>NC_083097.1:102450377-102790081 GCF_949774975.1 Lagenorhynchus albirostris | reverse complement strand
GGATCTTGCTGTCTTAGCTTTGGCTGTCATAACAAAATACCACAGTTTTTATGGCTTTAAACAACAGAAATGTATTTCTGTTCATAGTTCTGGAGGCTTATAGTCTGCGATCAGGATGCCAGCATGGTTGGTTTCTGGTGAGAGCTCTCCTCCCAGCTTGTGGACGGACGCCGTCTTGCTGTGTGCTCCTGTGACCTCTTTGTGAATGGGGAGAGCTGGGGGGCCGCGGCGGGGAAGAGAGTTACTCTCTCGTATCTCTTCTTATAGGGACACTAATCCTGTTGGTTCAGGGCCACTACCTATAGGACCTCATTTAACCTTAATTACCTCCTTATAGGTCCTATCTCCAAACACAGTCACATTGGGGGGTTAAGGCTTTCCACATAGGAATTTTGGAAGGACACAATTTGGTCTGCAGTGCTTGCCAAGTTGCCTCTTACTCTGCTGTCTGAAAACAATAATAACAAAGAATAATATGTTTGAAGGTACTTCCAAAAGTAGGAAGCGCTGTCCCCACGTGAAGGGGTCATTTTAATTTATTCAGCTCATGTTACTTGGAGTCAAATAGTGGTGTTAAAAGAGACCATAGAGGACATAGAAGGAGAGAGTCATCTTCCCGAAGTTTACATTTGTTTCCTCTATTTTTTTCCGGGATGGTTTTCTAAAGAATTTTCTGTGAGGCAACTTCTTGCCATTTGGAGCTATTACATTCTCTTACTGCTCCCTTTCTCTTGCAGGGTAAAAGTTAAGACTATTTCTAAGTTCAATTCAGTGATTCCATGTACCTTATGGGATACATTGGTGTTCAGTCACTGGGGAAAACGTTAAAGTGGTAAAAGTTATTATGAAAGTATTGTATTCTAAGCAAATAGGGTGTCGCTTCTATAATTCACTGTGACTTTTGATTCCTGTTGTTACCTGGTACCTGTCATTCCTCCTGAGCTTCCCATTCAGGAATGCGTGCAAACCATTTAGCACCACGCAGAGCCAGAGAGATGGAATGCTGTATTCACTTTGAATAGCTATTAAGAAAACCGCCGAGTATTCAATGAAGGGATGGGTACTGGTTAGACCGAGCAGTTTGTAGTCTGTCCTCGATGCATGAAACATTTCATGTGTGTGTGTTGAAAGGACAGATGGCTACTCACGGGGTCTGCAGCCTTTCACCATTGGGCCTGCATCTACTTTTACATTTCTGAAAGTCACAGAAAGCCTGCATTTTTTCCCCATCATTAGGCTTGACCTCTGCTGCCCTCGTTGCCTCTCAGCAGGTGGCTGCCCAGGCATCTGCATCAGGAATGTTTCCTGCACAAAGAAGGTAAAGAGCCTCTGTGTTTTGAATCAGTTTTCTAGGTAGAGACATCTTAATGGTGGGAGGAAGCAAGTGTAGGCTTTTTAGACCAAACAGTTAGCTCCTAAGGGTTTGCTATTGGAGTGAATGTGCTTATTTTACCACTATGCTTCACATGCAACTTCTATTCCATTCTTATAGCTGTAATGTACGTTAGTGATTAACTGACCTGTGTCTTAAACGGTTGAAACTTTCTTAGGTTGTCTTCACTGCTTTGTTAAAATAATTCACCATGACTCCCTTTGTTTTATTATGTTTAAAAATGAAGTTGCAAATGGAGGAATGTATTTCCATAGTGCTAAAGGTAATGTTTGTTCTTTGATATTTTCAATTACCCCTCAAGTTGTGTTAAAAAGGAAAATAATTTATTTTTCACGTTGTCTGTCATTACCCTTGTGTTCATTCACTTTCTATGGAATTGAGTTCCATTGACTGAATAGAATTAAAATGTCTGTTGGTCTTACAGTTTTCATATTTTCAGTGTCAAATGTGGATGGAACCCCTCTGCTAAGGTTTTCTTTTCTCTTGCAGAGAATAACAAGATTGGAAATGTACGTTGTCATGTGACTGGATCACATGGGGAAGCGCTTTATACAGACATCAGTTCCATGGTGTTAATTTGAAATGCCTTAATGGCAGGCAAAAACCAGTCATTTCATTTTTGTAAATTACAGATTTTATCAGAGAGTAACAAATGTTGCTGTAATTAAACTTCTGTTTTATATATATATATATATATATATATACGTATACATATATGTATATACACACACACGCACACGCACGCACACGCACGCGCGCACACACACACACACACACACACACACACACACATATATATTCTATACTTTTTGTATCAGTAACCAGGCTCGCACACACAGGGTCTGCTGCCGGGTCGCAAACTGCTCAGTAAAGGAGATAAAAGATGTGCTTGTCAAACTGAGAAGTGTTAGCCACGGAAGGCTGCTTACTTTCTTTTCCTTTTGCTTTTCAATTGTAAATAAATAATGTTATGTATCAGTGTGCCTGAACCTTGCGTATCCTTCATATATTTCCCGTAAGCCCCTCAGAAAGGCTAACTGTGATGACGACACTTGGGTACAATTTAGATGTCTGTTTGGTGGCTCCTGTTACGATGCATCAGTGTAAAATGTTCCTGTAGTCACTGTTTGTACTTGTGTATTGTGGAAAAAATACTTTTGGAAGGCATGGGGTTGCCAGTACCACAAAAACTGTGTTGTATATAATGTAAAGATTAAAACGGGGAAATAATGAGCATCTGTGAATAATGAGGTGTCATTTTTGATAATCTTGAATGGCAAATAACCCAATAGCCTGCATACCAGAGACATCTGTGATTGTTCTATTACTTGAATAGTCCTACAGTCCTTTTTTTTTTTTTTTTTAATGTTTACAATTATCCAGTTTTAGAAGAGAGAGACTTTAACGCCATTGCCTGGTTACTTGTTTTATGCTGTAATCTAGTTTATTTTATGTAAAATGTATATTGAATGCTTTCCTTTTTTATACCTGCCTTAAATAATTTGGCAATCAGAATTAAAAAGGTTTTTTTTTTTTAATATATATAATGGCTTCTTGTCTGTCTCATGTTATTTCTAGCTGGCTGATAGTATTTCTAATTCCCAAAGAAAGGTTCCTTAATATTATGAATGTCCATTGCATAAGATACAGTACAGAAATACTGACTTTTCTTATATGACACCCAGGTTTAACAACCAAATAAGTGGATTGAATCCAGCGGATATATGTATCTTTATTGGGTATTTACTCAAATACAGAGTATAATATCACTACAAATTGATACATACAGGTTTCTGTGGTATGGAATGATATTCCAAAGATGTCAGGCTTGTGACGTGTGGACAGTAGGTAAAATGTGTGAAAACTTGACTTGTCATTAAATTGTTTTACTAGCATATGTTATGCCGAACATACGGAATTAACTGCTTTCTCACTTTCTTTCCTTTTCCTTGCTTCCCTTTTTCCCTCCCTTTCTCCCTCCTTCCCAGCAAGTACTTTCTGAGCACCTGCTTTATCCCAGGCACTGTACATGTGCTGGGATATAGCCATGAACAAAGCAGACAAAAATTCCTGTCCTCATAGAGTTTGCATTTTCTAGTAGGTGGGGTAAGCATAATAAAATATGTAAGTACTATGTGGAGTATGTTAGATGGTTGATAAATGCCCCGGAGAAAAATAAAGTCTGGGAGTGGGCATGAGGGATGTGTGGGTGTTTGTAACTATTGGGTTGGCCAAAAGGTTCATTCGGTTTTTTCCTGTAAGATGGCTCTAGTAAGTAGCGCTTAGTTGTCTTTAACTTCATTCGAAACAGTTTTGTTCGATTGTATTGTGACAGCTGTCATATTAGCGTGCATAAAAAAAAACCTTATCAAACCTGGTGAATTTTTGTGTAGCCATTCTAATATTGAAGATGGAAGAAAAACAACATTTTCGGCATATTATGCTTTATTATTTCAAGAAAGGTAAAAAACACAACTGAATCACAAAAAACGATTCGTGGAGAAGGTGCTGTGACTGATCGAACGTGTTAAAAGTAGTTTGCAAAGTTTCATGCTGGAGACTTCTCTTTGGGCAATGCTCCACGGTCAGGTAGACCAGTTGAAGTTGATGGCGATCAAATCGAGACATTAATTGAGAACAATCAACATTATACCACCCAGGATATAACCAACATACTCAAAACGTCCAAATCAAACGCTGAAAATCATTTGCACCAGCCTGGTTATGTTAATCGCTTTGATGTTTGGGTTCCACATTAAGTTAAGCGAGAAAAAAACCTTCTTGACTATTTCCGCACGCGATTCTCAAACGTAACGAAAATGTTCCGTTCTTAAAACAAATTGTGACGGACGATGAAAAGTGGATACTGTACAGTAACGTGGAACGGAAGAGATCGTGGGGCAAGCGAAATGAACCACCACCAACCACACCAGAGGCCGGTCTTCATCCAAAGACGGTGATGTTGTGTATTTGGTGGGATTGGAAGGGAGTTCTCTATTATGAGCTCCTTCCAGAAAACCAAACCATTAATTCCAACAAGCACTGCTCCCACTTAGACCAACAGAAAGCAGCACTTGATGAAACGCATCCAGAATTAGTCAACAGAAAATGCATAATCTTCTGCCAGGATAACTGAAGGCCACATGTTTCTTCGATGACCAGGCAAACACTGTTACAGCTTGGCTGGGAGGTTCTGATTCATCCCCCATATTCACCAGACATTGCACCTTTGTTTTTGTTTTTGTTTTTGCGGTACGCGGGCCTCTCACTGTTGTGGCCTCTCCCGTTGCGGAGCACAGGCTCCGACCATGGCTCACGGGCCCAGCCGCTCCGCAGCATGTGGGATCTCCCCGGACCGGGGCACGAACCCGTGTCCCCTGCATCGGCAGGCGGACTCTCAACCACTGCGCCACCAGGGAAGCCCTGCACCTTTGGATTTCCATTTATTTCGATCTTTACAAAATTCTCTTAATGGGAAAAATTGCAATTCCCTGGAAGACTGTAAAAGGCACCTGGAAGAGTTCTTTGCTCAAAAAGGTAAAAAATTTTGGGAAGATGGAATTATGAAGTTGCCTGAAAAATGGCAGAAGATAGTGGAACAAAACGGTGAATATGTTGTTCAATAAAGTTCTTGGTGACAATTTATTTATTTTTACTTAAAAGCCGAAGGAACTTTTTGGCCAACCCAATACAGCTAGAGTGATCAGGAAAGGCCTCACTCACGGAGATGAGGAAGCAGTCATGCACATATCCGGTGGGGGGAACATTGCAGTGAGATGCAAAAGCAGAGCCAAAGCCCTAGAGTTGGGGTGTGTGTCATGTGTTTGGACTGGTTGATGCTTTATCCCAGCTGTAAGTTTTAATGATTTTACTATAACTACTACTAAGAGTTCTACCCCCTTGGTTTTTCCTAAGACGGTTCTTTAAGTTGACAGAATTTGTCTTGGTATAATTTGGTTAGTTTTCCTACTTGGGGGCCTTTGCTTCACAAGTGAATAGATAATTGCAATCAAAAATACTTCCTCAACTTTTGGAAGCCACCTGAAAGTGGCTTTTCTTATGACTTTTGTCTAACATTGTTTATGGTGTTAGCTACACGTCAGCGTATTTCACCTATTTTTCATCACTTTTTAAAGTTATCACATTTTTTCAGTTCTTAGACCATGTCTTGATGTGTCTTTGAAGACCTGATGTAATTTGTCTTATACCAGTTAAACAAGTATGTTTCCTCTGTTCAGAATACTGTTTAAAGTATGACATTTGGTTGCCTATGTGCTGCTCCAGTTCTAGAACTGACTAAACAATTCAGCGTCGAAACACAGGACCAGAACTAAGGTCAATTTACATCTTCACCAGCCATGTTATCACGTTCCTGGTGGTGGCTGGGGGATACTGTGGATTCCTGATGATTTTCCTGCCTTTAGTAATAAATATTTTAAAAAATCATAGGGAAGCCAATCTCGCCTGAGCTGCACAATGATTAGATATATGCTTATTACGCACCTAGATATACGCTTATTACGCACCAGGCTTTTAATTACTTCTAGTTAGGTGCCTAAATAGGTAGAGTATAAATATGGGCATCAGACCGTGCTTAACTCTGCTACTGTAGTAAACAGGAGTGCTGATAGATACAAAGAGATATATGACCGAAAGCAGAATGCAATTAGAATAGGCTCTCCCTCCAGGTTCTTACTGGAACATTATTCATGACTGGTTTCCATTAATCACTGAATGAAGTTTTGTTTCTTCCCCTTACTGTTACAGTGTTGTCTCTGCTGATGACAACATGAATTGCCAAAGGCCAGAGCTTGTTTATATTATGTGTGCCATTTCTCTGGCTGAGTACGTAGTCAGTACTGAATGGTAAATTAAAGATTCCCAGAAGACAAGCCTACTTGGCTCCATTATATTACTATGATGAATCTGCCATTAATACGGTTCTAATTGTTTTACTTTTATAGACATAAAATCAGTCCCCTTAGTGACTAATAATAGGGTTTATTGATTTTACTAAACATTATTCATTCCAGGCCTGCTCATATCAGCTTGTCCTGAACATATGCAAAAAGCCTGCAGTGCTGACACAGTGCAAATTAACTTCATGGAGAAATGAGACTGAAGAGTTGTTTACAGCTGTGGTCCCAGCGAATACAGAATATTAAAAACAAGGTAATAGGCTCCATGTATAGAACCGTTTGTTCCTAGATTAGGATCTCAGATGGCTTTTTCATGGAAACTTGCCATTGATGTTCAGCCCAGGTCATTAGCACTTACAGAATGAAAAGACTGGCCTTATATATTCACCCTGGCCTTGACCCTGATTTAGTGTGGTTTCAGCCCAAGGGTCTGAGAGTAACCAGAATGAATAGCTCTGATTGATAGAGGATAAAACAGCAGTTTAAATGATAATTACTGGTCATTTCATTCCCTCCCTGACTCTGAAAAAGAGACAAGACAGGCAAAGCCATTTATTACTGTTTTTTTGTCACTAACCACAGTCGTCCATCCCCTGCTTCCTGCAAAAGCTTGAGTCATAAATGTTGTTTGCTTTCAGTTAACTTTAGGAGAGAAAACAGAGTGAAACCCACTATTAGCAGTTCCTCCGTTGTGGTTTCTTTTTTATTTTTTAACAAAATCACTCTCTAAAGCAGGGGTTCCCAGCCTTGGCACCGTGGACATTTTGGACGGGAAAAGTCTGTGCTGGACGATGGGAGTAGGGGGCTGTCCTGTTTATCGTATAGGATGTTGAACTACCTCTACCCACCAGTTGTCCCTAGCAGTTTCTAAGCACACCCCACCCCCCCACCCCCAGCCCAAGTTGTGACAGTCAGCTGGTCATGAAATTCAGATCTCCTGCCTAGCCCCTGGCCCACAGATAGACTGGTGCATTTTCTTGTTTTTTGTTGCTTTAGAAGATATAAAAGGCATCAGTGGTGCCTGGTGAACCCATGAAAATATAATGGGGGATGCTCATTTGACCAACATGGATGAAGTTGGACCAGATCTTTTTAAAGAGAGTTGGATGATCTAGATTTTAACCTAATAATTAATAGTTTTTATAGGTTGAAAATTCAGTCTAAAAACCACGTCTGAGGGCTGAATTTGACTCACAGCACATCAGTTAGCAAAATACACTTTACGTATGTTGTTAAAAATCCTCACACTAGCTCTCTAAAATACGTATTATTTTTTCCCCAGTGTGAAGACTTTCCAGTAGGTGCTGGGATTTTTTCGTTCCCACAGGTAGTGCCATTCGATTCATGTACAGGAATAAACTTTGGAAGCTTCTCAGATGCACTATACCTTCCTGTGAAGATTTTTTTTTTTTAACTTAGACATGTGAAAATAAAATGAAAGGAAACAGGACAGACCTGGAAATTGAGAGGAAATAAAGCTCTCCAGGGCCATCATGAATACAAGACACTGATGATGCCCATGAATGTGGGCCAGTTCAGAGTCCAAGTTTATGGTCTGGTCAGGTGTATGGCCCTGGCCCGTCTGTGGTCATTCTGACTCCTCATGGAATTTCGAGTAGGTGCAGGTGGGACGAAACTCCTTGCCTGAGTTTATAGCAGAAATGGCTAATCATTGCGGCTCTCCAGCTATGCGTGGGTGAGACCTCACCATCTTTTCAGCTCAGCTCTCCGGGCAGCTACTGAAAGTGGATCAAAGTTAACATACAAAATAAAGCCAGTTTCACATCCCTCCAAGAAACTGAGCTCTTGAGGGATGGAATCAATGACCTTGTATCTTTCAAGGGCATCAGAAGCCCCTCATTTTCAAGCCAGGAGACTTAACATGGCACTATGCTTTCCGTTATTAGAAAACTTGAAAGTTATTTTATTTACCTTCAGTGTTTTAAAGCAACCATTATTCCTTTAGTCAGAAAAGTTGGGGCACCAGAATCATTACTTATTGACTCATCTTTCCACTGATTTATGGAGGTGTTCTTTTTGTTTTGTTTTGTTTTTAACTTTGTCATCACAGCTCTGCTTCCTCTCCTGCTCCGTCTTATAAGGATCCTTGATTAGCTTGGGTCCACCAGATAATCCAGGATAATATGCTCATTTCAAGGTCAGGTTAGTGGATTAGCAATCTTAATTCCGTTTGCAATCTGCATTTCCCTTTGCCATGTAACTCAACATACTCATGGGTTCTAGGGATTAGGAAGTAGACCTCTGTGAGAGGTCGTTGTTCTGCCTGCCATCCACCCAACACAAGTTCCTTTCTGCCTGGGTAGTAATCGGAACACAATAAATAATTACATAGGATTTACTGTGCACTAGACACTGTTCTTAAACACATCACATAAAACAATTCACTTAATGCATGTAACGACCCAACTACTATTCCCCTTTAGAGTTGAGAAAACTGAGGCACAGAGGTAAAGTGCTTTGTCTGAGTTCATGCCGCTATGTAAGTGATGGTCTGGCTTCATGACCACTGTGCTGTGCTGCTTCAGACAAGGGATCCTAAACTCCCTAGGTAATTAACAAAAGCTAGCCAGCTTTTTCCTTTTCTGAGGTATGTCTTACTTTCAGAGGGGCCAGTGAGGGAAACATAGCCTTTGTCTCTAGTTTTTATGAGACAAAGCCCTGTAGAGTCTTTCAGGAGCTGGGTGGCAACCCAGACCCGGAACCTGGAAGCCCGGAGGGGCCTCAGCACATTGCCGGCAGAAGTTGCCAATATTTTTACTTTTTTTCTGGCTGTCGTGGTGGTCCTTGCCACCTTTAATCCTCTACCACCTACACTGGATAATTAAAAGCTCAGAATTCAAGAGTGAGGCTTGGTGGGAATGGGTGCTTGGGTGTCCGGTTACCGGGAAAAGCTGATGCTTTTGTGATTCTGGAAGAGACCATCAGGGAGTCTGAGAAAGGATCTCCAATTCAGACCTTTGATCAGCTCCAAATGATGTTATACTTACTGTCCCAGAGGGCTTCTGAAAAGATGAGAAAAGGAAGACCTTCAAACCACAGCTTTAAATTCATTTTCCATAACCAGATCCTTTTCTAGAGCATTTTATGTACACTGAAGTGGGAGGAGGGGATATGGGAAACATACTTAACATTTGCAGAATGTAAACATTTAAACTATACTGATTTCTTGTATTGGAATTACTTCTTTATTTTTATTTTTATTTTTTTTTCGCGGTAGCGGGCCTCTCACTATTGCGGCCTCTCCCGTTGCGGAGCACAGGCTCCGGACGCGCAGGCTCAGCGGCCATGGCTGACGGGGCCAACCGCTCCGCGGCATGTGGGATCTTCCCGGACTGGGGCACGAACCCGTGTCCCCTGCATTGGCAGGCGGACTCTCAACCACTGCACCACCAGGGAAGCCCTACTTCTTTATTTTAATGTAGTGGGAGCCTAAAAAAACGAAATGGCCTAGATTTTTCTTGGCCTCAGCAGGCCTTTGTTCCAGATGGTATATGCTGGGGGCAGGATATGCTATTTGATTCAAAAATTCTTCCTAATAAGGGTGGCAGGGGGCAGGGGCTCAAGGCATCCTGGGCACCATGCAATCATTAAAGGAGTGTAGGTTGGACACAGAAGGTGGTCCCATCTCCCTATCACTCTCCAGGGAAGGTAGTCCAACCACCCACCCCCTCGTTCTAGATCAGATCCTGAATTTTGCGGGGTCTATTTCTAGCCTGGTTATTGGCAGGTGGAAGAGGGGTACAGTCCCCAGCCTAGCAGGGTTGACCTCTTGGCACGATCATGGAGAGGAGGGCATCTCTAGCAGGGTGGTTGTAGACCTGGATATTTGCAGCTGTGTGGAACAGAAACTGTGGCTCAGACTGCCTTAAACCACAAGGAAATGCGTTTTCTTCCATAACATGAGGCAGAGAGCAGGGTGAGCTCCAGGCACAGCCTTCTGTGCCACTAGTTCTGCTTCTCTGCAACACTCTCTGCTTTGTCCTCTTTTTTTTTTTTTGGCGGTACGCGGGCCTCTCACTGTTGTGGCCTCTCCTGTTGTGGAGCACAGGCTCCGGACGCGCAGGCTCAGCGGCCATGGCTCACGGGCCCAGCCGCTCCGCGGCATGTGGGATCTTCCCGGACTGGGGCACGAACCCGTGTCGCCTGCATCAGTAGGCGGACTCTCAACCACTGCTCCACCAGGGAAGCCCTGCTTTGTCCTCCTTTATCCCTCCTGTTATGGCCACGAGAGTTCCAGGAGCCCCGTCCAGGGGACAGGACTGAGTCTGCGTCTCTCTTAGGAGGGAAGAAACGTTTCTTGGACACCTCTGGAACATACCCCGTCACGTCTCCTTGGCCAGAACTGGGTCACATACTCACTCCTAAATCATGGACAAGAAGATGAGATTGTCAGGACCTTCTCAGGCTAAGAAGGGTGAGAACGGGCCCCTGGATCATGCAGGGGGACAGCGGGGGATCATGGCTTAGAACCAGTGTTCTGTGAAGGGAAACGAAGGCGGAGGCGAATGTTTTGTTGTCTGGGAATGAACCTTTCCTTGAGGCCAGTGGGATTTGGTAAATTCTCCTGGTGTCCTCTCCGGCTCTCCTGAGGTGCGGGTCTATACGGGACAGAGGGGTGGGGGGAGGCAGGCAGTTTGTTTGCACTTAAGCAAAATTCAGAGGCACACTCAGTAGTAACTGATTCTCCCCTAGACAGTCTGGTGACGGGGCAGAATTAGGGTAGTGAGGCCCTCAGGTCATGGGCTACAATGAACATCCAGAAGGAGACAAAGGGCTTCAGAAACCTGCTGAGTAGGGCTCTACTGGTGGAAAAAAAGATGCCTGTCGCCACTGCCACCCGTAACACACACACACGCGCGCGTGCGCGGAGTTATGTGCTCATTTAGCCCCCTGACAGAGGGCGACTCTTACCCTTTCAAGAACAAGGAAGATTCCTTGGGGAAGAGAAACCAAGCTGGAGCCTGGGGTCATTTGACTTAGGGTTACTGAAGACTTTAGGTTGAGAAAGAGCCTTCTCTGGTTCTGAAGAGAGTCTTGTGGTTGCTGGAAGGGCAGGAGTAGGTGTTAACTCCTAGGTAGCCTGGTACTGGGTGGGGCGTGATCCTCTTTGCCTCAACCCTGCTCTCCCCTGGCAGAGAGCAGAGCACTTGGTAAGGAAGAAGACAGAGGAGTGGCCCGAATTTCTTTCCCCTCCACCAACCCTCCCCGGGCTCCAGTGTACATAAGCTAACCTGCTTACCCTCGGAGGATGGACTCCCTCGCTTGATGAGGGATGGGCTGGGGCTCCACTAGCAGGTCTAGTGACTAAATGCCTTCCAAAGAAGGAATTTTGAAAGTGAACAGCATGGGAGGCAGAATTCATTCGGGAACCATGTGAGTGCCTCCTAACCTCCTAAGGGCCCGGTGTTTCCCGGGGGCTGAAAGCTCAGACCCCCGGGCTCACAGCCCTTCCAGTAGCGTGGCACGGCCCTGCCTTCTGTGCATCAGCCGGGTGTCTCTGCAGAGCTGGGCACAGCGGACCCCAGCAGATCTTTTGCTGACTGCAAAGATCTGATGCGCAGATGAGCACTCGCTTTGGGGACTCTGCAACCAAAGCTCGTAAACCTTCCCGTGTGATACGCTCAGCCTCAGAAATCCCCAGGTGCCTTTGCGTCTGCTGCCCACCCGGAAACCCCCACTGTCCCCTCGGTGATAAGATAAAGGGACAGACAATAAATGATGGATTTTATGATAGTAGTTGGGGAACCAGACCGTCTCCTGGTCCAGGCCCCCCACGCGGGGGCTGAAGCAGGATGAGTCCGGAGAGGTCCCCAGCAGGCAGCTCCAGGAGGCCCCCTGACGGCATGGCCAGATGTGCCCAGAGGTGGGGCATTTGGGTGACTCATTTCTGCCCCTTGCCTGGAGTCTGTTGGTTGTCTAGTCAGTGAGTGGCAGAATCGGAGGCAGAAAGTGCCCCCAGCCCAGGGGAGCCCTGATGCCTATTGGAGGCCAGCCAGTAAGTGGTTACTGTCTCGAGAGGCCTCGCGCTGTGGCAGAGCAGTTTCTGGAAACCCGGTGTGACAGTCTCTGGGGCCCAGGAATGTTCCTGTGACTGACTCTGGCCGGTGAGGCGGGCTCAAGTCATGCAGGTGACCAAACAGCATCCCCAGGGTCAGCTCAAGGGACTTCCCTTTCATTGTCTGGTGGTGGAAACCGAGGAACTTGTGCGGAATACGAATGCGTCATCCTCCCAGAAGGCCACGTGTCTAACTTTGTCCCACTCCTTGCCAGCGGCTCCGAGGGCCTCTGAGGCTTCCTCTGAATGCTTGGCAGGCTCACCTGTGGACCTCTGCTTGCTAATGCTACCTTGCCTTAGTCAAGGACTTGTCAGCCGTAAATAACACAAACCTGTTCAAGCTAACTGAAGCAATATAGGCAAATTTAATGTAGGGCAGAGAGGTCTTAAGGGAGCAGGGGTAGGAGGTGTGTACAGGCGTCAAGGGGGCTTGGGACACCGGGACCTGGGATGTCTTCAGGCACCTGGGCAGCCTCTCCCTTTCCCTCTCCTCCCGCCCCCAGTCTCTCTCTGTCTCTCATCACGACTTTTCTCTCTGCTTTCTTTCCCGTCTCATTGTTTCTCATGCTGCTCACTGGCTACCTGTGATTCTCCAAACACGTGGCTTGCCTTGCTGGCAGAACGATCTGGCATCTCTGTTCTAATTCCAGATTCCCAGGAGAGAGGATCAAAGTGGCCCAATTGGGTCCAGTGAGCCAGGAGGGTACTGCGGTTAGAATAAATTGCCTTGCTGAGGGAACAGAGGCTGAGGGGTCAGGGGTGGGAACAGATCGCTAAGCTGGCTCCTGGGTGTGGCTTCTTCGGACCGGCCCTATACCTCTACCATCTGCGCTCTGTGGCCAAGAACCATTCAACCCAGCTTAGTTACAAAGAGGGTTTATCGAAAGCTGACGAGTCAGTCTCATAATACCCAAGCATAGGAAGGGAACTGGCAGGTCACAGTGATGGTTTTTAGAAAGCCCCTCAATCTCTCCCCAGTGTCGCATAATCTCTTACCTCTGCTTCTTTTGGTGCAGCTGTCCCCTTCTCGTGCTTCTGTTGACAGACTGACTGTTTCCATCTCCTTATGGCTTTCCCTGCTCCTGTTACTAAATGTGACTCGGGACTGCTATGGACTTCACTGGCCCATTTTTCACCATAATTTAATGGATTCAGTCTTTCAGTTCCCACTCCAAATTCCTATGCCAGGCGCAATGGATTTCTGTCCCTGTCATGGCCAAATGTGGCTGGCCAGACTTGGGAGAGGTAGGGCAGAGTCATATAGAACCCAGGACTGTTCTTTCCAGCTTTACTGTGGGTAAAGCAGATTCTCAAAGAAAGGAGGTGAGGTGATGGCAGCTCTGTCCTGACGTGACGTCCACTCATTCAAGTGACAAATATTTACTGAGCGCCTGTTTTAGCCTAAAAGCTGTTCTGGATGCTGGAGCTAGAACAGTAAAGAAAAGAGATCAAATCCTGCCCTCATGGAGTTTACATTCTAGTGGGAGGACATGACCGTATACAAATACACAAGTGAATATATCACACGTCAGGTGCCGGTAAACGGTAAGTTGGGCAGCGAGAATGGGGAGGAGAAGAAATGTCTGTTTTTGTGGTATAATAAAAATAGAAGTTTTTTTGTTTTGTCCCAGTTCCTGGCACAGAGCTCCTAAAACCCTTGGAATTTCCTAAGTGATGGAAGTGTCTCGCTATTCATGAAGAGCCCCTTTTGACTATACCTGAATTTACGCTCACGAGATGACTCTTGGCAGGTCCCAAGTTAGCTTCAGGATGGGGGCTGCTCACCAGGGGACCCAACTGGGGGATTGGAGGGTTGGAATCTTTCGAGGGAAGAAGGACCAGAGATTACGTTCAATCACAGTGGCCAGTGATTTGATAAATCATGACTATGTAATAAATTTCAATAAAAAAACTCTTCAACAGGAGGCCCAGGGAGCCTCTGGGTGGGTGAACACTTCGCTGTGCCTGGAGAGGGATGGAACCTCTGGACCGTCCCCCACCCCCCACATCTTGTTCTTTGCATCTCTTCCGTTTGGATGTTCCTGAGTTGTATTCTTTATGATAAAACTGTAATCAGAAGTATAATGCTTTCCCAAGTTCTGTGAGTCATTCTAGCAAATTATTGAACCCGCTTGTGGGGAGGAAGATTGCAGGAACTCCCAAATTTATAGTTGACTGGGCTTCTGCAGGTAGCCTGGGGACCCCATTTGTGGTCGGCATCTGATGTTGTGTGGGACTGAACCCTTAACCTGCTGGGTTTGCACTAACTCCAGGGAGTGTCAGAATTGAATTGTAGGACCCAGCTGGTGTTGGAGAATTGTTGCTGGAAAATGACATGATTTTATACGGGAGTTTCAGGGAAGAGACACCTAAAGGAAACGAGGGAGCAAGTCTTGTAGTTGTCTGTAGAATAGTGTTTCATGTAGCGGGAAGAAGTACAAAGCTGCTGAGGTCGAATGTGCTTGGAAAATTTAAGGGAAAGCAAGGAGAACAGTGTGGCTAGAGCAGGTGGTCAATCACGCATGTATGGACCCAACCTTGCAATGGTAGCCTCCTAGTACACAGCCAGGCAAGCTATCCCCTAGCCGTGGGACAGAAAACTCACAGATTTAAGACACACAAATCACACCGTTTATTGGAGCAATTTAAACCAAAGCATACAGTTCGAAGCAAGTGGAAGAAAACGGAGTGGATTGACATGCTTAGGCTGGGGTACAAGCAAAGGGAAGGGCCATGTCCCCTGAATTCTGTGTTACCAAATGTTCCTTTGTCCTGTTTCTCTCTGTGTCGCATCGGTCTCCCCCGCTGATGGTGTGGTTATGAGGACCACAGGTGAGGGTGAGGAAGACGATGCCTGGAGTCAGCACAGCTTTCTTTATTGGAGAGCCTGGTCAGGAGCTGTGGCGTTAGCCTGAGGAGCACTTATGGGCTTTATTTGCATGTCCAGGACAGAGGGCAGGTGGGGCTTTGCACAGGTGTCACCAACAAGTGGCTAAAGTAGGACCTCACCGATGGTGAGTGCTTTATGACCTCATGTATATTCATGAATATTCAGTGCTTCCTGTGCCTCTTGTATATTTAGCGTGTCATGAATATTTATTATTTACTTGGTTCTTCCATTTCTTTCTATCTAGGTTCACATATATGCTCTACTTGCTTTATCTAACATATCTCCCAGGGAAATAATTTAATTATCTGTGCTTAACACATCTAATGATTTGCATCCATCTCATTTGATTTCTTGTCTTCTGTCACAGAACTGAATATTTTCAATGTGGCAAATGCGCATCCCGTGAAGTCCAAGAGATGGCTGTGTGTGTTTGGGTGGGGAGGAGGCTTACTATTATGGTCTTATAAGCTATTGTAAGGACGTGATTTTTACTCTGAAGAGGATGGAGGAGCTGTCTGTTTAGATGAGCTTACAACTTCATCACGTGCACGGAAGATTTTAAGAAAGGCAGGAGGTAGGAAACATTATAGAAGCAGGGATCAGCAGACTCCTTGTAGATGGGTGTAGTATAAAAGTGCCGAGGGCTTCCCTGGTGGCGCAGTGGTTGAGAGTCCGCCTGCCGATGCAGGGGACACGGGTTCGTGCCCTGGTCCGGGAAGATCCCACATGCCGCGGAGCGGCTGGGCCCGTGAGCCACGGCCGCTGAGCCTGCACGTCCGGAGCCTGTGCTCTGCAACGGGAGAGGCCACAACAGTGAGAGGCCCGCGTACCGCAAAAAAAAAAAAATGTGCTGAGAATCGGGTTATTGGAGGGTGGGGTGGATCATAGATATTAATTTTACTTGTTTGTCTACCAGCTGTTTCAATCTTGTCATGGTGGCAAGGGGACAAGAGCATACAGGATAAGACAGCCACCCCAGGATGCAAAGGGAGGTGCTGGGCACAGAGTGGACAAGAATTGTCCTAGAGACCAGATACAGCCAAGCTCTAGACGGAAGTTGAATGGGACAAGTTTGCAAGGTAGGAGATAAAGTAGTACCTTTAGGATTGAGAGGCATTGCTGCTTTTAACTCATCATTCAGTCTTTGCCATAAGCTTGACTTAACTCCCTAAGATGTCCTACTCCAGTTATTCTTTATATATTTCCTCCTGCCTGTTTGAATGAATTTTGGGTGACATATAATGCACTTTAATTACACCATTTCTGTGATTTGGGTTAGCTGGGGCAGAATACTCATCTATTTACCACTTGGATAAAAATATTGCAGTGTTTGTTCATAAAGCAAAAGGGTATAGCAGTTTCAACTGGTATATAATCCTAAAAAGTCAATTTTAGCTCTACTGAGAAAGTCATTTAAAAATGTTTTTGTGCAATATCATTGGTTTCACTTTTTAAGGAGTCTGTCTTGCTGAAAAGAATTTGGAGATTATTCCTTTCTCATGTTCCTGTAATGCAGAATGTTGTTTATTTGTAAATTGCAGAATGTTTCTTAAACATATATTATAAAACTTATGAAATTACTGTAGTATACGATTAATATTTTTGAAAAGTAAGATTAATACCTGAAAGCATAAAAGTAATTTCATCTTTATTTGTAGTCAAACATTGCTTGACCAGCAAACATGCTATGTTATTGCCTTAAATATACCTCGACTCACTGGTTGGCTGTATGGAAAAAAATAGCCTGGAATCCAACAAAACTTTTTTTTTTTGGTGGTACGCGGGCCTCTCACTGCTGGGGCCTCTCCCGTTGCAGAGCACAGGCTCCGGACGCGCAGGCCCATGGGCCATGGCTCACGAGCCCAGCTGCTCCGCGGCACGTGGGATCCTCCCAGACTGGGACATGAACCCGTATCCCCTGCATCGGCAGGCGGACTCTCAACCACTGTGCCACCAGGGAAGCCCCCAACATAACTTTTTATAACAAAATAAGTTCCAGAAGGATCAAACATTTAGTGAAAGTATCATGATACTAGAAGAAAACATGGATAATTTAGTTATATGCTCAGAGTGGGAGTGATGCTTCTGTATATATCATCAAATTCAGAAGCCATAAAAGGAAAGGTTGATAGTTTGATTACATTAAAAAATTTAAGTTGCATTTGGGGAATAACATCATTAATAAAGGCAAATAACAAAAAAGAGACTGGGGGAAATATTTGCAATATGTAATACCTCAGGCAAAGGGCCAATTCTTTTTAGGGTCCTATAGCACTTATCTTGATTTTGTTTTATTTTATTTTTTAAATTTAAGTTTTGTTTTATATTGGAGTATAGTTGATTTACAATGTTGTGTTAGTTTCAGGTGTACAGCAAAGTGATTCAGTTATACATATACATGGATACATTCTTTTCAGACTCTTTTCCCATAGAGGTTATTACAGAATATTGAGTAAAGTTCCCTGTGCTGTACAGTAGGTCCTTGTTGATTGTCTATTTTATATATAAAAGGACCAATTTTTATACTCAGATTATTTTTAAAAGTATTGAGCCAGCAACCTCATAGAAAAGGTGGACAAAGGAACACAATGACTAATAGAAATACCGGAAGATGGTCAGATGGCACGTTACAGGGACAATGGATTCTTTTTTACTATTAGTACAGCAAAGGTTAAATGTTGGTGAAGGTGTGGGTCAGAGTTCCTACACTGTAGTGAGAAATGTTGTCAGGGGCAAATTTGGACTAGTTGTCAAAAATGTAAATGCACATAGTAATTTCCTTTTGGGGAATTTAGCCTACAGCTATTCTCACTCAATTGCACAAAGACAGACGTGTTCACTGCATCGTTTTAAGCAACCAAGAACTACTTATACATCCATCAACATGGTCTGGTAATGGTAGAGCCACAATCAGTTCCCTGGGAAAGGATGAAGTAAGTCTGTGTATTCACATGCTGTCATAGGCACAGCATGTCGTTAAATGGATTTGCCGGATGTTACATATAGGGTGTGGGAGTACAACCTCTTCTGTAAATAAATGAGTACGTATTTATATACGTGTGTGCCGTATGTTTGTGTGTATGTATATGTGCATATTTGTGCAGCGTATTTGCATTTGGATAGAAAACCTGGAAGGCAAGCCTCTCACGTCGTTAACAGTGGTCACCTGTGATGAATGGGAAGTGGGATGAAGGGGCCTAGAGGAGGAAGGACTGTATTTTTAATTAATGTAATTGTGAACTGCGACTTTTTTAAATGATGGACATGAATCACTTTAAAAATAAGCTGTCATTTCTCTCACCGAGAATTTGTGGCATGGTATGTGTCTCTATCTCTGTCCTATCTCCATTTCTCTTGCCTCTCTTCACTGTCTCTACTTGACTCATCTCTGTTTAGTTAATTTAATATATATAACTTTAAGGGAGAATGTTTATTAGCTAGTTATAAAGTATTTCACAGTGATGTTAACTGCTTTGAAATTTATTGTACAAATTTTGTCGTTATTTATTTGTGTATAATAGTTTATTTTAGCATAACATGTGCATCCTCTTACATGTTTAATGAGGAAACTGCTCAAACAAATAAATGTCTTTATTAATGATAAGGTCAAGTACCCTCTTATGGTACTTAATATTTCAGAGTTAAAAATAGAACATATCAATTGTGATATAAAGCTCTTTAAATAGAGGTTTTGTCTCATTTTGAAATAAGGGTTTCATCATTTTAAGAAACCCAGTTGTTAGGAGTTAAACAATGGACTCATGTGCATTATAGCTGCCATTTTTGAAAGGTAGCCTAGAACCCTTGGAGACAAAGGACATACAGTGGCTTACGTGTTTAGCAAGAAATGAGTTTAGTGAGGAGTTAAGGTTAGTTAATCCCCAGAGGAACAGAAAGGTTTCCTTTTTTTTTTTTTTTTTCCTGCTTAGCATCTAGGGACAGGCAGTACCTGATGGAACCAGAAGCTACAAGAAGGCTTAGAATAGCTCTTAAAGCAAAGTAATCATGTCATCTTTCCATCTCATATACTCGTACATGTCTATGTCAATAGAGGTAAGCTTGCATTTTTAAAATTTTGCATTTGCCTGGAAAATCTTCGCCTGTCCTTTCGTTTCAAGCTTTCTAAATCATTTGTTTTAGATGTAACTCTTTTTTTTTTTTTTAGATGTAACTCTTTTATGCAGAATAGAGATTAGTTTCTCTATGAAATCCAAAATGAAAATCTCTTTCTTTTAGTAGTTAACTTTAGCCCATTTTTTATGGCTATGAAAGATATGTTTGTTTCTCTTCTGTCATATTATTTTATGTTTTCCCTTTGTTTATTTTAACATGGTGATTTACTTTTGATATTTGAGAAGGTTTGTAATTTTGACAAATATTTTGTATTTTTGTATAAATATTTTATCTAACTCTCTTGGATTATATAAAGCCATAGTCACCTCATACAAAGGCTATTTTATACAGTACAAAGGTATAATCCCAATTACAGTCCCCAGTAAAAAATTAGCTTATGTTCTCTCCTTTCTCTATATAGTCTCCCTGTCTCAACTGTAGTGTTGTCTTTTTTGTTGTCACTTTTGTGTGTTAATTATGTTTTCACTTCCACCCTTTGTCAGTATTGTAATATATTCTTTTGTCCTCACCTATTTTCTACCTCCTATGTTCTTCTATCAATTTTTATTTTATGATTTTTTAAAAAACATGTTACATAAAAACATTTTTCATACTTAAAAAAATTGTAAATGACTGGGTCCTTAAATATCCAGAGGATTTTTTTTTTCATCTTAAAATTCCCATGGCTTTAATTAGAGTATGTCTCAATGTTGGTTGTTCTGTTTTAACTTTTCGTAATACATGATGTGCCTTTTGAATGTGTAGATACAAGTCTTCATTTATTTCAGGAAAGTTTTGTTACCAATCATTTAAAAATCCTTGCTCTGTTTTATTTTCCCTTCTGGAGGATTCCAATTATGTATATGTTGGATATCCTTTGACTTATGTATCTATTAGATAAAATTTATCTTTTATAATTATTATTGTCTCTCTAATTAAGATTTTTTACTTTATTTCTATTTCATTTTATTAGCTTATTTCTATATTTAATATTCCTTTTTGGTTTTCCACAGTTTCTATTTTCCCCTTTGCTCCTTACATTTAAAAAAAGAAAAACTCGGTTCTCTAACTTTTTTTTCTTGTATTTTTTTCCCAGAGTTCTGCCAGCACCTGTTTTACCCTCCCTCCTCTGCTCTGCATTCTTGCATTTTTATTTTGTGGTCTTCCTTTATGGAGATAATTGTTTCATTTTTTTTTTAATATCATGGTAAAATTTGTGATTATAAGCTCATCTACTCTATGGCAGTATTTTTCTGAGTGTATTTTTAAGCTGTTGCTAAGCTTTGATGCTTTCAAAAAATTCTTAAAAAAAATATTGTGGTAATTATGCTATGCATGATTGATTGGGTTTGATTTTCCTGGACCATCTATTTATAGGATGGTTTGTTAGGGGTGGGGATAAGGACAAGATGAAATTCTAGGCTTTGTCACTCAAGATGCTTTCCTTTGCTGCCTGAGGGACATTGTGCTTCAATATGGTATCTCTGTGCTGTGCAGTCATGCTTCCTTTGCTTCTCTGACCTAATAGCATGATCTTAGCTCTGTTTCATCTCTGCTGTTCCAGAGTGACATGCTCTTTAATCTTTCACTTAGAGTATCCCTTTCATTCTAAGAGTATTTGTACTTATACTTGTTGGGACCTGCAGCCCTCTTGAATCCCTTCAAGCCTTCCCAGGCTGCTCTCTGCTGCTTCCAGGACAGCTTCTTCTTTTTTTTTTTAACATCTTTGTTGGAGTATAATTGCTTTACAGTGGTGTGTTAGTTTCTGCTTTATAACAGAATGAATCAGCTATACGTATACATATATCCCCATACCTCTTCCCTCTTGCGCCTCCCTCCCACCCTCCCTAGCCCACCCCTCTAGATGGTCACAAAGCACCGAGCTGATCTCCCTGTGCTATGCGGCTGCTTCCCACTAGCTAGCTATTTTACGTTTGGTAGTGTATATATGTCCACGCCACTCTCTCACTTCAGGACAGCTTCTTTTGGGGATCTGCTTGATCTCAGCTGTCTAAGACAGCATTAATAATAATAATAATAATACATTTGTAGTGTTCTTGGTATCCAAGTGTTACACAAAATTTTTTTTTGTATGGTCCTGGCTGTTCAGAACAGTTTCCAGGAAGAAAAGAGAAATCCTGAGTCAAACTGTCTCATTGTTTATACCAGAAATCCTTATTCTCATGTTTTAAACATTTTTATTTCTGTTATATGATTTTTTCATTGCACAAATCATATATAACTAAATGATTATTTTAAGAATTAATTTAAACAAAAAGGAATAATAAAAGAAATAAAAGTCTCCCCTTTTAGTCCTCCCCCCAACTCCTAAAGAATAACCATTTCTCATTGGTTGGTGCATATCCTTCCAGATGTTTCTCTGTGTGTGTATATGAAATTTATATTACATATTTTGAAATTTGTATCTGTAATCTTGTCCTTTTTAATACTCAGGTTTTTTCTGCTTTCAGTTCCCTTACCCCATCCTACCATTAACTTTGTTTTTATTCAACAGCTACAGAACTTGCTGATAAATTGATTTAGGAATTATTGGTCTTGAAATACAGCAGTTCCTTCTATCTTCAAGGGCAAAATGTTAAGTAAACGTTGAACATGATGATTGTGGCGATTCTTCCATTTCTTTTGTCTGAGCTTTCATGTAAACCCTTCTTTTTTCCAAAATCCAAACACAAGAACTGAAGTTATCTTTCCTCCCCCCATCTCCCTTTCTTTCTCTCTCCATCTTTCTTTTTTATTCCTAGCAGATTCTAAGATCCTGTCTTGCAAACACAGGACAAAACCTCTTTCTGTGAAGACTGTTTTGGAGCAATACTCTTTTTTTTTTCTTTTGCTAAAATTGTCTTTTTTCCCCTCTGATGTGTAGTTAACTAAACTTTTTAATTGTGAGAATTATTTTAATTTAAATATTCAAATTTACATTTCTGAGGTGAACTTTATGAAATACTTTGTTTTGAGCAGTCACTTCAATGTTTAAACAATTTCTCTTTCTAATCGTAGCAATGAAAAAAGTTGCCTTATTATGTATAATTTTTTCTCGTTAGTAGTCACATATAGTCCTCCATGATATAAGAAGATGAAAGAACGTTTTTATTTTTGGCCGTCTATGTCTTCATGCTGAGTCCTTAAATTAGACTCACTGCACAGCCTTAGCTCAGAACACTCATTTTCTTGTGCCAAATAAAGAAGGGCTGCCATCACTCTTGTGGCCACTGTGTGAGTCATCTGATTGAAAGCTTGGTCCTTGACAATCTATCATCTGGACAAAATAGTCATTTGGCACAGTTTAGATTTTCAGAGTTTATTCACAACAAAGATAACGAATAGCTGCATAAGGGGAATTCTGCACAAACAAAATTGCTTGGAAAGAAAAACAACAACAGACTTGGAAGGAAAAGAAAACCTAAAATTGTACTTATCTGTGAGATGCAGATACTTCTCACAGTGTTGGTTACCTCAGAAAGATATTCTTGTTTCCATGTTATCAGCTAGGCTCCGGGGATGCATGAATCCTCCTGAAATAGCAGGCAGCATTTTGCGTGACATGGTCACATAGACGTTTTTCTGGAGGGAAAGATCTTTAGTTTTAACTAGATCCCAAAGATATAAATGAATGAAATTTAAGAAGTATTACTAGGAACACTCATAGTTCACTACCACTTCGTTTCTGAGTGTTGTGGTCATTTGTTGTTTCTTTTTGTTGTTGTTGTTGTTTTGCGGTACGCGGGCCTCTCACTGTTGTGGCCTCTCCCGTTGCGGAGCACAGGCTCCGGACACGCAGGCTCAGCGGCCATGGCTCACGGGCCCAGCCGCTCCGCGGCATGTGGGATTTTCCCGGACCGGGGCACGAACCCGTGTCCCCGGCATCGGCAGGCGGACTCTCAACCAGTGCGCCACCAGGGAAGCCCCATTTGTTGTTTCTGCCTGGCATCCATCTCCCCGCCTTTGGTCACTTCACCTCAGTGTTCCTTTGGGGGACTCGCTCTCCAGGTGGAGCCCGGGGCTCGGGTGTGGCTGATGAGCATATCCTGCCCTCCTGGCTACAGTGCTTGGTTGCGGAGTGAGCAAGTGACTGTGAAATTTAGGTCTGACAATTTGCTGGACCTACTGGGACAGAAGCACTTTCTTTTCAGTGGTGTTGCTGAAGAGATAGAATATAAATCTGAGTCTAACGGGGGCCTCCATGTGGTGAGGGTTTTCCTGAAAGTGCGGCTAACGTGAAATAAAGTTGAGCCAGGGGATGGAGGGAAACAGTCGTGATACCTTTTTGAGCCCCTGAATCTAGTGGTGTCTAAAGCAGCCTTCTTGTGTACTTCTTCATTTATCAGAACCCATGAACACCCGTTCCCCACTCCTTTGTTTGTTTACATAAATCTGTTTGAGCTGCGATTTCGTTACCTAGGTGACAGCCTTGGCTGACATCTCTGCTCTGTGGATATGTGTGGTTTTGGAGTATGTGTGAGAATGGTCTCTGTACAATTTGGTATGCATAGCAATAAACTGAGCATCATTTAAAAAATGGAAGGGACAGTTTTGCATATTTAAGTCTGGTGACATAAGATACTTTTTTAAGGGCTAAGAAGACAAATAACTCTTTGTTTTTCTAACAGGTATTATAGTTTATATCATGTTCTTAGCCTACCAAGTTTTCCTGCCAAAAATGACTCTCATGTGCATTGAGCTTTGTCTGATATTTGAACTGGGCATCGGGAATGCCCTCGTGGTACCCTGGGACCCAAAGAGGAGAGCAGAAGAAACAAGACAACCTGGAGGGCACCCATCTGGGGCCTCAGGATTCTTCCTATTTCTTCCATTTGGCAATAAGTAAGAAAGAGTGCTTGCTCTCTTTAACTCAGTGAAGTAAGGAGAGAGAGCATTTTGAAAAATCTGCTCGTAGTTTGAACAAAGTGGGTTCTCTTATCTAAGGTTCAGACACAACAAAGATAAAGATAAAACAATTCTTTCATACACTCAAGTACTTTTTCAGGTTTTGGAAAAAATCAATACCATATTCACATTAATGTTTACTTGTATAAAATATTGACTGTAGCTCCATGCCTTTTAGTCCTTATGTAAAAATGCCCGTCTTAATCGTCAGACGGGTTCTAATTGTTTCCCCTCCCCTCTCATGGAAGGAGTAACAGAGGACGGCTAAAAGCATTACTATATAGTTATTTTATAACTGGCACTAACAAATTTCGCCAATTACAGAGTCCATTCTGTAAGCAATGAATGTGAGTCTCCCAATTAATCTAGTGCACCTCCAGGCAAGGTCTAAATCAGCTGGATACAGCAAAAGCAATTTGCACACAGCTAAAAGCAAATTGGAAAATAAGTGTTCCACACTGCTGCCTATCTTTCGAAGCCAAAGACGCAATCAGCATTCTGGCAGCAGCCCTCTGTCATGTTATTTGCAGCTATCAATTTTAATTATAACAATTATTGATTAGTTAGGAAGGTGGATAATCTGAATCTCAAATAGATGACTCTGCCGCTTGGGGTCTCCTTCCTGCCCCTCACAAGGAGGTGTTAGTACTGAGTCCGACGTAAAGATTCCACCTGGATGTCTGGACTGGTCCCTCCGCCTCCCACCACACACACAGTCTGAGTTTTGCAATTTGGCTCAAGGACTGATCTGACCTGAAATAAAGCTGGGTCAGCGTCTTACTTCTAATCAGAAAATTCAGAGACAATTATAGAAAAGATACCTTGATTTTGAAGATTTGGAATTCATTAAACTATGTTTTGTTCAGTTGGGTGAAGAAGTGAGAAAAGAAATTCTGTAGGAAGAAAAATAGAACCACAAGAAAGAAAAGAAAAATGATCACTGTATCCTCAGACGGAGCAAACAAGACAGTGTGGTTTAGTGAAAAAAAAAAGAAAGGAATTTGGGATCAAAAGGCATGGAAGAACTTTTCTTTTAAGCTCATCACACCACACTTGTTAACTTTGTGATCTTGTGGAAATCAAATAACATCGCAGAACCCTTGTCTCCTAATCTGTGAAATAGGGATGAGAATAACACAGTGAGAATAACACTTTCTTCATTAGGTAGTTTTAGTTTTTAGGTGGAAAAGGTTAGGAGCCGGGAGGCAACTAAGTGATTCAGTCTATCAGGAAGGTTCTGTGAGATGGTTACAAATGTTACATTGAGCACTCCCCCACAAGTTCTATCATATTTGTTGAATTAACCAGATTCTTCTCTACTCAATTTTCTCCTGTCAGATTCTGCATGAAGGAAGCCCCAGAGAGGTAAGCAGATATAGAGGTGATAGATATGAACATAAATAAATTCAGCTCTCAGTTTATAAAATAGATGCATGCTGGCAGATTTGGCTATAAAGTGAATTTCTGCAAAGCAAATCCCATTTCCCTATTGATGTCTATTATAAAATCAAATATATATCCATGGAAAAGCATTTCCCAAGATACTAAGTCAAAAATTGTCACAGGACAGCAGTAGTTACTTTGAAGTAAGTATGTTCAGAATTTTGAAGTGTTTGGCATGATTTTCCCAACTCTGGGATTCATCCTGGAACCTATCTTTGCAGAAGAGGTTGGTTAATAACTAAAAGAAATCAACAGCTCTTGGTACTAAGCTGCCCTCCTCCTCTAGAGGCTTACATAGTCTCTGGACCCGGGTTATAATGATATGTGCTGCTAATAGATGGTATAGCTTAGCATGCAAAGCAGTACCGTCCCTTAAATTTTGGAGGAGGTAATAAGTCGATGGATTCTGTGTTTTATCACTTTCTTAATCTAAAACTTCAGCATATTGAGCTTATTTATTAAAGGCTAGATAGAGCTGGACACCACCAGTGTGGTCCATTAGGTGGTCCAGTCTGAATGCCATAGCCACAGTCCAAGGCACTGATGGTCTGTGAAGTTCCAGAGTAGGACATGATCCAAGAACTAAAGAAAGGCCAGAGCCTTGTTATTCGTAGCAGTTCCTACAGAGGAGCCATTAAAACCTCAAATAACTCATAATTAGCCTCTGCTTGATTCTTCTTGCAGGGAGAATCATACATTTGGAGAAGCCTGCTTGTGGGATTCAAACCTCATGAAGAGAATAGCCAAATAGTTTCATGAAGTTCAACTTTTTTCTGTAGATTTCTTATAAATAGTTTCAAATTGTGTAGGGGTAAAATCTACTTTTATTTTTCACTTACTCTAATTTAAGGAAAGGCATAGCCTACATAGTTTGCTCTGGATCAGAGAATATGGTTTTGTTAAAAAGCATATATGATCATATGTCTAATTGCTAGCGAGTCTGTCACCATATTTCAAGGGACTCTATTTATTACTTTCATAAACATTTAAATTAAACACCGGGGTAAAAAAAAAGATCTGCAATGGTGATATGAACAGGAATTCTAACTATTCTAGAGTTAAAATATTTTAAGCATCCTATTTGAATATGCAAGATTAATTGTATTGGTCATATTTTAGAGTAACAAATTCTTTTTTTAAGGACCCCATTGTATTTTTGCTTTTAAATCTGCTTTAACGTATATTAGAAACCACACAGTACTGTATTTCAATATTTGCTACTCAAAATGCTTTAAGGATTTACCACATTTCAATCAATTGAAATTCTTACTATGAATAGAATGGGCATAAAAATGTCCTTCTTTGATAAAAGATTATTTACCAAGGGCTGTACTCAGATCAAGAATGTCGTTGGGTTATAGCTACGCTTAAAACAGGACTTTCTCCACTGAACATGGATGAGTTGGTGGAATCAGTCAAGAAGTGTCTATATTTAACTCGAAGTATGAGATAGGTCATAGGCATAGTAGAAGGAGCATGAGATTTGGTATCAGAAACATTCTGGTTAGACCCTGAATCTGTACCCTTTGATTTTATGTCCCTGGGCAAGTTATCTAACCTCAAGGGGCATCAATTCCCTCATCTATAAGGTGGGGATAACGAAACAAAATGGACGTGTATTAAAGAGAAGTAAATAATGAATTGCAAAGTGCCTAATAGTTGCACCCTAAACATGATTTTTCTTTCCCATTCCCTTTGCTATCTCAAAATAACATCAAGTGGTGCATGAGGTAGCCAGGATTCCTCAACTGCTAAATGAAATGTATTTACAAACTTTCCGACTTCTCTGCGCTCAAAATCCATCAAGAAATAAATTTAAAAATTGAACTGGGATTCATTATTTAAAAAGACAAAATCTTTATTGTAAGGGAGTCTTTATCTAACCAAACCCCTTTGAAATTCTGGGCTTTGGACAACATTCAGCAGTATTTTATAGACTCACATAATCTTGATATTATTATAGAAGAGATTTTAAGCATCATCTGGTCTGATTGTCTACCTAGTGTTCTAATCCCCTTTATCTTACAACTTGGTCCTGTCTGAACAGACACAGAGAGCGGACTGCTGGCAGGGGTCGGGGGGAAGGTGTCACCAGACTGGAGTTTCACCTGTGGAACAGCACGGTGGGCTATAACCCATATGACCTTGTTAAGTTTGTTTCTTCTGGAATGGGCCCCATCTACAAGCCTTTGGGGTCCTTGGTAAGTTGAGGAAGCGTTCCCCCACTTGTCCTGCACGCTTATTTTCCTGTGCCTGCTCCAGGGGACCAGGCTGGCTGCTCAGACTTCTCCGTCTACAGAAGCTTCCGCCCAGGCTCGCACTCCCCTTTGGCCGATCTGGAGTCTAGACCATTTGCCGCCCTTGCCTTTCTGTCCTTCATTGTTCTGGACAGGCGGACAGATTTGACACACTAATGTATAAAGTGTTAATGATTATCTCCTCTCTTGGGATGATTTTCAGCCCAAAGGTGACTTGTAAACCTACAGTGGCCTCATCAGCAGAAATGAAATGGGACTATCTGTCTAGGAGTTGAGCAACCTCATGGCGGACGTATCTTGGGATAGCGAGGCATTTGGGAGGCCCTCCCTTCTAATCATACAGGGTATTTACCTTCCACCTGTTAGTAAGATTAGTGTGTACAAGCATTCATGTTCACCGGACGGAGAATGTCTCTCTCCTCTTACATGATTACTCAGTGCAATTGAAATGCTTTAGCCTAAGATTGAAATAACCCAGGAAAGGCTGATTCCTATCACGTTAACTTCTCAATGCCTCAGCTGTTCAAAGTTTCTAGAAAGAAAAAGCCAGCCCAACTTCCTCATGTTTCAATCTGGCACCTTTTTAAGAGGCTGTGAACAGGTAGGGAAGGCCTGCGGGTGAACCCCTCTGACCGGGGGAGCTGGGAATTGTCATCCCTGTCTTCACAAGGCTTTGCTTTTGAGAAGCAAATACTCAAGTAATGTGATGGGGCTTCAGTTAGAAATACCAACCACAGCTATAGAAATTCTCTGTGCTGAAGGGTTCCTGCTGATGCTGTGAGCATTAGAAGGAGGAATTACTCAGAAAAGTGGATTCCCCAGAAAGACTGTGCTGTTACCTATGCCAGGACGCTGACTCGGGCCTTTAGGTGTCTGTTCTATCCAGCCATGACTGGAGAGCATGAAGAGAAATTCAGAAATTAATTCAGTCTTTCTTTGGTTCTACCAGATGCCATGATTGTCTGTGTAATGTTTCTCCAGGTTAAAAGAAAAAACCAACCAAAATAATGTTTTTGTGGGATTTTCTTTCTCTGGTGAGTCCTCATTTTCAATTTTCATCCTCTCCTCACCCTCTCTCTTTCCTCACTCCTGTCTTTAAGAAAGAAGGTCATTTTCCTTTTTGCCAAGTTTGCCCTTTTTTGCTCTCTTACTCCCCTCCTCCCTTTCCACCTCTTTGGGGCCCTTCCCCTCGGGTTTATGTTGCCACCTCTATCGTCTTTAATGCTGCCTTCCCTTCTCACATAAACACGATCAGCTAAAAAAATCTCAACTGCTCAACCATCTTAGCCCCTAATGCAGAATGCTGTCTCCCTCCTTTTCACCGTCAAACTTCTTGAGCTCTCTATTGCCCTTGCCCCTTTTTCCTCATCAGGAGCTCAGTCCTTCACGTTTTGAATCCTTGTGTAGAAATCTCAGTCGAAACCCTCACCTTTCCAATGAGAGTGCTTCCTTGAGCGGGGCCTGGTGATTGATAGATTGAAATGGCATTTCTCTGAAGCATCTGTCCTTGACGTCTGCCAACGTCCCCAACTTTTTCCTCCCTTGGAGTCTGAGACTTGTCCCGCTGTAATCTTATCTTTGTTTTTTGAACTATTCTGTCTCTTTTGTGGCTCTTCTCCCTCCTTTTGCCCTCAAACTTAGATCTTTTTTCCCCCCTCAGGTCACTGTTCTCTTTTGTCTTTTCTTCCGTCTTCAGAACTTTAATTGCTACTGTCTACACTACCACTTCCAAACCTGTATTTCTGTTAGTGAAATAGAAATGTTTCTCCTATATTTCTAACTACCTCCTAATGACCTTCAGGTAACTCCACCTAGATGTCTTTGTCTGTCTTCACCTTAATAAATCTGAAACCTAAACCCCTGTCCTCCCCTTACACCAGCTTCTTTTTCCGATCCCCCTGTGTCTTTCCAAGTGTGACCTACCACTTGTGCTCAAACCTTGGAGTCTCGTTAATTCCTCCTAAATGGTCAGGACTTTGTTACTTCTATTCTGCAGTTTCTCTTATATACATCTCTTACTTTTTTGTCATCACCATAGTTCAGGTTCTCATTCCTTCTTGTGTTTACTAAAATAACTTCCTGAATCATGTCTCTGATTCTTGGTTCTCTCCTCCAGGGCACTCTATATACTACAGGAGAAACCTATAGAGTACAGAATATTTCTCTGTATACTACAGTAGAGATCCTCCTATTCGAAATCATCAGGGATCGGTAGCTTGTGGGTTTGTAAAACGAACATCAGTTAAAACAGGGAGTCATGAGTGATGATGGACACATACTTTAAACTTTAATTTTGTTTTAACTTATAGCATATAAATGTGAGTTAATCTAACACTTTTCTGGGCCAGTGATTCATGTCCTGCATAATCTTTTCTGCATGAGCATCTCAACTGCATGTTTTCTTTGTTTTTTGTTTTTTTAGAGGAAAAGGAACTTAACATTTTTGAAGAAATCTGAAAACAAAATCTTCCTAAATTTTTATATTATCCCACCAGTCATTTACAATTTTTTCACCTACACCTAATTTGAGGACATTAAACAAAACAAAAACAAAAAAAAAAAACCTCAAAGAAAGTACAAATCTCTTTCTTTGGGCACTTTTATTTTATCAGTGTGTTTTAAATGGTAAATACATGACATAATCATAATAACAAGGGCAACTTGTATAAACTGGTTGACGAGCAAACACAAGTTACTCTTGGTTAGTATACAGGACAACTGATGGGAGCAGAAGTGCTCAGATATTCTGTCTAGAGAGGAGCCCGTTAGTGATGAGCTATGCTGGCCATCTGTGTGCGGTGCCAAGAATCAGGACCAGGAAAGATCAGCTACTCTGGGAATTTGGCTATTTGGGGGGCCGCTAGCAGAACAAGCACTGTATTGTCAAATTACCTGGAGTGAGATATCTTTGTTTCTGAAATCCTAAAGAATACCACTAACAGTCCATAGAGATACCTGACCTCCTGAGGACCTTACTTTGAGGTGGGAGAATGTTGCTGGAATAATACCTTATCGATACCTTCTGCCATCGGCAGAGATGGCTAATGGTCTGCCATCCAGCTAGGGGTCTTTTCAAAGAGACTTAAAAAAAATTCACATATGCAACAACAACCAAAAAAAAAAAATCAAAATGAAGACATTTATACACATCTGATTTTAATATAGAGTTTCCATAGCAACATATTACTCATTGTTTAATGTTCAGTAACTTAGAGGCTGATTTTCCCATAAAACAATTGGGTAATGTCAGATCCGGATTATAGGAACCTCATTCATTTATAAAATATTATGATCTTGAGCCTTTCCATCTACCATGAGTTAATGGCTACTCTGGGAATTGATGGCATATTCCCTAATTAGAATCGCTTCTGGAGAGCAAAAATAATTTATGAGGAAAAAATCATAAAAGAAATCAAGTGTACTAATCCATGGATTAAAATATAATTTAGAAAACTCTTTCTGACTTAGAGTTCATCTGTGAAGTGATTTGACTGAGTCTCATTCGCTGTGAATAGTGGCATTGCCCAAACCCAGAGTCATTCCCCTTGAACATTTAAAAATGTATCACTAAGCCCCAAAGCCAGCCAAACACCATCTTGAGATTCTTGAAAAAGTGCTCCCCTTCCCAAATCAAGCCACTCACTCAGCACGTTTCCAGAGGTTTACTGACTATTAGACGATGTGAGGTTCAGATTTCATTGACATGCAGAGCGGACTCTGTATATTCTTGTAGGACCCTCAGACCAGGCTCCGAAAAGCTGGCTTGGCCCTTTCCCTTGGACCTGTGTCACTGTGCTGTCACTGGGACTTCGGAAACATTTGACAATGCAGCCCTGAACTCGGGTGCACGGATGACTTGTTTTTCTGAAAGGAAAGGAGGCCAGCATTACTATGTAAGCAGAGGAAGTTGACACGATCTCATTCATGGGCCTTTCTTCTGTTTGTGTCAGGGAATCCGCCTCTGCAGAACAGCAAGCCACACATGGCTGTCTGCTTCATTTTCTTCATTCTTAACCTTTGCCTTCTCCTTGGAATGAAGTGTGAAATACTGCCAAGACTCTGCATTTTCTGTGTATCTCCCTCACCACAGTCAGGAGGAGCAGGGTTAAAGATGTTTGCACACCCCAAAAATAACTCCAGCACCCAGGGCCAGATCAGAGCAGCCACCTACCAATGGGAAGAGGTTCCACGTAAAAATGGGTGCAGAGAAAAACATTGGTTTCTGTCTTATACAACATACGTGGTAGCAAGCTAGTTAAATGTTGTCTAATTTAAATTAATGATAAAAATATCTTGTAAATAATGAAAGTCCTGAAAAGCAAAACTTTTATTTAACAGTACTAATTGCCTTTGAATCAGTTTTTCCCTTTAAAACTGTTTTAATCCAAGCAGCACATAAATTATTGAATAATATTTAAATCCTTGTAAGAATTTAACTTGCCTCATTGTATATGGTGGTGCTCTATTTTTTTTATTCTTTTGGTTGCTGTACATTTTGTAGAATTAAGAATAATTCTATAGATAAGATTGTTCTGAGAAATGTAGAGATAAAACGTTGGCTATTTGTAGCCAACAATTAAATACACATTCTATGATGCCACACAAGACGTTTAGGTAGGTCTTTATCTCGGTCTCAGTTGTGACCAGAAAACATTTTGTTTTTACCGGTTTACTTAAGAGAAGAATGAAATAGCTCTATTTCTAAATGTATGGTGCTAAGATTAGCTGGTAAACAGCGACTTTATTCAAGGTGTTCTATTTCTGAACTTCCTAATTCTCATTCCCAAGGGAAGAAAAAGAAGGAAACCATACTCTATATAAGCATTTGAGAAGAGAATATAGAGGGTGTTGTTTGATGATCTGTATATTAGAACTACAGCTCAATGAAATGTCGTACATACCTCCGTTTTCCCTTTCCCAATCTTCTTTTTAATGCTCCATCATACAGGAACCAAAGAGGACAAAATCCTCACGGAACTCATTTTTCACTCTATGCTATGTGACTTTGGCAGCCTCGGGTCTCCCGGGAACCTGCACAGCACTCTGTGCCCCCGTGGGGTCTGCCAGGAAAGAAGCCACTCAAGGCCACTTGCTGCTTTCTTCACATCTTATCTTAAAGGCACTGCTAGCTTCCTCCTACGGCTCTGTTTTTAATCTTTTTTTTTTCCTTTACTCTTTGTTAATTATAACAACATGACAGCATTTTGGAAGACAGAATAGAGGAAAAACCCATTTCCTTTCATAAAATTATCCCAACACAAATTGGTATCATTGTTTTTTATCTATTGTCATCCAATCTCTTCTATATGATTATTTTTTTACATAGTTTGTAATCATGGTGCATGTGTTGGGTCTAATTGTTTTACACTTAGCACAGAAACATTGTTGCATGTTCCTACAGTCTCCTTCATCGTTATGATTTAAAATAGCTGTATAATAGTTCATGAAGGAGATGGTCCATCATTTAAGGATTCCTCCTATTTTTTAAAAAATTTGTTTGTTTATTTCCTTTCACTTCTATGTGTAACTCTATAATAATCCTACCAGTTTCTAAAACTTTCTCATTTTTTAAAATGTCCTTGGACTAGAGACCCAGAGGGGGTATACTGGATCGGTGGATATGAACTCTATAGCTCTTACTACACATGCCAAATTGATCTCCAAAGGGGCTGTGCCAATTTATTCTTATTTTTTATCATTTGTTTTTATGGAAGTGAAGTTGATCTACAGTGTTGTGTTAACACAGCACAGTGACTCAGTTATGCATGTATATACGTTCTCTTTCATATTCTTTTCCATTATGGTTTACTACAGGATATTGACTATGGTTCCCTGTGCTGTACAGTAGGACCTTGTTGTCCATCCATTCTATATGTAATAGTTTGCATCTGCCAACCCCAGAATCCTCGTCCCTCCCTTCCCCAGGCAGTGCCAATTTATACTACAGGAATTACGGATGAAAGTTCCAGTTTTGGTGCAGTCTATCTCACACTCTTTATGTCTACTCTATGCTGTAGCCTCAGGAAAGAGACAAATAGTACTAGTTGGTTCCATGCTCTGTGAAGAGAAGAATATTAGTTGCAGGAATCAGCTTCAAGTGAGTATTAGGAGAGAAAATTGACGTCTTTCACTGATAAGGCAAATTGGAGACCACATTATACGTCGATGTTATACTATTTAAATTCTTAGTCTTTATTGTGTTTCTATTGCTTTTTCACATTTTATAAGTATGTGCTATTTTAGTCATAAAGATATTTTGATAAAGTCATATTTTTATAGAAAAGGTATTCAAGTGTGGAAGCATGTGTCAGACTCCAACTCAGCTGATTATATCATTCCCTGCTCAAAAACCTCTCTAGACTCCATTACTTACAAAGTAAATTCTGAGTTCTTTATTGTGACATTTCAAGGCCTTCATTCCCTGGCCCCAAACTTCCTTCCATCCTTATATTTTACTACAAATTCTCTAGACGCCAGTCAATCAGTGATACTGACGTGATCCCCAAATATTCTCCACTGTCCTTGCTCACATTCTGTCTGGCTCCCTCCCCCTCCCCCTCCCCCTGCTTCATCCTCCCGCTGAAATTCTACTGGGATTTCAAGATGTTGAGAGTCAAGCCCCACCATGATCTTCCCTGATTCCTGGGCAGACTTCTTCTTCCAAATGCCTGTAATTTCTTCCAACTCTGGATCATGGTCAAACTTTTGTTGTTGTTGCTTTTCAAAATTTATTTCAAACAGTGATTTACTTCACCTATTGAGCTGTATTTTTGCAGTTCCCCCCCCAACCCCAGCTTTATTGTGCTATAATTGGCCAATAAAAATTGTATATATTTAAGATGTACAATGTGATGATTTGATAGTCATATACATGGTGAAATGATTACCACATTGACGCTAATTCACACATCCCTCACCTCACATAGTTACCTGGACTGTGGTAAAAGTTTTACTTCTCACCCTTAAAGCATTTATCGTATTCTCTCTCATAGTCAGTGCTTATGAACTTGTCAAATCCCATTAAGTTGCAATATTTTTGAGGAGAGGAAAACTTCGTATTCATTTGTTAATTATTCATAATATTTAGCAATGTGTTTTTATACAGTAGACATCTAGTACACATAGAGTATTAATAAATATTTGTTTAATTAAAGTATTACACTGAGCTCAAGAGACCCTCATGAGTGTTACCCACTATTTAGTAGCAGCCATCAGAATACAGATATAAATCTCAAGAGGAAGTAGCTAGACATCTATACTCTTACGGTAACTGATGTGAATAATCCTGACCCTCCAGTGTTTTGAGATCCGTAAGTTCCTCCTGAATCATCAAAGATAAAATGATGCTGTTTAGCTCTTTCAGGTTGAAAAGCAACCCATACATATTCAGGTTACTTCAATTAGGGTATTTATTGTGAGGATTCATAAGAAAATAAAGAACGATTAGAAATAATCTCATTTACCACACAGTTAGGTGTCCCGGAGAACAAGAATTTTCAGCTCTGTGGCTTAGTTTCCTTGTCTCCTCCGCACAGGCCTCTCCAACTCCTGAATTTTTCCACTGAGGTCAAATAATGGTCGGTCAGCTTCTGTTGGTCTTTGCTGCTACTGCTCTCATTAAGAATGCCTTGGTCGCCTTGGTATAAGGGTGAGCATAGCTGCCTTACAAGAATGACTTTGTCATTCAAGTGGAAGATTTGAATGGTCAGCCGACCCCACCCTACTTGTGTCCTCCAGCCTTCTGTGGGTCGGACCACAGTCTGCAAGGAGGAGACCACATGCAAGAGCCTATAGACTGGGGTCCTACCTGTGTCCAGGGAACGTGGCCCAGCCAGCTGTGTTGGGATGACTATGACACCTGTGTAAATTCTCACTCCTTTCTCCATAAGGAATTACATGCGTGATTGACAGAGCATTATCTCTCTTAAATGGGTTTGGTATTTCGACAATAAATTATTTTCTCATTTTGTAAAGTTGATAACCCATATGTTATATGTAAACTCTATTCATTTGAATTTTATGTTAGAACATTTTCTAATTATGATATTTTACTTAATTATTGCTAACTTTATGAGGCACTTACCATTGCAAATATATCTCCTCTTCACAGATACTCTGTGAATAAGCTGTTTTTATCCCCATTTCACAGATAAAGAAACTAAGGCTCAGAAAGGTGTATTAACTTGTCTAAAGTCTCACGACTGAGTCATTGAACCAGAATGTGAACCCAAGTCGGTCAGATCTCCAAGCCTTTACATGCACCAGGCTCAAGCATGGACAATGTAGAGTTTGTATTATTTAACCACCATTTTTCTCTTTAAAAAAAAAAGTAGAAAACATATCAGGGTTTTATGTAAGTATTAACTTCTTCACATTTCAGAGTGCATTTGGATATTTTGCAAGTGAAATCAAGAGTGGTGAGGCTGAGGAAAGCACAAACTGAACTTCCGTGTTGTCAATATTCCTGCTCGTTCCACTGTGAAAGTCTCTCCCCTAACCCTTCCATGTCTATTCGCAAATATTAGGAAATGACCCAGAACACCTCATCAATGAAAAAGAATATGTACCATGCTGTGACAGCTTTATACTAAAGGGCTTTCAAGAGGGAGTTAAATGAGTGGTGAAGCAACCTTGCTCCCGTTTAAATAGCTTTCCCAAGCACAGCTCTCAGTTCAGGCATTACTGTTGCTTTTATAAATAATACAAGACAATTGAAGCAGTGGACTTAAATTTGCTAAACTTAAATCATTTTGCAGCGGGGGAAAAAAACAAACAAACCAGGACCCAATTTCTTTTTCTTTCTTTTTCTTCTTTAGAAGCTGAACTGGGTTACTGCCCATGGCATTTTCTAATTCAATGATAATTTAAAAACTCACTCCAGTTTCATCTACAATGCTATATTCCCTTACCTAGGATTCCAGGTTTCTCTCTCCTGTTTCTTGGGATTTGCAAAGCAGCAGAATCAGCCAGTTTACGTTTAAGATGTTTTGATTCTTTTCTCAGGCTCTTGCCAGTGTACTTAACGCAGAATGATTAAAAGCTGTGTGTTCTGTTAGAACTGTTATGGTGTTTAAACAAGGAAGTCTGTGTTTGTTTAAGAGAATGGGGAAATGGTTATCTTGACAGATTAGACTGAAAAAACAGGACAGCCACAGTCTAGCACAGATGTCCACATTTGCCACTTGGCTGGCTTTTTGAGGTATTCTAAACAAAACTGGCTTGTGTGCTGGTGCCTGAGCTCTGCTTGACACCTGACTGAGGAATGCAATTAAGAACCACTGCCAGGGCCTGGGTGTCTCTGTGGGCACATGTTCCCAGGTTTGAAATTTCTCAGAGTCTGTTTAACTGTGTCATAATTAAACTAATGGAACACAAGAGGAATTTCTCTAACTGGCTTAAAGACCCCGTTGCAATGTGATTTCATCTCACATCACACGCAGTTCCTGGGGCTTCACTGCAAAGTCGAAATGCCGCTGAGCAGAAACTGCGTGACCACGTTCATCAATCTCTTACAAACGTGATCTTTAACTGGATGAAACATCAGGGGCAGCTGTGGTTAAGTGGTAATAGCGCGGGATGAAAATTCAGGAAACCTGATTCAAGCCCTAACTCTCCCACTTACTAGCTGTTTGATCTTGGTCAGGTCCTGGTTTACCTCATTTAGGATCATGCAGCTGCTGTTGATGAGACTGATGACGGCAGCCCACGTTTATTGAGCCCGTCCTCCGTGCCAGGCACTGCTGCGGGCTTGACAGAGTGTCCCTCGTCTGCTCCTCCAAAGAGCCCGATAAGGTGGGTACAGTTAGCTGTGCTGTTTCCTGTGGCATCTCAGAAAATCTAAGAGCTCGGCTCAGTCACTTAGTCACGCGAGCTGGGATGTTTGAACCCAGGTCCGGCTAGTATTGGGGTTTCGGCTTCCTCAGGCAACGTGATCTTCAAGGTAACTGCTTGCTGTGAAATCAACAATTGCGAAAGCTGAACACATCGACATGGCTTTTACTGTGTCTACAAATATATTTTAAAAAGACCGAGACTTAGCCTTGGTTGGTTATAATCATGGGTATGTGTAGGTATCTACGTCTGTTGCCTGGTTGCATAGTTTGCCTTAGATATTAATGTAAAATTCTTTTATCATAAATTTTATGAAAATCTAGGACTCTTATTAAGGAGTAGTTGCTAAATCAGATCTTGGGGGCATGAAACTCTGGTATGTGTGATTTTGACTTTTTACTGAAGAGGAATTTCAAAATATAGGACTTTGGGACATACTTGTTATGTTATATAAGCAACTGCTGATTTAACTCTGTTGTGTTTTTTACTATTAATAAGTACTTTATTTTATAATATGGGTGATATTTGAGTGCCGTCAATCTGAATTAAAATTTATTGTAATGAAGCTTTATTAGTAACAAAGGAATTTTCCATTGCCCAAGATTTTGATTGATTCCTAACATATTCACATGTGGTATGTGAATATATTTTCCAAAAGTCGTGAGTACACAGTGTTTTTTTGAAAATATAAAATGCAAAATGTCAGAGCAGCTGGCGGCAGTCCACTTCTGCTTTGCCTATTTTGTCAATGTCAGTGGGATTACCTGTTAGGACTCTGGGAGGCCAGACAGGATCCCGACCATGGGTTCTACTGGCCTTATTCTTAGAGAACACCTAGAGTCTTTTAAAATTTTTTTTTATTTTTGGCTGCGTTGGGTCTTCGTTGTGGTGCACGGGCTTCTCATGGCGGTGGCTTCTCTTGTTGCAGCAGGGGCTCTAGGTGCGCGGGCTTCAGTAGTTATGGCTCGCGAGCTCTAGAATGCAGGCTCAGCAGTTGCGGTGCACAGGCTTAGTTGCTCCGCAGCATGTGGGATCTTCCTGGACCAGGGCTCGAACCTGTGTCCCGTGCGTTGACAGGTGGATTCTTAACCACTGCGCCACCAGGGAAGTCCCTACCTGGAAGCTTTAATGTAAAATCTAAGAGGTTGCTTTGAAGAATTAAGTCTGTACCAATTTCGATACATCTGAACATAGTTATTAGATAATCAAAATGTTAAAGAATCAACTTCTTGTGTGATTGTTTAAGTGATTTATGGTATTGTGTCTTAGCTCCTATAATCTTGACCTGACAACAATCAGCCTAGATGTCTTCATTCCTAACCTTCCTGCCATAATCTTCTTCCTCTACTTCTTGACCTAACCCTGTTCCCTTGTAGATGTCATTAGTAATGTTTGGAACAATCTTTCACTCTATATCTGTTATTTTTTTTTCTCCTAACAATTCTGTTTAGAAGAAATCTCTTGGAATTCTGCCCTCGACCATCAGTCTCTCCTGGATCTTTATCAAATGATAATAGGACTTAACCAATGCACTATTTTGTTTATCACAAAAATAAGAGCCTGCTTCTCCCCAGATAGGGATCTATTGTTTTATCTTATCCCTTAGCACGTAAGAATTGAAAGATCAGGGTCACTTGCTTATCCCCATGGTGATAGAGTGCCTGGCAATTAATATTAACAGATAACAAGGGAATTTCATTATAATTATTTCTTAGGTACATTCCTGGCAGTGCGTCATATAATTTCACTGGTTTGATTTCTCCTGGAATTCCTAAGATTAGAATTTAGATTAGTTTCTGCTAACATTTAAGAGCAAATTGTGGCTGTCGTCTCTGTTTTCTGCATAGCTCAAAGATAAAGAGAAATACCGCCGAGCTTGGATAGGTTGAATCACGTTCAGGAAAAGTGAGGTCCAAGTCTTTTGATGCTGTTGGGTCTAGAATGAATCGTATGACCTGCCCCTTCCACTGAGTGTCTTTTCTTGGGAGAAAACAGGGTAATGATCTGAAGCAACTACACAAAGACCATCTGTGAGGCAACGGTGTGGGAGGCTTGTCTTGGTACTGGAGGTGATTCATGGAGGACTGTGTGTTTGTGAAGCTCAGGTGGTTTTTTCTTCAGGCTCAGCATCCAGACCATCTCCTTTCTGGTCCCCACCTCCCCCCTAGGACTAGTGCTAATTTGCCCACTTTTGAGCCACTGATTGTGTTCACAACTCCAGACCAAAGGCAATCACCAGGGTTTGGAGATAAAGAATTTTAGCAGGAGTGGCTTTTAGAGCAGAGTTTCCCACAATTGAGTCATTTGTAGATCCACCTTTCCAAAATTTGCTAAATCTTAAAAAAAAAAAAAAAAAAAAAAAAAGCTGCTGACTTACCTTTTTATTCACCTAAATCTCTTATAAAAAGGAAACAGGCTATCACATGCCAAAAACAGAAGACTCAACACAAAAACTGAAGACAAAACAGTTTTCAGACTCTCAAGGCTGAAAAGGATCCAAGCTTGAAGTCTGGTCTCTTTTTCTTAAAAAGGAGATGTTAGTTTTAGGGAGGTGAGAAGGGTACTCTGCTGTCAAAACTGTTTCCTCAATTTCTTTGGAAGGGTTGAGAAAGAATTGACAATAGAATAACTTTATCACTCTATGAGTTAAGTGTTATTTAATGCCGTGTTTGTGAACTATTTCATCTTACACACCTTCACTAGGATGAGTCTTACATGTTGAGAAACATTGTTTTTATACCTTGTCTGGACCAGCTAGTACCTGGCAGTGGATTCAAGGGGTCAACATGGGTTTATTGAATGTCTATCATGTGTAGCACTTATTGCAAGGCACTATGGGGAATAGAAATAAAACAGAAAAGTCTGAATTAGAGTTAGAAAACATATATGTGTATGTGTGCATGCATATTTATATTTAGGATTAGAAGACATCAATACATTATATGTATACATATATGTGTGTGTGCATATTTGTTTTTAATAATTTGAGATTTGAGACTAGGACTAAATTACAGATGAACAAGTGTGATAAAATACTGAAAATATTCCCATTTAGTTGGTGAATGACCTCAGGGTGTCCCTTCCACCCTAGATGTCCCCTCAGAGTCAGCAACTAAAGGCAGGATAGAGGCCTCTAGACCTGCTCCAGCACTTTAGCCTGTGTCCATTCTGTATAATTGGTACCTTGCCATAAAGATGGCTTACATATCCTCTCTGTGTATTGGACTTTTGGGGCATTGTATTGTATCCACACACCTAGCACGGAGACTGCCATATAGTAGTGATCAATAAATAGTTAAATGTTTAATCAAAAAATTAATTACTAGGGATTCAGGTGGGGGAGGTTAATAGACCACATTTCTTGAAGCAAGTAAGATTTCAGCCAAGTTTTAAAAATCTTAACTGTGATTTTTTTTAAGTATGGAAGAAATCAATGCACGTCATTGAATTTTCTGAAAATTCCAAAAAGTATAAAGAAGAAAATAATCAACTATAATCCTTCCATCCAAAGAGGACCACAGTCAACATTTTGATTTGTTTTCCTTAGGAATTTTCTATGTATGTATTCAGTCCTGTGTATGTGTGTCTGTGTGTGTGCACACGCGCATGGCCGGGCAGATATTTTAACATGTCAAGTGTGGGCTTTCTGTCCTTCCTGATGGAATCAAAGATGATTCCACGTTTGGCTCCTGGCCTCAATGTGCCAATCGGGTTAGTGGGAGAAGAGAATGGGGAGGAGCCAAGGGCAGCTGTATGTGTTTACATGAGGGAGGACACTGAGTTACACTGTAAGCAGTCTGGAACCCAGAGTGGGGGGTCTGAGAGTGAGAAAAAGTTGAGGGGGGTAAAAGTGAGAAGAGAGCCCTGAAACAACGTAGCATTGGCTGAAATGTGAGGAAGAAGGGAGATAACGGGGCAGTAGTTATCATGCCAACACTTGGGAGGTAAGGCCCTGAAAAAAAATTGAGGATGTTTTCTTATATGTCATGGAATATAATCAATCCTCCTTTTGTCTCCCTTTCAAGATACTGTCAATAAAGACGAATCATTTCAAGGCCTTTGTGGGAGTGGATGTGTAGTTTTGGATAGAAGTCTGTGCTGAGATGGGCTTTAAGTTGGGAAGAAGGACCAGTTTGTTTAGACTCTGTGTGTGTGTGTGTGTGTGTGTGTGTGTGTGTGTGTGTGTGTGTGTGTGTGTGTAGTCTGAAAGAGGAATGTGGTGGTGATAATAGTTTAAAATGGTTTGATGTGGTTTCTTTTGTCTTTCTAAGCACTTGACCTTAGTCTTAACTCTGTCCGAGGTATCCACCTATCCATCTACCATGAAAGCAGACAGAAAGAAATGAGATAGTACTCAACTTCTGATCTTCAAAAATAGGATTTGCAGCAAGTCAGTAGTCTTGAAAACCAGGGTATTGCTTTGAGAAAGAAATGTCTAAATTCTTTGTCTCCTTACTTGAGTATATCAAAGTCCATACTTAATCAGCTAGATCAGAAAAATTGCCTAATGGAGGGCCAGACCATAAGACCATGACTCTCTTCCATTCCCAGATTGTTTAGGGGAAAGAAGGAAAGAGAAGTAGGGGAGAGGTCAGATGTGTGCCCTGAGATGGGTTAGAAGAGTGAGGCTCACAGCAGCAGAGTTCTTGCCCACCCCCGCCTTCTGATGTCTGCTGGGGGTGCGGGAGGAGGCTACCAGGCTGGCTACCGCAGATCAGAGGTGAAGTCACAGCAAAATTACCGCCGTGCCCAGACAGCCTGCTCAGGCAGAGAGGGGACCTAAAGTGCATCTCTTGGGAGCTGTCCTTGGTTCCCGTATGGCAAAGCAGAAGTAATTCAGCGTGACTGTGGAGACTGTCAAATGGGCTTATCACAGTGATGGCAGGCTGTCTCTGTCACACAAGGTTGAGAGCTCAACCTTGGGGCTTGGTGAGAATTGTAAGACCTGAGAGGGATCTAGATTGCCAGGCTTGTCTAAGCTTTGAGAGACCAGTGACCAGCTTCACCAGCTGCAGATAGATGCTATGATGGCATTGGCGCTAGTAGCATCCAGGTGGTGAGGTCATTGCTCCAGAGGCAAGGAAGGCCAAGGAGCTGGAAGAACATGCCTTATCCCTTCTGCCCTGAGGTCAGTGAGCCTCCCCCTCCCCCATATTCTTACAACCACTTCTACTTTCTGCAGAGAAGCAGAGGGAGTAGGAGGATATTTGAAAGATTAACATTTTATCCAATAACACTTTAAGAAGGAGTTTGATTTATAAGATCAAACTAAATGTTAAATCTGACAGTTAATGTAGTTAATGTTTTCTTAACCAACGACATCTGGGTGCTAGAGAGGAGGAACAGAGCATCTGTAGACAGAAGAAAGAAATTACATACTTTCTCTACATATTCAAGTTGTGTTATTTAAAATTACTTAAATGCGCAAACACACACACTCAATTAAAATCATCACACTGGGTATAGGGCTGTTCCTGTCAAAGTTCATTTGTTGGCAAGGATCAGAAACCCCCTGAGGCTAACTCAGGCAGTGGGGGTAAGGGATAATTGAAGGAGTTCAGACAGGCCCCCGGGGAAATAGAATGGGAAATTCAAGATCCTAATTTACACTTATCACTGCTCAGAGATCACATGATCTCTCTCATTCTTGCTTCTCTTTGCTTATTAAGCTTGTACTTGGTACAGCATGGCAGCCATCCCCAAATCTTTATCAAAACCATTTATTTAGAAGCCTTTCATCAACTGATGACTTCATTCTGGGCCTCTGAGCTCAAATTCCAATGAGACACTTTTAACATTAAGTAACTAGAAATGGATCATAGATCTAAAGGTAAAATATAAAACTATGAAACTTTTAGGAAAAACCATATGATAAAATCTTTGTGATCTTGGGTTAGGCAGACTTTTTAGGTATGACACCAAAAGCATACCTAATCCATAAAAGAAAACAAATTGATAAATTGGGACTTCATCAATATAAAAAATATCTGCTGTGCAAGACACTGTTAAGAGAATGAAAAGACAAGCCACACACTGGGAGAAAATATTTGCAAAACACATACCTACAAACACTTGTACTGAGAATATATAAAAAATTCTTATAACTGAATAATAAGAAAACCAACAACCTAATTAAAGTATGGGCAAAGTTTTGAAGATACTTTACCAAACAATTCATACAGATGACAAACAAACACATGAAAAGCTGCTCAGCATTATTAATTATTAGAGAAACGTAAATCAAAACCACAGTGAGATATATTATTACATACCTATTAGAATGGTTAAAAAAAAACTGGCAAAGATTTAGAGCAACTGGAACTTTCATATGTTGCCACTGGAATGCAAAATGGTACAGCTTTTTTGGAAAATAGTTTGTCAGTTTCTTATAAAGTTAAATATATATTTCCCATATGAAGTAGAAATTCTCGTTCTACCTATTTACCCAAGTGAAATGAAAAAAACTTCTAAAAAATGTTTATAGCAGCTTTATTCATAATTTCCTCAAACTGGAAACAATCCAAATGTCCCTCAACTGGGAATGCATAAGCAAATTGTGGTATATGCATACAATGGAATACTACTTAGTAATAAAAGTATACTTGTTTATATGTGCAACAAGAGGAATGAATCTAGAATGCATTAAGCTAAGTAAAAAAGCCAGATTCAAAAGGTGACATACTACATGATTCCATTTATGTAGTATTCTCAGAAAGGCAAAATTATAGGAATGAAGAACATATCCATGATTGCCGGGAGTTAGTGGTGACACTATTTGGCTACCAAGAGGTAGTGTAAGAGAATTTTTTAGGGTCAGTGGGGATGATGAAAATGTTCCATATCCTGATTATGGTGGTAGTGACATGGCTCTTTGCATTTGTCAAAATTTATAGAATTGTACACTAAAATGAATGCAAATTTACATACTAAATGGTATGTAAATTTTAAAACTCTTAAAAAGGAAGTAGAAAAAAATATTCCAGTGAGAGAGAGAATATAATTGACTCCCTTAGATCAGATTCTAACCTTGGGCCAATCATTGATGATCCATCAGCAAGCAGAGCTCTAAGCTGTTTCTCTAGGTTTGATGGGGCAGTAACAAGGGGGTGGAAAATTGGACTGGTTTGCAAATGAACAGATTCGTCAGGAAATAGTTTTGCATTGTGATATCATTGAATAACATTATTTAATGAGCATTTTCCCAAGTCATTGAAATTGTTCTGTGTGCATCGATTGAAAATATTGCTAGATTCATTCTACACAGGGCTGTCCCTGCTGAGTTTTAAAGAATTTGAAATTAACTAGATAAAGAAGGCAAAGAAGCAGGAAAAGGTTTAAGTGTCATCTGGTCTCAGAAGCGTCAGAATCAGGATCCACTCATACAAGAACTTCTTTTGGAGAACTCATTTTAAATATAACATTGAGCAAAACAGCGTATATGTCATAAAAATATATATTAAAATTCAAACTTCCAGATGCCAAGGAGCTCGCTTGTTAGGGAGTAAAACTAACACACAGGAAAATGATGGAAGTATTCCTATTTTCTGCTTTCTGTTTCTTATAGTCTCTGTAAAGTTATATTACATCAAGTATAAAAGTGGCCCTACTGAAAGAATAAATCTTTGAAGTTTCAAGATCTATAAATCTTCTTTGAAATTTGCAAACTTAGCTCAGGTAATCTCTACCTTTTTGGTACAGGACAGATGTTATATTTTACTATTCCATTTAGTTTTGGAATACTTCCTTGATTTTTCGCAATTATCTTTGTGCAATTGCTGAGCATCTTGAAAAATACTTAAGAATCAACATAACTAGATATTCAGTACAAGCATCAAAGCATCAGCAGTTAAGCCCAGAGCTGCTAGTTGATATTTAGGGATATCAAGTCACATTTTTTACACTCTGAAAAATTGCCCAAGCTTTGGTTCACAACATTAATGTGGCTGAATCAGTATTATATCAGAAATCAGAATTAACATGCTCCCTGGCTACTCCTCCCAGGCAAAGAGCCATATAACTAATGTCACTAGGCTAATTAAATCTCTTCCTTCTAGGGATATTTCTAGGTTAAGACTGAGGATAGTGGCAAGATTGTATGTGTGTGGTAGTGATAGGAGTGTTTGGGGGTCAGGTAGGGGGGTTGGAGAGTAGCTCAATCTCTTTTTATGAGGCCCTTAGAGAGGCAAATATTAGAATGTTCTCATACTCCATTTTCTGATGAGCAAATACAGTAATCATCCAGGATGCTCTTTAAAAGAAAAATAAGGAGACTTTCAGTAATCTCCTCTTGTTAGATGTTGCATAACAGAAATGTATCCCTGGAAGATGAAAGGCCAACTCACGAAAATAAACTAGAATGACTGGAGGTGATTCAGGGAGAAGGCAACACAGCCATTGTTTGTAAATGAAAGTTAATGATATCTTTGCACCAGTTGCAATTTTTCAGCCTGAATATTTTGATGAATTATAGCTAGGCTGTATAAAAATTTGTGACCTATATATAAAAGAGTCAAAGTGAAGTAGTTATCTGCATTTTATTGTCACAAGAGACAATACTAGAGACAATTACTAGAACTAATCAATGAATTTGGTAAGGTTGCAGGATACAAAATTAATGCACAGAAATCTCTGGCATTCCTGTACACCAACAATGAAATATCAGAAAGAGAAATTAAGGAAGCATTCCCATTTACCACTGCAACAAAAAGAATAAAATACCTAGGAATAAACCTGCCTAAGGAGGCGAAAGACTTGTACTCAGAAAACTATAAAACACTGATGAAAGAAATCAAACATGACAGACAAATGGAGAAATATACCATGTTCTTGGATTGGAAGAATCAATATCGTGAAAATGACTGTACTACCCAAAGCAATCTACAGATTCAGTGCAATTCCTATCAAACTACCAATGGCATTCTTCACAGCATTAGAACAAAAAATTTTACAATTTGTATGGAAACACAAAAGACCCTGAATAGCCAAAGCAATCTTGAGAAAGAAAAACGGAGCTGGAGGAATCAGGCTCCCTGACTTCAAACTATACCACAAAGCTACAGTAATCAAGACAGTATGGTACTGGCACAAAAACAAATATAGATCAATGGTACAGGATAGAATGCTCAGAGATAAACCCACACACCTATGGGCACCTAATTTACGACAAAAGAGGCAAGAATATACAATGGAGGGAAGGCAGCCTCTTCAATAAGTGGTGCTGGGAAAACTGGACAGCTACATGTAAAAGAATGAAATTAGAATACTGCCTAACACCATCCACAAAAATAAACTCCAAATGGTTTAAAGACTTAAAAATAAGACCAGACACCATAAAGCTCTTAGAGGAAAACATAGAAAAAAACACTCTTTGACATAAACCACAGCAAGATCTTTTTTTTTTTTTTTTGTGGTACACGGGCCTCTCACTGTTGTGGCCTCTCCCATTGCAGAGCACAGGCTCGGGATGCGCAGGCTTAGCAGCCATGGCTCACGGGCCCAGCCGCCCCGCGGCATGTGGGATCCTCCCGGACCAGGGCACGAACCCACGTCCCCTGCATCGGCAGGCGGACTCTCAACCACTGTGCCACCAGGGAAGCCCCTAGCAAGATCTTTTTTGACACACCTCTTAGAGTAATGGAAATAAAAACAAAAATAAACAAATGGGACTTAATTAAACTTAAAAGCTTTTGTACAGCAAAGGAAACAATAAACAAGACAAAAAGAAAACCCTCAGAATGGGAGAAAATATTTTCAAATGAACCAACAAACAAAGGATTAATCTCCAAAATATACAAACAGCTCATGGAGCTCAATACCAAAAAAACAAACAATCCAGTTAAAAAATGCGTGGAAGGCCTAAATAGACATTTTACCAAGGAAGACATACAGATGGCCAAGAGGCACATAAAAAGATGCTCAGCATCTCTAATTATTAGAGAAATGCAAATCAAACTACAATGAGGTATCACCTTACTCCAATCAGAATGGCCATTATCAGAAAATCTAGAAACAATAAATGCTGGAAAGGGTGTGGTGAAAAGGGAACCCTCTTGCACAGTTGGTAGGAATGTAAATTGATACAGCCACTATGGAGAACAGTATGGAGGTTCCTTAAAAAACTAAAAATAGAACTACCATATGACCCAGCAATCCCATTACTGGGCATATACCCTGAGAAAACCATAGTTCAAAAAGAGACGTGTACCACAATGTTCATTTCAGCACTATTTACAATAGTCAGGACATGGAACCAACCTAAATGTCCACTGACAGATGAATGGATAAAGAAGATGTGGCACATATATGCAATGGAATATTACTCAGCCATGAAAAGAAACACAGTTGAGTTATTTGTGGTGAGGTAGATGGACCTGTAGTCTGTCATACAGAGTGAAGTAAGTCAGACAGAGAAAAACAAATACCGTTTGCTAACACATATATATGGAATCAAAAAAAAAAATGGTACTGCTTAACCTAGTTGCAGGGCAGGAATAAAGAGGAAGACACAGAGAATGAACTTGAGGACATGGGGTGGGAGGGGGAAGCTGGGGCAAAGTGAGAGCAGCATTGACATATATATACTACCGAATGTAAAACAGTTGGCTGGTGGGAAGCAGCAGCATAGCACAGGGAGATCGGCTCAGTGCTTTGTGATGACCTAGAGCAGTGGGATAGGGAGGGTGGGTGGGAGGCTCAAGAGGGAGGGGATATGGGGACATATGTATGCATACGGCTGATTCACTTTGTTGTGCAACAGAAACTAACACAGTATTGTGAAGCAGTCATACTCCAATAAAGGTCTATTAAAAACACCCAAAAGCAAAACTTGTGCTTCAGTGGGAAGCTAGAAAGCGTTAACAGGAGAATGGGGATTACAAACTCTGCTTTCTGGTGTGATTACTATAGCTTGTAACACTGGAGCAATGGAAAGGGGCATCCAAATTTTAGCTCATTTCTTATTTAAAAGATCCCAAAAGTGAATAAATCCTGCATAGAAGTTACTCTCGATCTGAGAGCCATATACCTCTAGAGGTTGGGTAGGGGGAGCAGAGGTTATTGCAAAGGGGTCCATCAATCCACGTGACCCTAAATATTATTAGTAGGAAGAATAATGTCACATACATATGTCCTATTTTAAATGCATGTATATTCTATTAAAACAAAATAGTAGAAATTTCTTCAAAAATGCAACTGGGTTTATGAAGTTGCCTTTTCACAGTCATTTTCCATTTTGTGGCCATATTTGCTTTGGAGCCCTGAGCCACAGTGTAAGAAGTTCGAATACCCTGAGGCTGCCGTGCTGTGAGGAAACCCTGGCCACATGCAAAAGCCATATGTAGGTGCTCAAGTTGACAACCCCACTGAATTAATCCTCTAAGCCACCCAAGTTCAGACACCTGACACGTAAGAGAAGATACCTCTAGATGATTCCAGCCTCCAACTCTTGAGTGACACCCCTATACCCCTCAACCCACCCTGGTATTTAAGTCTTCTGAGCTGAGATTCCAGACATTTTGGACCAGAGGCTATGGTCCTGCTATCCCTGCTGGACATCCCTGCTATGTCCTGACCCACAGAATCTATGAACTTAGTAAAGTGGCTATTTCGTACCACCAATTTTCGGAGTGGTTTGTTATGCAGGAATACAAACAGGAACAAGCTTTAATAACTGTACAAAAACCAAAACATTTTTTAAAATGGGCCTTCAAGCTCAAGGAATTTGAGAATGAGTGTCATTCAGGGTTCTTTGGTTGCAAGCAACAAAAACCAAGACTGACCCACTTAAGGAAAAGAGAACTTATTGGCAGAATATGGAGCTGGAAAGATGTAAAGGAATTAAAAATAGTCTCACTCAGGAAGGCCATGCAGAGGCCTTGATAGCAGGAACTGATAAAGTGTTTCTTCAAGATTCAGTCACTGCTAAGAATGTGCTCTGAACGTGCTCAGTCCTGTCACTCTGATGCAATGACTGACCAGTCAACCCAAACTGGGCCACATGGCCACACCTTGTCTAGCAGAACAGGACCAATGATCTGCAGCTTCACCAAGACCAGCACAAAACAGGGAAGGAGTAAGTCTCCCAAGGGAAATCAGGGTACACTTCTTTACAAAGGGAGGAGTAGGTGTGGGGCATCCAAACCCACGTTGTACGGAACCATTGATTCTCTGACATATCCTAGAGGCTTCTGCCTTCATGTTCTCACCAACTTTATTCCAGTATTCCTATTACTCAAGGATGACTGAAGTGGGTGAGGTTTCTGGTGGCTATTCAGGGCTAGCCTGGAGTTGAAGATCTTCCTTGCTTTGTATTTGTGTGCTCCATATTGTATTGGGTACTGAGGGTCCGTAGTGAGTAGGAGTTCTTACGCGATTGATCCATGATGATGGTAATAGAGCTTGTCTCTGTCTGAAGCTGACTTTGTACATTGATGGTGGTGATCGTAGTCGTAGTAATAGTGGTAGTAGCAATAGTAGTGATAGTAGTAGTAATAGTAGTGGTGGTAGTAGTAGTAATACTAGTGGTGGTAGTAGTAGTAATAGTGGTAGTAGTAATAGTTAGTAATAGTAGTGATGGTAGTAGTAGTGGTGGTGGTAGTAGTAGTCATAATAGTAGTAAACGTTTGGTGTCTCACCCGGACCCCCCATCCCCCAGCCACTGTGACTATTAGCTGCTAATGACAACCAGCTTCCCCTTCCCCCAGAGAACTACCCTGAGCCAATGGGAGGCCTCCTTTTCCCCACAGTCAGTGACTAAGGAAAGGCTAAAACAAAGTTTGGCTCCTGGCCTTAAGGGGCGATAACTGTTGTGTGGCTTGTGCTCCAGAGCCCTCTTCCTGTGAATCTGGCCAAAACAAGACTTTCCCTGAGCCCACCTGCTTGCCTGACTCCTTCCCCTTCCTTATCTTGCTCCACCCTTTCTTGAAGTTTCTCCTGAGAGCATGTTCTTAACACCGGTCTCAAAAGAATCTCCACCTCAGGCCCTGTTTTTAGAAAATCCAACTTACAACACTGGTTGGTCAGTGGTTCTCAAACTTGTGCATGCATGAAAATCACCTACAGGGCTGGTTAAGACACAGGTCACTGGGCCCCAGTCTCAGAATTTCTGATTTAGTGAGTCTGGGGCGGGGCCTGAGAATTTGCATTTCTACCAGATTCCCAAGTGGTGCTGATGTGTCTGGTCTGGGCACCTCACCTGGAGAATTATTGCTTAAGCAACTGATAAGTTGGTAGGAGTTTAAGCACTGGGCAGGCCTCTTCCATACCCCTTTCCTATGGCAAAAATATTCTGCCAAGTAGCCTTGCCATGGGCTGATAAGCCTGAAGTTCGTACTTAAAACTATTCTTGGTTAGGAGGTTGGAGACTTCAGTGAAAATGCAAATGCTATCCAGAAAGCATAAACACATTCTGTTTTAACCCCCTGCGTGTTAGCTCTCTTGTAGTGTAGATTACTTAGCCAGATATTTAGCAGAGCTCCGAGGAAAATGGCAATAAGGAGAGGAAAGTTTGGATGAGGTCAAAAAATTAGAGTCCAATCACAGTGTTTCCAACTTATTTTAGTCACAGAATCCTTTCTTCAAACAAAATTTCAGAGGAAGCCCACTATATAGAACCAAAGGGAAAGGATCCGAAGAATCCTTCAGGGCTGAGTTGGAAAACACTGGTCTATACATCGGCTATGTTGGTCCAAAGAGGTCTTCAGCTATTTTTCAGGTTGATCTGGGGCTGGTTCCATATGGTACATTTATTTTGAGGAAACAGACCAGCCATATGATTTCACTGGGAAACCAGAGCCCCCATATTGCATTTCAAGATCTGCAGACTACTGCTGAGAAAACACGCGTTATGAAAGAAAATAGGATTTGGCTCCATTGTTTATATAAACGATGCTTAGAGAAATCCGTGTTAGAGGAATACCAATGTCATGGGCCATGTACAAATTTTTGGATGTTTTCCCTTCTGTGTGTTTCATGGTCTTGCTTTTTATTCCAGTAAAAAGGCTATGGCATATGAAAGTGCTTAAGTAACTACACATTACTGCCTGCGATGGCTTAGTTCTGATGGATGATGTGGGATCGCGCAGCTCATTGCAAAGTAATGCTTTTAACTCGAATCAGTTTTAAGGGAATATGTTTTACACATTTATGCTCCAGAATTAGAACAAAGCTTTTTTCCTACAAAACAGCACTTCTTGAGACACTCCCACGGGTCGGGGAGGTGGGGGGCTACCTCTTTGGCTCAGACAAGGAGTGTTTACTTGTATGGACTTCAAACTGCTGCAAGTTTAGGGCCCACAGGCTGCTGTCTTAATGAAGCGGTTAATGATGTGTGAATTACAGATCCTGGCAACCCCTCTGATAAAACCAAAAGGACTGCATCCGCAGTATTCTGTGGCTACTAAGTAATGACAGACTGTCTGCTTAACATGACGCAGTTATCTTTAAGTAAAGCCCCATTCTTGCAGGGCAGCAGAGAAAATTCCTAGTCAGCACAGAAAGGACTGAGAGTCATGAACGTGGACGCACAGGACACTCCATTTCCACCCAGCTGAGGTTGGGAGTGCGAGAGCCAAAGAGTTTTTAGAGATGCTGCAAGGATCCTGAATGGGCAGGAGTTGTTTATACCCTTTGCTTGGGCTGCTTGACATCCCCGGGAGATGCCCATTATAGCAAGAAGACTGTGTGATAGATGTTTTAATAGCCGAAAAGTTGCCCTCTTCTCGCTCTCCGCCTCCTTTCTCCCTGCTGGAGGCACAGGGATGCTAGCTTCCCGGTGGATTTTCAAAGAGCCAATTGTCTTTTCTGAATGCTGACTGCTGTTTGGAAGGGGGTAATGCGCAGGCCTGCATTCAGCCAGAAGAGCGACGCCGGAGCCCAGCTGTGGAGCGAGGCACTTTCAGGTCGCTGACCTGGACAGTCAGAAAGCAGGATAGCAAGGCTGGTGATGGAGCTAAAAAATAAACGTCGACCTCAACCAAGCCTTTTCTCCATTTAATTTGGTGGCCCCTTTTAAGGAAAAGTGAATTCACTTTCAATTTCTCAATAGGCACTGGATTTGGGATACACAGGCCAAGGTCCAGTCTCTTTATCATTAGCCCCGGGATGAGAAGATCCAAATCTGCCTTGTTTGGGCAGGGTTAGTTTTCCTTTAACCAGTTCAAGGGATTGTTTGTCTAACCTCATCATTCAAGGTGACAGATAGCAAAGCAAAGTGAATAGCATGCATTCACCAGCAACACAAACCTTTCTGTTAGTTCTCAGAACTCCTCGACCAGCCAAACAGCAAAATCAAGGCAAACTGAAAGGGCACTGACATGCAAATGAGGCCCTGCACACTCTGCGGGACTGCAGAAAAGCTTGCCTTCCCGGCTGGGAAAGGCTGTCCGACTGGGTGGGGTCTAAATGGGCCAGGCCTGCCTTCTCCTGGGAAAAGCACCTGGGGAGAAGAGCCAGAATTAGCCCAGGGGAAGCTGGGTTATGGGGAGAGGAGCCTAGGGAGGATCAGGCAAATCGGCACAGTTATAGGGTGACCAGTTGTCCCGGTTTGCCTGGGATTTAAAGGGCTTCCCCGCATACGGGACCTCAGTGCTCAAGCAAGGGCGAGTTGGTCACCCTAAATTAGAATGATTTGCTACCCTTAACTTTCTCAGCTAGAAAGCAAACAGGACCATTGTCACTGTGGAAACGCTGAAATCCACTTGACAAAAAACTAGTCAGTCGACCTAAAAAGAATTGGAAATTTTTATTCAAGCCAAATTTGAGGATTATACCCCGGGAAGAGCATCTCAGAAAGCTCTGAGAACTGTTCCACCCGTTAGAAGTCAAGACGGTTTATAAAAGTTTTTTGAGACAGAAGGCTGTACATTAAATGACATATTATTGACAGTTTACATCATCCAGATTTAAGCATCACCGTGGTGGGTTGTGTGACCCTTTACAAGATCAAGAAGGAATGTTATCCTTTAAGGAGTTGTCTTGTTAATGCTAGGAGGTTGTTGCTGTTTATGGTTGAGCAGGTATTCCTGCTGATGGGGGGAGGTTTGGTCGATGCATAATGTAGACACACAATGTACAATGCGGGGGAGAGGGAAGGGCAAAGGGCAGAGAAGAATTTTTATGTTTAAATTTTTCTTGTCTTGCCATAAATAGGAAATTTTTGAACCCCAGAAGCTCCTTATAACTTGTTTCTTCGCCCTCCTTCATTGAGCTTCACATCTTTTCTGTAGTCTACTCTAAGGAGCAAAATTAACTAGTGAAATTTTCTTTCCTTTTTTCAGTCTCCAAGTTTCCACCCATGGGGAGAAGGGTCATAAATGTTGAAGTGGCTGTCTGTGGGAGAAAAGAGGATGGGAAATCTACTTTAACGATTAGGAGCCTACTATGTGCCAGGTGCTGTTATATGTTTCATGCTTATTATTTATTGACGCCCTCAATGTCCTATGAGGTAGGTGGAATTTTCTGTAGATGATGAAATAAGGAGCTGATAGGTTAGGTGTAATTTTCATAACTTCATTTTAAGCAGTGATCTGACAACAAAACTCTTCAAGTTACCACACTGCCTCTTAAAAAGTTATTGGGGCAAGGAATAGACATTTCCTGAGCCAGACACTTTACAGACTTTAAAAAATAATGTCATTCATTGAATTCCATGTAGTTTTGCATAATTATTATAAAATATACATGACTTGTAATCTCATTTGCATATTGATAAATATAAAATGAAGCTGTATCCAGTTTCTTGTATACCTTTTTAGGTATTTCCACACATGTGGATATCTTCCTATTTTAGTACACATAGGTCTTCCTTTTTTTTAAGCAGTTGGGCTGCCCCTTATTCAGATATATGGTATTCGGGCATATGAATGTGTCACACCATTTTAAGTTTCCTATTCAGGACATTAAGCAAGTTTTCATTTTTTTCCCATCACAAACAATACCATGATACACATTTGTGTATACTTATATTTGTTCCCTTTCGTGGGTACATTTGAAGGACAAATGTCTAGAAAAGGAGTGTACACTTAAACTTTTGGTGGATATTACCAAAAAGCTGTTCAAAATTGTACTGTTTTAACACCATTCAACGCAATATGAGTCCTTGTTTTTCCTCCATCCTAGAAAACACAGAATGTTCTCTTATTGACCATGCTGGTAACTAAAAAAATGAAATTTCACTGTTGCTTTAATTTGTGTTTCTTCATGTGAGCATTTGAATATCTTTGTTTATTGGGCAATAATATTATCTTGCAATAAATGTGCCCCTGTGACGGTTCTGGGGGTAAGTGCCAGGAACACAAAGATGAACGGGGCAAGACACCTGGCTTCAGGTACCTTGCAGTCTATCAGACACATAAACAAAAACTGCAGTGAGGAATTATAGGTACTGTGGAAGAAGCTCATATAGGAAACTGTGGGAGTCTAAAGAGCCATGTGGGCAATTCTCCCAGGATGGGGCAAGGCCGCAGGTCAAGTGTGTGGAGGAGCTAATGTTGAATGTGGCCCTAGTAGAATAAAAGGACTTTTGGAGGTAGGCAGATGGGGATCCTGACTCTGTTATTTACTGTGCTATCTTGGGCAATTTCTTTGACCTCCCTGAATTTCAGTTTCATTACCTGTCAGATGGGGATTACGCTACTGCTGCTGCTTTTGCTGCTTCTGCTGCTGCTTTCCCCCTTCCCCCTCTCCCTTCCCTCCCCTTCCTTTCCTCCCCTTCCCCTTCCCTCTTCTCTTCCTCCTCCTCCTCCATCTTTTCCAGGAAAGGGAAACTTTTTTTGAGCTCCCAGAGCCACGAGGTCCAGTTGGAGACCACCCTGCAGGGGAAGGAGGAGGAGGTTGTAGGTCAGCCTGACCCTTGATCATCTCGTTGCAGTTTTATTTCCGGGTGAGGGGGCTATGGGAAGGGCCGACGATGCTGTCTGTACGCGAAGCACCAAGTGTAGGGGGGACTCTTTCTGGATGTTGTTGTCTGAGAGTTCTACCAGCTTCCCACTGTTGGCCCATAAAAATCAGATGCTGCTGGTCAGGCAGGATGCCCTCCTTGTCTTGGATTTTGGCTTTGACGTTCTTTATGGCGTCACTGGGCTCCACCTCAAGGGTGATGGTCTTGCCTGTCAGGGTCTTCACACAGATCTGCATCTCTGCGTCCTTGTTGAAAGAAAAAGTGGAATTATGCTTCTTAAATCACATTGTTAGGAGGATTACATGAGGGAATGCTGATGTGCAAGTAACTACTCCATTTGAATTTCACTGTCAAGAAAAAACCTTCCCATTCAATAACCAGCTTCCCTTATACCTGAATTAGAGTACTTCCAAACTCATCCAATTTTGAGTTTTCAAATATGAAAATATGAATAGTGACTTCAGAGCCTGGCCTTGTGATAATATCTTCACATGACATAATGCTCTTATTGTCACATGGTGGAGCTGATGAACATTTACACTGTCAAAGACAATAATTTCTGAAAAAAAGTTTATAAAACTATTGGAAAAAAATACTGTAATGCCAATATAATGGGAAGATGAAAGAAGACAACACAAATCGTGATTTGGAGAGGTGTGTGATTGAAGCTATGTCTGCACCTTGGCAACTGTGAAATGCTAGAGCAACTTCAGTGACAGCAGTGGTCTTCATCAAAGATACCTAGTTGACTTCTCAATACCAAGTTAAATGTTCAGATACCGAGAAAACAGGCTTAGAATATTCCAAATACTGCTACTCTTTCAGTTTCCTTTAATTTACACATATTTACTGAACTGCCCACTGAAATGAATACTTACCCCTTGGGGGGGGGCGCTCCTGGGAGACATCAGGCTGCGAGAACTTTGCTTTTATGACTTTGGAAGGCAACGGGTTTAATTCTCACTTGCACAGAATTTTGTTTATTCTGTTTGCCTTGAGAGAGACCATCTGAGCAACTCCCAGTGGGTTTTGGTCCTTGGGGATCATCCAGTTGGTCATTTGCTGATCTGTGAGTGTGTTTGCAAATGGACTGTTTTCCCACATGGGCTGCCAGAATGACCTGAGGATCACAAAGAGCCCACATCCAGGAGAGTTAGTTCACGGTATACTCTGGGAGGTCAGCTCTGAGGTTGCAGGTGGGAGGCCAGGGCTACACTCACCACGAGCGTGACCAAATAAAGGGTGTATTCCAGGCACTGTGTGGTTTGCCGTAAGTATAGCCAAGTTCTTTTGATGATGTTCAAGAACAGTTTTAGAAACTGCAGGGAATGTAGGAGCTTTTCTTAAAAGTCAGCTATCCAAAGCCTCCAACCTAGAGTCCAAGGTGGCTGAAAGTGGTAGAGTAACTTCCCCATAAAGACAAAGGCCCAAAGGAATGTCAAGGCTAGAGCATCATACAACTCAACAACTAAGAAACAAACAACCCAATCAAAACATGGGCAGAAGACCTAAAGAGGCATATCTCTGAAGAAGACATACAGATGGCCAGTAGGTACATGAAAAGATGCTCAACATCACTAATGATTAGAGAAATGCAAATCAAAACTACAGTGAGGTACCACCTCACACCGGTCAGAATGGCCATCATCAAAAATTCTACAAATAACAAATGCTGGAGAGGGTGTGGAGAAAAGGGAACCCTCTGTTGGTGATAATGTAAGTTGGTGTGGCCACTATGGAAAACAGTATGGAGGTGCCTCAAAAAACTAAAAATAGAATTACTATATGATCCAGCAATCCCACTCCTGAGCACATATCTGGACAAAACTCTAATTAAAAAAGATACATGCACCTGTATGTTCATAGCAGCACTATTCACAATAGCCAAGACATGGAAACAACCTAAATGTCCATCGACAGATGAATGGATAATGAAGATGTGGTACATATACACAATGGAATACTACACAGCCATAAAAAAGAATGAAATAATGTCATTTGCATCAACATGGATGCAACTAGAGATTATCATACTAAGTGAAGTAAGTCATAAAAAGACAAATACCATATGATATCACTTATATGTGGAACCTAAAATATGACATAAATGAATATTACGAAAAAGAAGCAGACTCACAGACATAGAGGACAGACTTGTGGTTGCCAAGGGGGAGTGTGGGAGGGAGAGGGATGGACTGGGAGTTTGAGGTTAGTAGATGCAAACTATTATATATAGAATGGATAAACAACAAGGTCCTACTGTATGGCACAGGGAAATATATTCAATATCCTGAGATAAACCATAATGGAAAAGAATATAAAAAAGAACATATATATATAACTGGATCACTGTGCTGTACAGCAGAAATTAACACAACATTGTACATCAACTATACTTCAGTTAAAAAAAAAACACTTGTTATAATGCCTGATACTACCATCATTCTAATCAAAGGGCAATTCATTCTTTCTCCTCTTTTCACTGGTATAGCTGCTGACTCAGTTTTTCTGTAGCATTCTAACACTTTAACAAGTAAAACCATATATAAACAAAACAAAACAAAGATTAGAGCAACTTTCTTTTTTTTTTTTTTGCGGTACGCGGTCCTCTCACTGTTGTGGCCTCTCCCGTTGCGGAGCACAGGCTCCAGACGCGCAGGCTCAGCGGCCATGGACAACGGGCCCAGCCGCTCCGCGGCATGTGGGATCTTCTCGGACTGGGGCACGAACCCGCGTCCCCTGCATCGGCAGGCGGACTCTCAACCACTGAGCCACCAGGGAAGCCCTAGAGCAACTTTTTGAGATCATTTTAATTGAAGTAGAGCCTACATACCATAACCTGCCCAAATCTTGACTATAGATTGACGAATTGTTACCCATCTCCCACATAATTTGCAATAAAAATCTAAGGCAAAACTGTCGAACACAGTCCTTGCATATATTTTGAAATTAAAAGAGCTTCTTTTTAGATTTTCCAGTTGCTAATTCTGGATAAATTAACCAAAGCTAAGCTTTTCTCTCTTTCTTGCTCTCCATGTCTTTGCTTTTAGTCCTCTTATTTTGCAGGTGTTTTGAGCACCTGGTTGATCTGATTATATTGAATCCAGCCCTTCCTAACAACAAGAGAGGGAAGGGACCTCCCTGGTGGCGCAGTGGTTAAGAATCCGCCTGCCAGTGCAGGGGACACGGGTTTGAGCCCTGGTCTGGGAAGATGCCACATGCCGCGGAGCAACTAAGCCTGTGAGCCACAACAACTGAAGCTCGCACGCCTAGAGCCCGCGCGCTGCAACAAGAGAAGCCACCGCAATGAGAAGCCCACGCACCACAACGAAGAGTAGCCCTCGCTCGCTGCAACTAGAGAAAGCCTGCGCACAGCAACTAAGACCCAACGCAGCCAAACATAAAAATAAATAACTTAATTAATTAATTAAAAAAAAAAACAAGAGGGGGAAGATTGTCTTCCCTTAGTGGTTCCAGAGAATATGCTCTGGGACCCAGGGGAGCTCATAGGAGAGAATCAGGCTGAAACATCCCTGGAAATCTCTTCAATGTGTTGGACGTGTTCTTAGGTAGTGCTTATTGGGAGCTACAGAAATTGTGACTCTGGGCTCGAAGCAATCAATAAATCAAATGTAACATCTGAGGTAGTTTAAGAGCGTTCCCCGGGAAGCTTGGCTTCTTGGGTTTCTCCTCTGTCACTTAAAACAGAGCTCTTTGTCTTTGGGGTTGATGAGTAGGTATAAAAGCAATTCCAGAGCCAACTGTCAGATAGCAAACACAATTCATGCAAACACAATTCATGCCCTATAATGACAAGGTCATATACCACATACAACAGCTTTTAGATGAGCTGTGAGTAAACTCAGATGAAGAAAATCTTATACCAAAAAAAAAAAAAAAAAAAGCCCCACCTCACCTGAGAATACAGAGGGATCAAAAGGAGTCCAGCTCTGGTGGGGACACCAGCAAATCACCCCATTTCCATAATGACTTCTTTCTGTGATTGAATACAGTGGCAACTTTAAGGGCAACTGCAATAACAGTGTCTCATGAAAAATTAACAAAGAATTTATGGAAATGTAGGAAAGTCCCAGAGCAATTAGCTTAGATTTCTCTAGAGTCTGAGAAAAGCCTGGATAATTGCATGCAGAAACTGCATAAAGGAGCTATTTTCATTATCACTGGATACAGAGAGTCCCATTTTCATCACAATGGGATATAATGATGTTAAAGCTAACGGGGAGATATGTTTAAAAAGGTTACAACACAGTTTACCAAATGGTTTGATTTATGTAACTTTGGAGATATACACTTAAGATTACTGTTAAGGGGACTGGAGAGGTTACCCTTGAAATTCCAAAGGCTCCTATAGGATAGGAAAATAGATGACCGTTTCTGAAGGCTAATTGTACATTACCACTAGGATGCACAAGGATGAATTTAATTTGTCTCAGAATTGAGAGCTGAATTGTACTACAAGCTGGCACATGAATTTCCATTCTGACTCAGCTCTGTTGTAAATCGGCTATTATGTATGTTTATAGGTGCACTTAGGGCTGGGGTCCTCTCCCTGGATGTCTTACAAACTCTGAGGTCCTGGTACCCTATGGAAGCGGAGGCAGCTTTCGGAAAACGCACAGAGCCCTTACCAGGCCTACAGAGAAATTTTATGTCATTATTTACATGTCACGATTTTCAGTAAAATAAAATGAAATGAAGACCATCTTTTCTTCTGATAGTCATTCACAAGCACTGGGAGTTCAATGACTCTTCCCAAGTCCAAGAAAGCCAGCTTCTCTTTGGCCATCTATAAAGAAATGGGGAAAGAGACATAATACAGTGAGTTTTTATCAACCTCCAGTGTCCTCTGCAATGTCACATGCACATAGATCTGGATATCCTTTGCTATCTATAAAAAGCTGTAGTTAAGGCTGTGCCTGGGATTCGAATGATTCCTGAAACCATTGAATAGATTCTTGCTATGAAGCCTACAGAATATTAATAACTTTTGTTAGCTGCAGTGTCAAAAGGATCATAGAGTCTCGATCTTATTTGGTAAACACTTTGTTTAAGGAAAAGAAAAAAAAAGAAAGAAGAAAGAGATTATTTAAGTGTTTCCAACAAAAGCCTCAGCAGAGGTCCTACTCTGAATGGACACTGCTGCCTGGGGACAAATGTCAACACAGTTCAAGCTTTGTTAAAAGGACTGAAAAGATCGGCTAGCCTGCACATGGGCACGCTTATGGCCAGCATTAAGAAAATCAATCTAAAATAACAAAACCGCATTCACATCACAACCCGGCCAATACACTTCCAGCAGATGTGACAATCATATTTTGACAGTTCAGATAGCTGATAACGGATGGCAAAAGCAATTTCTCTTTGACGTGGGACCTGGGTTTATGCAATTACAACTCCTCTGTTTGGGCCACATTAAGGATGCAAAAAGCAGAGCGAATAAACAGAAGTCAGTATCTTGGTATAATCAATGTAAAATGATGCAAGTCCCATCAGTATTATTCTAGTCTACTTTTAATTTTTATTTGCTGCTGCATTTAATAATAGCCCCAAGAATAAATTAAATTTCCTGCAGTCCCTTTTGCTTCCCAGCTTGCCATCTTTTGCCAGCCTCTTTGTCACCCCCAACGCGTTTTTTTTCTTTAGCACATTATTCACCTGGTTAATGAAAGAAAGGAAGGAAGAATGAATAGAAAGCTTTGTTGTAAATGGAACTGGCGTTTCACTCAAGCATTCTGAGTACCTCTGACATTCAACACCCTTGTACCTGAAACTTCTGGACATCTCCCATTCCGGCAGGTCAAATAGAGCTGTTCCTTGGGGGATAGTTTAAAAGTACTTGTAACATGTTTTGATTTACAGATTATCAATTCTGCTGAGCAACAGAGAGACATATTTGGGAGTTGCATAAACAAATACATTCAACTGTGCTGTGGATTAACCTAAAGTGACACATTTATTTAAAAATCTGCCTACTACTTGTCCTCATTGATTAAATGCCCTTAAGAAAGTAAGTCTGATGAAATGAAAGCCATTAAGATGCAGCACACCTCCTCCACTCCTTTTGATGGTTGACACATTCCCTAGAGTGGGAGATTGGATGGCTGATAAGCTAACACTGAATTATAAGCACTTTGTGGAATGTCACTGGCAAATGAAAGATCTACTGTTTTGCTTGCAAAGCAACCGTATGCCTTAACAGCACAAAAATGGGCACGGTGCAGAATTATTTCATCCTCTGTGCTCAGCATACAAGCGAATGTGTACACCGTGCGGGCACGTTCATGGCCGAGATCAGCTCAGCGCCAGCAAGGCTTGTCCTGGCTACGGTCCCATTGATCACAAATAGAGAAGGGCCTTCCAAGGGCTTTTTCAGTGTGGTCAGAACTCCAGCAAGCGTCGGGTCATTTTGCTGTGGCTTGTTACCTGAGCTTCTGCAGTTTTGGAGGGGAGAGTGTATGGCGGAATGGCAGCCGTGGTGCTGGGGGGCAGAGAGGTGAAATGGGAAACTCTTTCCTGTTTGGAATTAGAGGCGTAAACAACATTTGAGGTGAAGTAGAAAAGGTGCCAAATATGGAGTTCAAGTTATGTCTTTCCTTACTGTCTGATGGCCTTGAGAAAAATCACTTCAATTTGCTGAGCCTCCAGTTTCTTTGGCTGAAAAATGGGGCTAATAATGTTAGCTTTTTATTGGATTGTTGCGAGGATGGTGTGGAATAATGTACAAGAATGTGCTCTGTAAACTGTATAGAAACGTAGAAAGGCCAGGGGTCACCACCTGCAGCAGTGAATGAGAACAGGTGTTTGGGCACGTGTATGTGGTCCACCTCTGGCCTCACTGCTGTCCCTGGTTCTCCTGTCTGGTTTCAGGCAGCATCAGTGTGAACCCTCTTTGCAAACTGTTCCAGGCTGGACCCGAAAAACCTAGAAAATCTGGAATATAGAGAATTTAGGCCTCAATCTAAATGGCGTAATGGATGTTTAAGAAGATTAAAGATCGATCTAAAATTAAAGATTTTGGATCAAAAGTCTAAAATAAAAACAATAAAGCGCACCCTAAAGTGCAGTGAAATACGAGTACATTTTGGAATTGGTTTAACACCAAATCAGAGAGCAGCCTTGAGGATTTTCAAACTCTCTCTTTGTTGTTGTTCCTTTTTATGAGCAATGAAAAAAATCTTTAAAAATTTTTCAATGGGGAGTCAGCTTTAGGTCTGACATCTACATAAATATTATCTTTCTTTCAAATCTTTGTCTCTGGCTCTGCCCACCAGAAACATATATTATTTCTTCCAAGTATTTTTAAATAGCATTATTTGTTCCAAAAGGTCTTCGGGGTTGGATCGGGAAGTATTCAGGGCTGGACAGACCCATGGCCACCTCTATAGAGATCTCACAGAGTTTTCTCTCTGAGGTTGATTCTAGAGTGGGCTCTGGATGTCCTGTTCCATTCTGAAACTCTCTAGGGTGGGCAGTGTGGACAGTCCTGTTTTACCCCTTGCAATATGGTGGCCACACGATGAACTTGAGTCTGGTTTTGGTTTAGCCAACTGCTAGCTGTGTTGCTGTATTTTCCAGGATTTATCTCTTAATTTTAAAATAATAATAATAGGGCTTCCCTGGTGACGCAGTGGTTGAGAGTCCGCCTGTCGATGCAGGGGACACGGGTTCGTGCCCCGGTCTGGGAAGATCCCACGTGCCGCAGAGCGGCTGGGCCCGTGAGCCATGGCTGCTGAGCCTGCGCGTCCGGACCCTGTGCTCCGCAACGGGAGAGGCCACGGCAGTGAGAGGCCCGCGTACCACAAAAGAAATAAAAATAAAAATAAAATAATAATAGTAACAATAATGATGATAACTTCTAATTACTGAGTACTTATTCATACCAAGCATTTTTATAAGGGTTAATATGTTGTATCTGCTATAATTCTCCTAGGAACTTGACATACTGGGTTTTATTATCATGTCTGCAGTACAGGTTAAACTTCTTGCTCAGAATCCACAGCTGATAGATGTGAAAAGAAGGATCATAACCCAAGTCTGAGTGACCCCAAGTCCTGAGCCATCCATTCTGCTCACCTCACTGGGGTGTTGAGATTAAGTGTGATCATGCTTATGAAAGCATCTTCCTCCCATTTTTTAGAAGCATATTTATTTAAAAATTATGGAAGCAAATCATTTCTTAGGGAAAATATGGAAAGCACAAAAGGAAGCAAAAACTACTTATTACCCTAACACTTTTTATAAAAAAGTATAAAGTAAAAAGTCCAAGTCCATCACTTCCAACTCTCACCCCAACCCTCAGAAGATAAACTCTTGTTCAGTTTTTATGTGTGTACTTCCAGACCCCCCCTTTTTTCCCTTTTTTCTGGTGAGAGTTATTTGAAAAGTAGAAAACTCCAAGATGAAAGTGTGAGTCTGATTTTCTTGTTGTTGTGGCATGAAGGACATGGACTGACGTTGAGCATCCAGGATGTCCATTCCAGGCTGCCTTTGGCTGTGGATGATTCTGCACGACCATCTGTGTGTGTGTCAGGAGCCACTGTGGGATGAGCAGCATTCCCAGCTGCCCCAAGTGATGAGAAACACATGAGTTGACCTGTGTAGACTTTTGGTCCTGGATTGTGTCTGTTTGCCTCCTTCCTTTTCTGCTCTCATTCTCCCTTTCCTGCTTTAGTACCTGACCCTCTCCTTGACTATCCTTCATCTTGATTTCAATGGAAAACATTCTGAAGCAAAACTGACTGGTCAGGTTGGGGGTGGGGGGGAGTGTTGACAGGCGGGGGGAAAAAAAAAATCAATGCTCCGTGGCTATTTTTAAGCAGCTGAGATTCCATTCCTCTGATTTAGCCCAGTGCTTTGGGGTGGAACTGACCGATACACTCAGTTGCTTCAGTAGATGTCCTATTGCCCCCAAGGGAATAAATCAGCTATGTGGGAGCCAGAGGCAACTTGGGAGGTATCTTGGAATCTGGAGAATAGGTGCAAGGAGAGCTCTTGTTTATTCTCCAGGACAGTGGAGACATCCCTGGCCAAGTCAGATCCCAGGTATGGGCTTTAGCTGGAGCTGAAGCCCTGCCAACAGAGGAACAAATAGCAGCAAGGCTAGTTTTCAAAACAGAATTGGAGTGAATGCTCTTGATCAGATGGAGAGAACGATTCAAGAATATTTCTGCTGTGAGGGCCGTTTTACAATGTAAGGTTGGAAAGCTGTCCAGTGGAGCTCAGAGCAGCCCATCGTGCTTGCCCAGACACCTGAGCAGCACTGCCTAAACTCTGACTCCCTGGGGGAGGTACTTCCTCTTTCAGAATGAGTGGGGCTCCAAGTCAGCATGTTACCAACGGGAAGTTTGAGGCCAAACAAACCGAAGCGTCGGAGTTTGGAGCACAGGAAGTTCTATTGCAGGGCCATGCAAGGAGATGGGTGGCTCGTGCCACAAACTCCCAGAGGGTTTCAGCAAGGCACTTTTAAAGGCATGGTGCAAGAGGGGTGTGGTTGGTTGTTTCGAACTTTTGGTGCAGGAATCCTTTGTTCTTGCAGCTGTCCAGGTAGGTCAGGTCATGATGTTCCTGTAAACCTTCAACAAAACAAATATTATTGTCCCTTCTGCAACTTTTTAATCTCTATATAAATGGAAAAGTGTTACACTGTTAAAGGTCAGAGCCCTGAGAATGGGCTATTTTGTATATTTCAGGCTATAGACAACAAAAGCAATAGAATACAAAGGTTAAAGTAAAACAAACAGATCCACTATGGAGTCAGATTTGTTCTTCCCTATTACAAGCACTGAATGGGGAAAACTGCAGCTCTAGGACCCGGACACTTGGCTTCTGACACCTTGAGCTGTTCACTTCTCTTTTACATTTGACTGAATGTCTAGATGTCACCCAGAACCCAGAAATTATTTCTGCTCCAAATGCCCGTTTGTGTCCCATTTACAGGCATATTTTCATCTCTTCCTAACTGGCTAAACACAATTTTAAGCAAAATCTGGGCTTGTCCAGTTCATTACATGAGGCTCTTATTGCCTGTTTTTCAAACATGCAGAAGAACATAGAACAGCTTGTACATAATAATAATAAGGTAGAAATTCCATTGAGAGGGGTCAGTCTGTCGTGGCATCAGAAACCATGAGAGGGAGGCTTTGAGTGGTTTATCAATGTCAGAAGAAGCCAGAGATCGAATTACAGCTTAATATGCACAGTTGGGTTTGTTTTATTATTTATAACACATACTTCTGAATGCTATATCATTCATCTGATGGGTCTCCCATCCTGCTCATCCCCTTCAACCAACCTCCATCATTTAAAATATTGTGAACTGCCGCTGCCAGGCAGGCTGGTGCACACGGAGCGAGGCTATCGCTTTCGCTCCAGCATCTTTCTCAGAAGTCAAATACCTGGCTGAGAAACCTGGAATTCCAGAGCTGAGTAAATTGAAAACAAAAAGGGAAACCAAGCTCCAAAAATGGAGCTTGTACCCCCTGAGGAAGTTCAGAAAATCAAAAAGAGCAGACTCAATCATCAAATGTCTCTTCCTCAGTGACAGGCACTGTGCTAGTTACTGGGGATACAGAGAGGGTCTTCTGTCCTTGTGGAGCTTACAGTCTTGTTAGGAAGACAGACAACAAACAAGCGAATTCCAGGATGGAACTTATGCTATGAAGGACATGAATGGTAACATGCTGTGACAGAGAATAAGCAGTGAGGTAGAAGACAGAGTGGCTGTCCAGTGGTGCATTCCATGAAGAGAGGCCAGTTAAGCTGATTTGGGTAGGTATGTCAATTTTGAGGCCACTACTATACCATTTTCAAACCCTGTTGGTGAGTCTCCAGAAGCAACTCATCATTCTAATATTAATAATGAGGCAGAATATATGGAGTGCACATGGAGAGTTTTCTTGGGTGGTGTATTGATTGCCTAGAGCTTCTCTAACAAAATATCACAGTCTGGGTGGCTTACACAACAGAAGTTTATATTCTCACAGTTCTGGAAGCTAGAAGTCTAAGATCAAGATGTTGGCAGGATTGGTTCTTTCTAAGCTGCTTTCTAGTCCAAATCCTTGGATTTTATAAATTAATTAATTACTTACTTAATCAGTCTTTTGGCTGTGTTGGGTCTTCGTTGCTGTGTGTGGGCCTTCTCTAGTTGCGGCTAGCGGGGGCTACTCTTTGTTGCAGCGCGTGGGCTTCTCATTGCAGTGGCTTCTCGTTGCGGAGCATGGGCTCTAGGTGCACGGGCTTCAGTTGTCTGGCTCACAGGCTTACTTGCTCTGCAGCATGTGAGATCTTCCCAGACCAGGGATCGAACCTGTATCCCCTCATTTGCGGGCGGATTCTTAACCACTGTGCCACCAGGGAAGTCCCTCTCCTTGGATTTTAGATTGCCATCCTCTCCCCCTGTCTTCACATGGTCTCCTCCTGTGTGTGCACACGTCTGTTCTAATCTCCTCTTCTGATAAAAACACCGGTCATGTTGGATTAGGATCCATTCCAGTGACCTCATTTCAACTTAATTAGCTCCTTAAAGACCTTATTTCGATACAGTCACACTCTGAGATACTGGGGGTTGGAAATTCATCATATGAATTTTGAAGGGGCACAACTCAGCCCATAAGGCAAGGAAGAGAACATCTGATTGTAGACCTTTGTATGGATGCAATTTGGGAAGCATTATCTTATCTTCTAGGTACCTTGTAATGTGCTGCACCCGGTGCCTAGGAAAAGGACATCAGATGATACACTGAGGCATCATTTTGCCTTCTTCAGATGAACTGGGCTCCAGTGGTATGGGTCCTGTTCTGAGTGAGCCTTCTGAGAACCTTGGACTGGGCTAGAGATTATTTTTTAAGAAGTTTTACATCTGTTATCTCAAAATTGGGAGGTGGGTCTGACTACCATTTCTGAAAAGGGGCAGCCAAACATTCCACATCTAACAATATATATTAAGTAAAAGTAATCAAGCCAAATATTAGAAAAACAACACCTAGTTTAGAAAAATCCATTGATACATTCATAATTTTATACCACAGAAGGAAATCAGTTGACAATTTATTGAATACCATGTGCCCGACACCCTGCTAGGGGGAATCTAGAAACACAATAATTGATTTGTTCTTCCATTCACTCAACAAATATTTATTGAGTCTTGACTGTGGGTTTTGTTTACAATGTTCATTTTTGGAAACAAATCTGGCTGAGTATAACTCCAGCAGAATCTGTGCAGCTCTTCTTGTAGAAGCTCTTTTCAAGGCACTGTGGTACTTGCTTGGGGCATGATAGTTATAAGACAGAGATCTGGGCTCCACAGGACTCAGAGGAGGCTTCCTGGAAGATGAGACCTTGAGCGTGGGGTTGGAGGGACATGTAGTTAGAATCCATATAGAACAAAGGTGATGAGGAGGATGGAGTGCTAGTTGTGAATATCTGGGAAAGGAACTAGAAGGAGGGAGGCAACTGAGAGGGACGCTCGCTCCCACGGAATTATTAGGTAGAACCTGTGAGTCTTTGTGGACCTGATTAATCACATGGGTATCAGAGAAAAAGTCCTAGTCTTTGCTTCACACACACACACTCCAGATGATACTCCCTTAGCCCCTGCACTTACTTTGCTTAGGTGTTACATTATGTTAATTATTTATTTAGCTATCTACCTCCCATATTGAGTCTGTGCATTTCTGGGACACCAGAAGTAGAGCACGTTGGCTACTCAATAAACATTTGTTGAATGAGTGAATTTATCAATTTATGGGTACTTGGAAAGATTTTCCTTGAATAGGTTCTTTCAGAATTTGTAGTAATGATTTTTTTTGTGGGGGGGAATTAGATAGAAAATGCATCAGTAAATTCTGGTTCATGGTGATAGTATCTAGATAAGGTTCTAAAGTCTATTTGGATGTGTGCATCACAAAACATGACCCATGAGAGGGGCTACGGAAGGTATCTTTTATGCGTTATCTAAATGGAAAGTTACTAAAAATGCATGAGAGAGTGGATGAGAGAGCAAGAGAGTGATAAAAGAATCATTCGTCCCACAGAATTGAATTTAGCATTAAAGAAAACTGAGCACCTGAACCATTCACCAAGGGTACCAAAATAGCGCTTTCAAAGCTGCTCTCATCTGCAGCAGTGGTGTCATGGGATCAGATTGGTCCAATACAGAAGCTTAGGCCTTGCAGAGATGGGAGAGCAGAGCACAGCAGGCTCTTAGCATCCCCAGCGACCAAAGGTCTTGATGTGCCTTTCCCTTGTGCTTGTAGGCTCCTATTGAACTGTGAGACTCACATAAATCAATGGAAGTTCCGTGAGAGTCAGGAAAACATGCAGGAAGAACTTTTGAGGCTTAGGGGATTTCAGCTGATTCTGAGAAAATTGGTCCAAAGACTTTGAGACAGATACCACCTGGATAGGAACACTAGGAAACAAAAACTCTCAGGAAAACGAAAATCACTTCTGCGATGAATTATAACTAGATATAAGTGAAGATACCTGTAATTATTTTTACCTGCAAATGAATATCTAGAGACACAGTAACAGAAGATAAAATATGTACATTTAAAATCCATAAATATAAAATGTATCTAAAATTTCTTATGTTCAACAATAGGAGTTAATTAACTTATAATACATCCTTATGAGAGATTACAGGGCAGTCATTAAATGTTATATTTTTTTTTTTTTTTTTTTTTTTGCGGTACACGGGCCTCTCACTGTTGTGGCCTTTCCCGTTGCGGAGCGCAGGCTCAGTGGCCATGGCTCATGGGCCTAGCTGTTCCACGGCATGTGGGATCTTCCCGGACCGGGGCACGAACCCGTGTCCCCTGCATCGGCAGGCGGACTCTCAACCACTGCGCCACCAGGGAAGCCCCTAAATGTTATATTTTAAAAGAAGCTTAAAAGACATGGGAAATGCTTATGACACAATACATTAAAAAGCAGGTTACAAACTATGTAAGACTTAAAGACATGATTGAGTAAAAATACGTATAGTTGAAAGACTGAAGTCTTAGCCATCAAAATGTCAATGTTGGTATTTTAGTGTTTTAATGTATATTTAATGTGTATGGGTATGTATATATAGGTGGGGAACTATGGCCCACTTTATTGTGTTCCTTTATTTTCTATGCTTTCCTTAAAACATTTGAAATCATGAAAATTTCAGAGAATCAGAGAAGTTAAGAAAATCATAGAACTGACACTTACGTACCCATCGCAAAGATTAAGCGGATGTTAACATGTCATATTTGCTTCGAATTGCTCTCACAAACGTACAAGAAATTCAGCATTATAGATAGCAGCTTCGGTCCCACCGTCAACTCTTCCCCCACCCTCCTTTGCAGAAGTAGCCCTTGATTTTTAGTTTGATACCTGTTTGCCTGGAATAGACACTGAATTTCCCAGGTATTGCCATGTGACTAAATTCTGGCCAGCAGAATTAAAGTGGAAGTTATATACACAACTTCCTGGGAGATTCCTTAAAGGAAAGGGTGGAGGTTTGTCCTCCCTCCATTTCCCAATTTGTGCTAGCTGGACTGTGGTTTTCCTGGTAGGAGCTGTACTGGGCCACCAGGCAGCAGCTGTGTGTTAAGGATGGTGGAACTACAAGACAGAAAATCCCTGGTCGTCATGTTTGCAGAGTTGTCATTACAACCCTTAGCAGCTTACCCAAACTTTAATTTGACAAACAAATGAAATTGTAATTTATTTAAGCCACTATTATTTTAGATTTCTTGTTACTAGCAGCTTAAACTAATCCATTTACTATATGTACCATTCTCATGTGTGTCTTATATTTTTACCACATGTTTGTATCCTAGCCAATTTTCACATTGTGTTAATATTATAACTAGGTGGTATCATACTGTACCTATCCTTTTACAACTTGCTTTTTAAAATATTTGACAAGATTTTTTAGATATTTTCCATTTTCTCCTATTGGATGAATTAGAAATGATATTTTATTATCATTTTCAACTTCTCCATTTTCCATGATGAAAATGTATCACTTTTGTAATTAGGAAAGATAAGTACTCAAACATCTCTCTGCTTGAATCTCAGGATATGCATTAAGTGGCTTCAGGGAGTCTAGACATGTATCAAGTATCAGTGAGGAATCTTTCTCATCCATATCGTTCTCTCTCAGTTCATAGAGGTATCTCATTTATTACTCTAGAAATACTGTGTACATTAATAGAGGACAATAAAGAATTTGTTCTGCTTGAACACTTTTTTTTTTTTTTTAATGAGAGTTTCAAAATCATGGTGCTGAAGCCAGCTGAATCAGTGACCTGTGACTCTGTGTTTCTGGATACTTTGCCAAAAGATTGTCTTTTGCTGCTGCCCCTTCAGGCAAATCTATTTCCTTTCTATCCCCTAGTCCTCCAAAATATTGTAAAGTGGGAGCAGCATGGTTTTGCTTGATCCCTCTTCTCTCCCACAGTGTCCTTAGTGACTCTCCTATAAGTGAATTTGTGCCCCCCTTCTTCTATTGCCAGGGACATCCCCAGCCCATTTGTCTTCCCTTATCCTTCCCCCCACTGATGGCCCTATATCTTGAATCAACTTCCCACAGACCATGGACCTGAGCCCAGCTGACAACTTATCATGCTAAATTGCTATCTTGAGGTGGTCGCTTTCTGAAGGGCATTTGTACTTTAATAAGGAGCTCTGGAAGAACTGCCTTTGAGAAAGGACTGAATCATTTTGGGTGGAACTTAAGACACCTTGACAAGTGAAAGAGGTAAAGGTTTGGGGCTCACAGACTCTCTGGAGGTGCTCGAATGATACCATGAAATTTATTAACATGAATTAATTTGAGAATATTTGACCTGGCACTTAAAAACATACGTGAATGTGAAAAGAATGTGGTAGTTAAGTCTTTCAAAGACAATATTTTACAAAGCCTATGTGTATTTCCAGATCTGCAAGGTAAAATTCTAGCAGGGATGGAAAAAGCCACTGCTGTGCAAAATTTCTACCTGAACATCCTTGTAGTCAAACAAATGTATGCACTGGAGAAATTTACACAGGTGAAGACAGACAGCAGTTTAGGTGTGTAGACTGCTAAGCACAGCATGAGCCAGAGGGATTAGGTCACCTGAAGGCCAGGTGACTAGATCAAGGGAAACTCAGTGGTTCTATGGACGGATACATTTTGAGGCAATAAGAATAATAAGACCAAACAATAAATAGACCAAATCTCAGCAGTAAGGAAAGGGTTCTAGAGACATTGAGCCACATCTGTTAGTTGGTGTGGAAAAGTTGTAGATTAGGAATTGGGAGCCTAAGTGTCTAGATCCACTTCTGCAGCAAACTAGCCATGTGTTCTTGGGTCTTTCTAGGTCCCAGGACTCTAAAATGGAAGGTTGGGCCATCTAGAACTCTACAAAGTCTCCCAGCTCTAACATTCTCTTATTCAAAACTAGGTCTGGGTCACATTTTGCCTGCTTGGAACAGGACCCAGGTAATCTATAAGCGTTAGCAATGTATTACAAAATTGCATTGATTCTAGCCTGCATAACAAAAATAATAGCTAACATATAGCATATATTACATGACAGCATCATTCACATATATTAACGTTCAATTTGCATAACAACCCAGTGAAATGGGTATATTCTTCTACCCATTTTTCAGATGAGACAATCAAGGCTCAGAGAGGTTTAATAAAATCTCCCAGCTCCATAAGTTTTTTTTTTTTTTTAAATATAATTTATTTTATTTATTTATTTTTGCTGTGTTGTGTCTTCGTTTCTGTGAGTGGGCTTTCTCTAGCTGTGGCGAGCGGGGGTCACTCTTCATCGCGGTGCGCAGGCCTCTCACTATCGCGGCCTCTCTTGTTGCGGAGCACAGGCTCCAGACGCGCAGGCTCAGTAGTTGTGGCTCACGGGCCTAGCCTCTCCGCGGCATGTGGGATCCTCCCAGACCAGGGCTCGAACCCGTGTCCCCTGCATTAGCAGGCAGATTCTCAACCACTGCGCCACCAGGGAAGCCCACTGCGCCACCAGGGAAGCCCCATAGGTTTTATTAAATCCTTGTGAGTTAGTTCAGGTCTCTGTGACATCTGTAACTTAGTGTCATCTGTAAAATGGAAATAACCAGATCTCCCCTATATAGCTCATAGGGTTCTGGTAGATATCAAATGGAACCATGCTTGTAAATGATATTTGAAATGGCTTTTGTATTATATTTATATAGACGTGAGACATCATTAATGATTTACTTTAGAAGCGGGATCAGATATGGTTAAGCCCTCAGATATGGAATGGCAGTGGCAGTGAATGAGTGGAGCTTGGTGCTTTGTCTCAGGAATTTTATTCCTTTACCTTTACTATTGCTGGAGGTGGGGAGTGTTGTACTACATGTATATTCTTCCTCCTGCTCCCAGAGATGGAAAAATATATGATTTTGTTTATATAACCCAGGAATCTATCTATCTATCTATCATCTATCTATCTATCTATCATCTATCTGTCTTTCTATCTATCCATCGTCTATCTACCTAGAAAAACTATACCACAGGTACATTGTTCTTGTAAATAGATGTGCTTGGGCTGGTGGGACCCTCATGTGGCATCCTTTGGAAACGTTTCTTATTGTTTCTGGATGTACAAATCAAAGACTCCAAGAGTGACATAACTTAAAACTAATTTTGGTCTAATAAAATTTAGATATAATAATTCTCACTATTGCAATTTTATTTTTCCTATGAAATAATAGAACTTTCTTTGTGAAAATAGAAAAGAGAAGAGCAAACATTTTAGAATGTATAGCTGAACTTTGACCAGATTAGTATAGTCCTATTTTCCATGCCTTAAGACCACCTGCAAAAATCTTAAATAAAAGTTACAGGCATGTACTTATTTCTTCAAGTCCAGTGGAAACATTCATATAGAGAGGTTTTATATAAATCAACTTTGATTTAAAATGCTTCCAAGGGCAAAACAGTGATATCAATGTCCTGTGGTCTGTTGTACTCTTATTTAGACTTTTTCATTAAGAGGAGAAAATTTATAAACCACAGGCTTTTAGTGTTTAAAATTTATTTCACTTTGTTCACACAAATTTAATTATTCCAGAAATCAGAATTCTGGTGTAGGTCACTGCTATAGATACAGCTTTTCTCATGTGAATTCCTGGAAGCTTGTTTTATTCACAGCATTTTTATTTATGTAATATTTGACACATATGAAAAATACACACACACACATATACACTTAGAAGCTTGAATGAAACTGTAAGAAACATCTGTGAAATTACCTGTTTTTCCCTGATTCCCTCATTCTGTTATCAAAGGTAACCACTCTCCTGAACTTTTGTGTTATTCATTCCTTTGCTTTTTTTTCTTTAAACAGCTTTACTGAGATATAATTCATATACCATACTACTCACCCATTTAAAGTGTACAATTTAAAGTTTTTAGGATATTAACAGTAGTGCAACCATCGCCACAATCAATTTTAGAACATTTTTATCACTCCCAAAAGAAACACAGTACCCGTTAGCTGTTACTACCCTTTCCTCCCCAAATCCCTTCCCCTCCCCTTTAAAATACAGTTGTCCCTCGTATCTGCCAGGGATTGGTTCCAGGACCTTCCATGGTTATGAACATTCATGGAAGCTCGGGTCCCCTATGAGTCCTGGCATTGGTATCCCCAGTTCCACATCCGCGGATTCAACCAATTGCAGACGGTAACATAGTACAAGATCCCTGGGCTGGTGGAATCCAGAGAGGCACAACCTGCAGATAGGGAAGGCTGACTGTGTGTCTTTTTACCAAAGACATACTTACACATATGCTTTTACCACAATATATACTTAGCTTTGATTTTATTTCAATTTAATATAATTTTTCTCATACTTGATGTACTCTTTTTTTCACTCAGTGTAATATTTCTAAACATCCATGTCCTTGTACATAGTTACAGTTAATTCAGTTTCAAAGCAGTGTAATTCCACTATTTAGATAAACCACAATTTATTTATCTATATCCTTGATATAAACTTGATTTCCTGCACTTTTTTTGCTATAATCCCTCTGTTCTGAATGATTTTGTCCACGTCTCCTGGTATACACATGCAAGGGGTTCTCTAGCATCTAGCTGGCACTGTAAATTACAAATTCAGCTTTACAAAATAACACAAAACTTTATCGCAAAGTAGTTATAATTCATACTTTCATTAGTTGAGTGGTGGATTCTTTTTCAACATTCTTGCCAGCATTTAGTAATAATAGGTCTCTTCTTTTTTGCTCATGTAATGGAGGCAAAATGGTATCTCGTGTTTGAGTGTTTTCCTGACTGAGAATGAGGCTGAACTTTTCATACGCTTACTTGCAATTCTTGTTTCCTCTTCTCTAAAATGCCTGTTCATATCTTTGCCTGTTTTTTTCCATTTGGCTGCTTCTCTTACTGATTAGCAGCATTTTATACATTTCAAATACCAATCCATTTGGGGTTATATATGTGGCAAGTCCTCCTCCAAGTTTCAAGTTTACGTCTTTGTGTTTCTTCTTGTGCTTGCTTCCCACAAATTATCATTTACTTTTATGTATTCAAAAATTTCTATTATAGTTTTCTTGACCTATGAGCTATTTAGAAGCCTGTTTTTCATTTGAGTTAAGAAAATCTAACTTTCAATAATTTATTCAATTCCAACTTGATTGTACAATGGTTAAAATTAGAAAATTTGTTGGTGCTTATTTTAAAGTATCTGTGTGGTCACATTTTTGATAAAAGTGCCATGTGTGGTTGGGAGAACTATATATTCTCTAATTGTTGGGTACATGTCCTGTTTATGTTTTTTAAGTCAAGTATGTAATTTAAAATTTTATATATTTACCAAGTTTTTGTCAGTTTGAACTATCAATAACTGTAGTATATGTAGTATATGTACTGAAATGTTCCATTATAGTGATGGATTTGCTAATTTTTATCTGTAGTCTTACCATTTTGTTGTTTTATATATTTTAAGTCTTTATTTGGTGTAGGTAATTTTTGAATTTTTACATGTTTCTGTTGAGATGAATCTTTTATCATAGTGACATACTTTGTTTCAAAAATATGTATTTCTTAAGTCCATTTTTTTCTGAATTAATGTATTTCTGCTTTCTTTGGTTCATGTTGACCTTGTATATTTTTTCTCCTTTTACTTTCAGCTTTATCAACTTTCATCCTTTTACTTCCAACCTTACCATGTCCTCATTTTAGAACTTTGTTTTGTGAATAGCATATAATCAGTCTGATTATCTATATTCCTTAGCTGAAAATTTTGATTCATTTACATTTATTTTTATTACTAGTAAATTTGGATTTATTTCTATCATATTACTTTGTAGTTTTTCTATATCTTGACTTTTTGGGTTGCTCTTTCTCCAAATTGTTTGAGTATATTTGTTTTCTTTTCTTATTCTATTTTTTTCTTCCACTTGTTTGGAAGATATAGACTATGTTTACTTTTTTAGGGTGACACTTAAAATTCTACTATGTATATTTATCTTAACAACATCCAAAGTCATTCTTACCTAAGTGCTTTTCCAAACAATACAAGAACTTAAAAATACTCGATATCCTCATAACCTACCCCCAGATTACCTTCTATTTTTGTCCATTATTTTAGAAATGAGCATCATTATTATCTTATACAATTTTTTTAGATTTACATACATGTTTTCTGGTTTCTTTTTTTCTCGCCGTTTTTTGTGCATCTTAGATATTCTGTACTGAGCAGTTTCTTTACTCCAGAAAATAAGGAAACAAATCTTCCACAAATAAAAGTCTGCTGAGTAAGCTCTGTTAGTATTTGTTTATTTAAACATATCTTAATTTTATCCTCATTCTTAAAAGATAATTGCTGGATATTTTGTTTTAGGTTCATGTTTATATCTCTTAGCCTTTTGATGACATTCTTCCACTATCTTCTAGCTTTCATTACTGCTGTCAAGAATCTTGTTGTCCATCAAATTGTTTCTCTGCAGGCGATAGACTTTTTTCTTTATATACTTCATAATCCTTTATTTTGATATTGGGTCATTGGTATTTTGCTGTTTTGCTATCATATGTCTAGGTGTGAATTCATTTTTATTTATGCTGTTTGATAAAAGTTTTGCATGCTATATCTGAAGAATTTTGCCTTTCATCAGTTACAGAATGTTGTTAGATAGTCTCTTCTTGAATACTGCCTCACCTCCATTCTTCTCATTCTCTTCTTCTGAGAATAGAGTTAGATGATTTCTTAACCTTCTCATTTTATCCTCCATGCTTCATCCTCTCTGTGCTACACTGTAACTTAAATATCTGTCACTCATTTCTCTAATTTTTTCTTCAGCTATATATAATCTGCTGTCCAGAATTTCAATTGAATTTTAAATTTAAACACTCATATTTTTTATTTCTAAAAGTTTGGTTTGATTCTTATTCAAATCTTCCTGATAATTTTGTAAAGACTCTTGTTGCTTGCTAATTTTTAAAAATTACATGTTGGGCTTCCCTGGTGGCGCAGTGGTTGAGAGTCTGCCTGCCAATGCAGGGGATGAGGGTTCGTGCCCCGGTCCGGGAAGATCCCACATGCCGTGGAGCGGCTGGGCCCGTGGGCCATGGCCGCTGAGCCTGCGTGTCTGGAGCCTGTGCTCCGCAATGGGAGAGGCCACAACAGTGAGAGGCCCGTGTACTGAAAAAAAAAATTACATGTTGTAAAAAACATTTCATATTTTATGTTCTCTATCTTAGAATTATTTTAATATTGAAATTATCAGGACAGTAAATCTATGGATTTATGTTTCTGCTGAATTCACTTATAGCTACTGTTTCCTTGTGTGTTTGTTGATTTTTGTTGCTTTTATTATGAGCTCCTATTTAGTTCAACTTAATCCCTAGGAATCATGTGAGCCTAAATTGGGGATGGTGTCTTTCAGGGAGGATTTGCATTTCCTACTCCTTAGAACTAGGAGTGAAGTGCTACTGACCTGGGACTTCTAGCTTATTTGGAGTATCCACACTAAAGCATATTTTCCAGATTCACCCCCCCAACTTGCAGCATTCACAAAACTCAGCCACCTCAACCCTGTACTAATACTGGAATTTACTCTCGGGTTAGTTCCAGATTTTGTGTTCTTATCATACACCCTTCCAGCTTTGGTATCATCTTGCTATTCCTTCTCTATTTCTTTTTGTCTTCCTTTTAAGATTTTCCTCACTTTGGTGTTCTCTGCCTTGCTTTAAAAACTTGCTGTTATAGTTAATCTAGGATCAGTGTGTTCCTAGTCCTCTGTATTGCCAAAATCTGATATATCCCAGGTCTTCTTCACTTACAGCAATAAACACAGCTCTCAGGGTCTTTATTTTCACACATACTTTTTGAGCACTCACCATGTGCCAGGGTCTGTGTTAAGTGCTATACGGAAGATATTCTTGTTCTTGAGAGCTTGGAATCTGGTAGAAAAAATGGACATGTATACCAGAAATTATTCTACAAGGCAGCGTGAAATATGTGCTAAAATAGAGGCTCAACTATGGTGCACAGCAAAGGCTAAGGAGTGAAGACTTGACTACCACTGGGAAAGGCTGTGAACTGTTAGGCTTTCAGGATCAAGCTCATGCATTGAATATAAGCTTCCATTTCATAACAGTCCAAGGGTATGCAGCTGGGCAGGAGTTAAATCAAGTCTCTTTCATGTTAAGAGTGACTGAGGTGAAGGGCACAAGCTTTCTGCAGAAATCTGAGGAAACATTCCAGACAGACCATACGGCTCTTCTAGTCACAAACCTCCACTTGTACTAGGAAATTATTTAGAAGGTGCATGGTTGAGAGAAGGTGGAACACTTAGGTATTTCAAATATTTCTCAGGAAAAAAAAGGTAGCCAATGCTTATCTGCTCTAAAAGGGAACTTCTAATGTGACTACTGTTTGTATACTGGTGTTTTCCATTATAATCCCATTTAAGAAGGTTGTAACTTGACTGTAAAAATTTCCTCTAGATGAAAACTTGGCATACCAGAGTGCTCCCTTTGAATAATGCCCATCTTGAAAAACAAACAAACAAATAAATAGATTTGGTTTGCATTAGCCAAACTGTTTGAAAGTCGGAAGACAACAAAGCCCTTAGTATTGGAGATATAGATGTTTGCATTCTTTACTGCATGAAAGCTAAAACAAACAAACAAACAAGAATCAAACTTATTTGTCTTCTTAATGTGCACCCCAGGGATGATCAGAAGAATCAATATATTTAATACTAAGCAATTCTGCTTTTCATTAAAAAACTAAAAGGAGACACTGAGGGACGGAGAAGGATGTTCCACTTGAAGGCAGTCACATGCTATATCAGACCCTTGGGACAAAGTTGGAGCTGTTGTTTACTTGGTAACCTCAGTTTTCACATGCCTCTTTTCTTGAGGTGCTGAATATAATTCTAATGACTAATGCTACATAATCCTGAATATGAAAAGGTGACTTGAGAAAGCCATCTGGTCTACCACCAAAGCATGCATTGGCTCTTTTGTATCCAGAGTGAGTTGGTATGTGTATCTACAAAGTGGTGCCTTTCTAAGAATTGTGAAGGATACATTGGATTATATGTCGTCAGTTCTCAACTTAATGGCTGGCTGTAAAATCTAACTGTGGAGTGAGATGTGACTCTCTGAGCTGTGATAACAGCAACAGGAAGTAGAAGAAAATTTTATTCTTGCCCTTTAAAGTTATAAAGTTAAAGAGGAAATTAGAAAAATGGAGAGCAGATTAGTGTTTGCTAGGGGTTAAAGAGGAGGAGTGGGACAGAAAGTGGGTGTGGCTATAAAAGGGCAACATGAGGGATTCTTGTGGTGATGGAAAAGTTCTGTATTTCACCTGTATCAATGACAATATTTTGGTGGTGATATTGTACTCTAGTTTTTGAAGATATTACTATTGGGGTGGGGGACTGGGTAAAGGGTGCATAGAATTTCTCTGCGTTGTTTCTTTTTTTAAAAAATTAATTTTTTTTCCAGCTTTACTGAGATATAATTGACATGTAGCTGTTAAACTGATTAAACAAGGAGGCCATTAGACTGAGGTGGCTCTAATATCTTAGTAGTCTGCGTAAGCAAAGCAAAACCTAAGCCCATAATGCCTCAAGGTGAAGAAATCAAAACCTAAAGACAACCAATCACAAACAGCCATTTTGGCTTTCCCAAATAAGGCAACCAAGTAAGCTGTAGCCAATCAGATAATTTCCTTACTTTGCTTCCACCTCTTCTCTATAAAAGTCTCTCCCCAGCTCCTATCTGTGGAGTACTCCCAACCACTTCCAGTTTGTTGCTGCCCAATTTGAATCACGGTTTGATCAAGTAAATTTTTGAAAGTTTAATATACCTCAGTTCATCTGTTAACATAACACTGTGTAAGTTTAAGGGGTACAATGTGATGGTTTGATATAGCTGTATATTGCTAAATGATTACCACAATAAGGTTAGTTATCCATCATCTCACATAGTTCATACATACAATTTGTGTGTGTGTGTATGTGTGTGTGTGTGAGAGAGAGAGAGAGAAAAAACTTTTAAGATTCACTCTCTGAGCAACTTTAACTGTAGTCACCATGCTGTACGTTACATCCCCAGGGCTTATTCTTCTTATAACTGGATGTTTGTACCCTTTGACTGTCTTCACCTGTTTGCCCTACCTCCCACCCCTTTGAGTTATTTCTTACAATTTCATGTGAATCTATAATTTTACCAAAATTAAAAGTTTAAAAATAATATTATGTTTACTTGAACAACACATATTATAAAAAGCAAAAGTGGGAACAACATGGCATCTTATAGAACAGGGATCAGTAAACTATGGCCAGCAGGCCAGGTCTGGCCCACTACCTGTTTTTGTAAATAACATTTTATTGGAACACAGCCTTGCTGGTTAACTTATCTATTGTCTGTGGCTGTGATTTAATGCAGTGGCAAAACTGAATAGTTGCAATGGAGACTATAGGATCCACAAAGCCTAAAGTATTTAGTATCTTGCCCTTTATAGAAAAAAATTTGCTGATCCCCTTATCTAGAATGTAAGCTCTATAAGAGCAAGTAAAGCATCTGATCGGCTTGTTCATCACTGTATGCCTGGCACACTGCTTAGCATGCTGCGGGTGCAAAATCATCTTTTGCTGAATTAAGGAAGCAGCGTATTATGAAATGTGAGTTTGCCAGGGAGAGAATAATTGAAAGAATTTAAAACATCCTCTTGGGATCATGACTGTACATTTTCTGAAGGCAATGACAATTGAAAAACAGTGATGTGATGCCTGCTGCCTTTTGTAGACCGATAAAGGAAGAGGATTTCAGGTCTTACGTAAGCCTGCAGTACCTATGTTGAGACCAGTGAAATGGAAAGAGTTTTTAAAGGCACGACTTAACTGTGTAGAGGGTCTAATGTAATTCTAATTCACCATTAGTCAGGCATAATATTTCCTTTTAGGTTCACAACATGTAGCAATAGTTCAGTCTTGAGATACACTTGTAGTTAAGTCACTAAGACTGGTGAATTTGGTCAGAAGATTTATACCTGTTTATAGGGAAGGCAACTTATTATCTCATTACTGTGACATCTCACTTGTTCAAGAGGAGAATTGTTGAAAACAGGAGTGAGAAAATTCAAAAATTTAAGTTGGTGATAGTTTTGAAATTGTGATGGTACCAATGAAGCTTTCCATTTAAATGGAATCTTTAGCAAATATTCTGCAAGGTGAAACTGTCCTTTGATAATATAAGCTTCTAAATTGCTAGCTAAAATCTGACTTTCTCCAAGGGTGGGATAATTTGATCATACTAGAGTCTCAAGAATAATTTCCAGGGATTATGGGAAGATGAGAAGAAGTAATGAAAGCAGAGTTTGGAGCCAGACAAAACTGGATTTGAATCTCTGGGCCAGGAACAATTTAATTATGCTTGTTGGGGCTCATCTGAAATGAGAAAATGATTCCTGTCTCAGAAGGATGTTCTGAGGATTAAATAAGAATGGAGCGTGCTCAGGACATAGTACCTACTCACAGACATTCATCAAATGGTAGTGCCCTTTCTTTGGACCAAAAGACAAAAGAAACAGAGGTGAGAGGAAGCAGGGTCTTCCAGGTGACTGCCGAAAGGAATACTGTCCCCTGAATAACACTATCTCTTAGCTGTTTCCCTGGGGGATATTAGGACTTTTATTTGTACCGTGCCTGAAACATTGCTGTGCAGTCTAGCTAAACGGTGGGCCCGCACTCTGTCTCTGAAAGATCATTTTATTCATGGAATGTAACATAGGTGCCCAAACAAAACAGACACAGAACCCTCTCCTTGGTGTGGTACATGGAGCTAAAGAGAAGTTTCCAATGAAACTCTTGTTGGCCGATGCTGGCCTAACATGAAGACTGCACGGCCGAACAGGCTGGAATTCATTCATTTTGCTCCTTGGTGCTCCCACCTCCTCCATTTTTGGCATTTTGTCTCAACCCGTGGGCATATGGTTGCCCAAGTTGTTTGATTAAAATATGTGTGTGGGGCTTCCCTGGCGGCGCAGTGGTTGAGAGTCCGCCTGCCGATGCAGGGGACACGGGTTCGTGCCCCGGTCCGGGAGGATCCCACATGCCGCGGAGCAGCTGGGCCCGTGGGCCATGGCCGCTGGGTCTGCACATCCGGAGCCTTTGCTCCACAGCGGGAGAGGCCACAACAGTGAGAGGCCCGCGTATCGCAAAAAAAAAAAAAAAAAAAAAGTGTGTGTGTTTTTTTGTTTTTTTTTAGGAGGGGTAACAACTGAAAATTTAATAGTAAAAATAGATCTAATTCCCTTAGGAATTAAGGAGAATAAGTCTGAAACCTGGCCTGGAACTGGCACTTCAGAGAGACTTCGTAGCCCGTTGTCTAATTCTACCTAAGTAGGTTTTAACTTCTGATGTAGTATTGACGTATCCATAACAGGAGCTATTGACCACTACACATATGTCTCATCTTTCTATTAGTATCTGATCTAACGTCATTGTTTGAAATTTAATAGTTAAGAGAGGAGTCCTTGAAAACGTACGGTTGCAGCTACCAGCAGACATTGTTTTGAGAATGGCTAGTGGCATCCCGAGTCTGATATAGCTCAGAAATTCAAGTTCAGCAATACAGGAATGAGGGGACTTCCCTGGCGGTCCAGTGGTTAAGACTTTGCCTTCCAACACAGAGGGTGCCGGTTTGATCCCTGGGCCGGGAGCTAAGATCCCACATGCCTCGCGGCCCAGTTTGGCATTATGATATGACATTTATCAGAGACCTGTGCTTGCCAAAAGGTCCTTCACATAGATCTTCTTGAAGATGGAGCATTTTGCAAAGTGTTAGAGCACAACAGTAACTATCTATAAATCACATAAAGACTTAAAAGGTCATGGTTAAACATTGGATCGCAATGTAAATGACAAAAGAAACCATTATTGCTCTTACATACAACATTTAAAAATAACTAGAATTAGGGGCCTTCCCTGGTGGCACAGTGGTTGAGAGTCCGCCTGCCGATACAGGGGACGTGGGTTCATGCCCCGGTCCGGGAAGATCCCACATGCCGCGGAGCGGCTGGGCCCGTGAGCCATGGCCGCTGAGCCTGCGCGTCTGGAGCCTGTGCTCCGCAACGGGAGAGACCACAACAGTGAGAGGGCTGCGTACCGCAAAAAAACCCCCCAAAAAACTAGAATTATGACTGATAAAATTTTACCAGGACATACTAGATTTTTAGGAATTCCATGTAATTTAACATACGAATCAAACATTTCTCTCTGAGATGGCTCAAGGGCCTTCTAAAGCATCTCAAAGTTAGCTGGAGATCAAAAGAACTGTTAGAATTGGCCAAACAACACTTACTCACTGCACCAAAGTCAAGAGATTTCAAACAAAAATACAGATCACAGACACAGGCAAAGGAACTCACAAGCTGTTATCAAAAGCAGCATTCCAAGAAAACTTTGGAGGGAGAAACCAAATCCAGGCTTTCCCTAACCCACTTCCAACAAAATCCATCTTAGAAAATCCTGGTCACGCACACCTCTTTCCTCAGTGTTCCCTTTTCACAAATGTTCATCACCTTCTGTATCCATCTTATGTTGCCCCTTATTTTTTTCCGCATTCAGACACAACCAGCTCTAGTACAAACTGGTTTCTTTTCTCTTTGTACCATCAGCCTGTTACCTAACTGCTCACTTTGTTTATTACATAGCTTCATACATGCTTGAACATATGGAACTTCTTTGGTCTTTCTCTTCATGTGACAAAATAACTCTAGCTGAAGGATAGTATAGTCATTTAGGCTACCATTCAAAGACCACCTTTCCTCATTTTTCAAGAATGTGTGTGGGTGTTTTTTAATTTATTTATTTTTGGCTGCATTGGGTCTTGGTTGCTGCTCGTGGACTTTCACTAGTTGCAGTGAGCAGGGGCTATCCTTCGTTGTGGTGTGTGGGATTCTCATTGTGGTGGCTTCTCTTGTTGCAGAGCATGGACTCTAGGCATGCAGGCTTCAGTAGTTGTGGCACATAGGCTCAGTAGTTGTGGCTTGCAGGCTCTAGAGCGCAGCCTCAGTAGTTGTGGCGCACGGGCTGAGTTGCTCCATGGCATGTGGGATCTTCCCGGACCAGTGCTCAAAGCCATGTCCGCTGCATTGGCAGGCGGATTCTTAACCACTGCGCCACGAGGGAAGTCCCAAAATATGTGTGCTTTTTAAAAATAACTTTTTTGCTGTACAGCAGAAACTAACACAACATTGTAAATCAACTATACTCCAATAAAAATTAATTTAAAAAAGAGCAAATAACAGTTGACTTTTACACAATTAGATTGCTTTTTATACCAGTAAAAGTGAACTATAATAAATTCCTGTCCCTAAACTAAAAAAAAAAAAACAAAAACAAACAAACCCTTTTTGTTACAAAGTCTATATTGTGATGGGAGTCCTTTTCTTTGATCGAGTTAAACATGAAACAGTGAGAAATTTCTCCAAGAGACAGTGTTTTGTCCTTTCCAAGCCTGAGGGTTTGACCTTGAGTTAGTTCCTGCAGCAACACCGGTAGTTGCTGTTAGTTTTACAGGCTGCCTGTCAATGACAGTGGCCATTTTACACATTCAGCATGAGGCTAAATTATGATGAAGCATGTTTACCATGGATAGCAGTTTATTATTGTACTAAAACATACTTAAGGAGAAAATGTGACAAGAAGAAAGGTAAGCAGAAAGTACTGTGACTATCTAGGTACTGTGATTATTACCTTACGTAAGCTAGGGAAAAATAATAAAGCAAACCTCAGGCTGTAGACTGTGTCACCATTGGATAAATAGCTAATGTAAGAACACAAGCTCACCCAGGAACAAAACTACACAGCAGCTACCAGGCATCGCCAGTATGGCGCACACACTAGCCTTGCGTGTTTACGGAATCTTTTAAAATTATTAAATGAAGCCAGTATATTGTTTTCATTTTCTTTTGTAACTCTATCTGTCATGTTTGTAATTTCCAAGACCCAAAGCCACATTGCTAGAAAAATGTTCCACCACTGAACTCCTGTTTTCTCTTCCCCAAATCGCCGTAAATTTCACTCTGAATTATTTGCTTCACTTTACAAATGTTGAATATTATAGGGAGAACTAGAACTGAGGAATGGTGTCCTTCCAGCTGCTATGTTAATTGGACACTGTTTATTCAACAGCAGCGTTAAGAATATAAAAACCTCATCACTAGTCCTCTCTGAAAAGCCTTTGAGAATAATAGCACTTCTATAAAACTTAAGGCCTGAATGTTTCTTGCTTATGAGTAACATCGTATTAACATATTAAAATCTAGTAACCAGTACTAGAATATGTGTTTGGAAAGCCTGTCAAAGTGCTAATGGTAGTAGTTTTGGAAACTCCACATCTGCCACCGGATTAATTACTCACATAAAACATTATCATTTCCTCACATCTCCTCTGAGAAGGAGCGGCTGCTAGAGGGATTTATGGCCCTGAGTGATATACAAAGGAATAAATGGGAATGATACGCAGTGGACGGAGAGATCCGATCTTGATTCATATTAGAACGAGTTGAAGGACCTCGGTGGTGTAACATTTATTTCTTGGGGCCCATAGGCAATTAAAAAGAAATGTCTGGCACAAACTCTGGGAAACTAACTGTTTAAATGGCCACGACTGCCTTCCCCCAGAGGCCTTCGTATGGGAGAAGATGAGGGTGGAGGTAAAGCTAGGTCACAGTGAACCTGGCCGCCAGGGGCTGATGAACTGCCTGCTATCTATCGATGCCAGGTTTTCTAGGTCCTCCTACCTGTTGTTTTCATTTGTTGAAGTACAGATCAGAGGTGACTTCCAAGGTCTGCCCTGGCTTCTCTCCCTCTTACTGGTTTACTTTCTGCTTGATGTCAGGGTGATGTGAATTCCATTTTCAGAGGATGGAGGCAAAGAAAAGTGTAAGAATTTGAAAGAAAATTTATTGTTTATAATTAAAACTAGGAGATGACAGTTCAAAGGTGAGAACCCAGCCTGGTGAGAAGACTTAAACAAGCTATTATATGGCAATTAGCACAAATGGGAACAGGAGGTAATCTGTTGATTGCGTCTTTGATCATCTCTCCTGCGGTCCATCATTCGCATCAAGCATCTTTGTCAGTCCCCAAACCACCTCCATTTTACAATAAATTGGCCAACCTGATTTTGGTTCTTCTGTGTTTCAGATGAGAGTGAAATGGTCTTCCCAAATAAAACAAATCCTTGGGTTTAGAAAATTCATCCCATTTCTTTGTTGTCTAATTTCCCTTTTTTGTTTCCCCCCAAAGGCCTCTTTTGGCAGGGGGGTGTGGGGGGGAGGGCAGATTTTCACAACTGGGACTTGGGAGGCTAAAGCTATGGCATGTACTAAAGAAACCAAGACAATTCTCAAAGTCTTTCAGCATCATTATGATTAGAGAAGCAATTACAGTGAAGTTAGTGGTCATTTAAATTGATCAGCTGGATATCAGATGATGAGTTGTTTGGAATTGGCACATCTAATGAATATCTACTTGGTGAGCAGACTTGCCTTTCAGTAAACAAAGATAAAACCTGGCCCCTGGCTGGCCAGATTCATGAGCCTGTGAACCTGTGGGAATACTATTTATGCAGGCGACACAAAGCTTAGCCCTGTGGGTTTTTCAGGGAGAATAACATTGGAAGTACATCCTGTTGAGTCTGTGCCCCCCCCAATTACATTTCTGCTGCACTGATTAAGTATGTAAGTACTACTCTTTTCACAGAAAATCTTGGGAGAATCTATGAGAACCTTATGTTGTATTATTAAAGTATCCACGTTTTTATCTCACTTGAGTATTTGTCCTTTTTCATTAGATGCAATGTAGCCCAGTGGTTTGCTGATTTTCCAAGGACTTAACACAAGCCTATGCAGAATCATCTTGGCCCTGAGGATGGAGGTAACAAAGGAGGCGGGGATGGACAGAGGGAGGGGGTGACAGAGAAGGGGAGAGAGAGAGAGAGAGAGAGAGAGAGAGAGAGAGAGAGAGAGGGAGAGAGAGGGAAATGTGAATGACTGACTATGTTTTGTTGAGAAATTATGAATTGTTATGAATTGAATCTTGAGGTTTGGTTTGTTGTTTGTTGCTACTGGGACCCTAAGAGCCGTGTTGAAACTTGAATTTTGTGGTTAAACCTTGGCATTTTATAGAATTCAAAAGAATTTCTTGGACCCTATTGTCCATGCATCATGACATCACTGACCTTTTAAGGTATTAGCGCTACTATTTAAGACATTGAAATTTTGTCTTATTATGTGTCCTTTGATATCAGAAATCTGCATCCTGGGTGATTTAATATTGCTCTGTTTTGGCTTTAAGGCTTAGGAAGCAATAGATCTAGTGAATGTAATTTCTCAAGCCTGGAATAAAATCATTGGGAAAAAAAAAGACCTAGCAGGAATTCTGGCTTCCTTTCCTTCTCTCCTTTTTAATTCCAGTTATAGGGCTTATTATCATAAGTAAAAATCCTCTGAAGTTTATATCTTCTATTACATACTCCCAGTACTTCAAAATCCATGTATGTATTCTCACCAAAAGTGCTAAACTTTTGAGAGACACAGGTCTGACGATTGAGTGTCTGGCTGGAAATCATTTACTATCAATGGTCACTCAGCTCAAGATAGTATCACTGAAATGACTTAGGAAGAAAAATCAATAATACTCACATATTGTGCAGTCCTCTTAGAGGATCATCTGTTTTACCTCACGAAAGTATTCCTTGTTCCAAATCATTCTTTTGAAATAAAAGAAGAAAAAAAGGCAACGTAAATCATAGCTCATTTTCTCTTATGCCCTTATTTTAAGTTTTTTTTTGTTGGGGGGGAACCAAGTCTCATGGAGAATAAATAGGAACAGATACACGTAAGATGGAAGGCAAATGTGAGTGTACTTGTGTTTTAATTTCAATTGCTCATGTTCTCAACTGAGAAAAAAATTCACCTGGTGCATATTTAATAATAGCTCCGTTTCAAAATTGTTGGACAAAGGAGAATGGTTTTATCCCCATAGAATGGCTTTCATGAGTGGAGGAGTGACTACGCACACAGACATATATAGTCACGTGTAGGGCTTAGTGGATCATTATCACTCTCACTTTCAGATAGACGTTCACACTTTCATTGTTCCTTAAATTTAATTCTCACATATTTATCCCCTAGCCTGGATCTGGAACAAATTCTGGAACAGGGTTCTGATGAAATGAGGTAGGACTGGGCCTGTCTCATCTGGGAGAGGAATGAAATAGTTATTGGAGTGTGAAATTGGACGCCTCTGGAGCACACATATACCAAAAACTGGATGAATGAGTCCGCTGGACCAGATTTCCCTCAATTGCACAAAAGGAAAAGCCTAGGAAGAATGGCCAAATCTTGCAATTGACTTGGAACTCTCCTTGGTGCTGAGATAGCACCTGAGGCCGTGCTCTGCACATGGTGCTGATCTAAGTGTGTTTGGTGGGTCGTGCTAGGGCAGTGATCCCTGTAGTCGGTTGTGTACCATGGGGTTACAGGAGCAAGGTGTTTTACAAGGAAAAAGGACACAACATTAAATAAGGTTGAACTCATGGTGAGAACGTTATTCCTTCTGAAAGTCCTGATCTCCCTGTCAGTGTTCATGTGCCTGTTAGAGCTCAGATGATCCCATCTCCTTCTACCCTCTCCTCCTTGTGTGCTTTATTTCTTTGAATGAGATGAAAGATCTAGGTGTGTTTATTACTTTATCTGAATTTTACTTGCATCTCTGATGGCTAGCTTTGGAGGATTTCAGCTCTGGTTTTCATTTGAGAAATCTAATGCATCCCCTAATAGAAAGCACTAAAGGATGATTCCATTCTACTCTCTTCCTTTATTTTTGACACCTTCATTGGTCATGTGCTTCAGCTGAACTATTCATCTCAGTAATACCAAACTCAGTTCCGAGAAAGCCAGGGCTAACTTGGACTTTCTTACATGTGCTTTCAGCTATTGCTTATTATCTACACTTTGTGGTTCTCTTTCCAACTGATAACAGAAATGCCAACATATTGGTGAAAATGGTGCTGTTCTAATAGCTTCCTCTGTCCTAAAATAGAATGATTAAAGCACTACACCCTCTTCTTTTGCAGTGCATGTTTATTTAATGTAAATTGGCTGAAACACAGTTGGTAAATAGGGAATGGTGTCAGTATAATGCACAAGTCATGTTGATTTGCACAGGATTTTCCCAGGCACATTAATGTTTCGAAGTCATTGGAAGCAAGTTTCCTCACAATTAAAGTGAAAGCTTTGGCTGTCTACGAAGACTTCAAGAAAAAAAGCTGAATATCCTGTAGAACTGACCTCGGTTAGCGCTAGTTATGGCTGTTTAGTGGCTTCAAGAATGGCTATAGTTTTCAACGTGTTAAGCTAGCTGAAGGAAGCCAAAAGTATAGATAAAGAGGCCCAAAAGATATTTCCTCCTGTATTAAAACAAAAGTTGTGATTTTCGATTTTGACAAAACTGATCTTTATTAGCAGCACATGCTTTCAAGGACTTATATCTGAAAGGGTGAAGCTGGGGCCTCAGGTTGAAGACTACAAATGACCAACTGATTGTGGTGTCACAATGCCATTGGAAAGCTAACTGTGTCAGTTAACTTTAAGTTAAATTTAAGTTAAACTGTGTCAGTTTATCTATGAGAGTTGTTATGCTTTTTGCTGGGGCTTTAATAACAAAGTTCCATAACTTTTGTCTCAATTTCCCTGACATTATTTTCCCCCAAAGTCCTGTTGCTTTTCACATGCAATTTTGCAGAATGCAAGGTTTTGGGGTATGCGTACATGAAGTTACCACAGAAATGCCTGTAAAACATCTTAAATAGTTCTAATTCATATCCTTGGGCCTGTATGTAACCAAATGTTTCACCAGCACAGAAAAGGCAACTCACGACAGCACTGCATAGGAGATGCTGTAGTGAGAGGTGCTTGGCAAAGGAAAGGTCTCTAGTATTCCGCCCCTGGTGTCACAAATGCACTGGGCACCTACGTTAGTGATTTTGGTGGCCTCTATATTCTTGTTCATATCCTGCGGGAGAGAGATGCTGCTGACTGTGTTTTAGATGATTTAGGAACCTTTCAATCCAGGAGAGTTAGCCTTTGTTCCTCAACATGCTCTCTGTTGCATCTGAGATAAAAGTAGTCTCTCTCTTGAGTGTTGTACCTGCTGCGGTCATTGCTGCTACGTTTCCATCTGGATGCCTCAGAAAAAAAGATTTGGGAATTTTGGCAGTTTGGAAAGTGGTGTTCATGTCCCTCAATTTATTTATTTGTAAAAAATTTTGTTGAAGTATAGTTGATTTACAACGTTGTGTTAATTTCTGCTGTATAGCAAAGTGATTCAGTTATACATATATATTCTTTTTCATGTTCTTCTCCATTATGGTTTATCACAGGATATTGAATATAGTTCCCTGTGCTGTACAGTAGGACCTTGTTGTTTATCCATCCTATATATAATGGTTTGCATCTGCTAATCCCAAACTCCCAATCCCCCCTCCCCCTTGGCAACCACACGTCTGTTCTCTATGTCTGTGAGTCTGTTTCCGTTTCGTAGATGAGTTCATTTGTGTCCCTTCAATTTATTTATTTATTTTTTATTTTAAAAACTCCATATTCAGTTATTCGCACCAAAGGATAGCCATTAAAATTATGAACATCTCTACATATATTTCATATTCTGTATCTCGACGCCTACAATATGAGGAGAATGAGATCCTTGTTCCAACTTAGCCACTCATGAGTTGTGCAACATCAGCCAGATGGCTTTCCCCCTGGGCTTTGGTTCCCAGAAACTAAAAATGAGGATAGCTTTTCAATCTCCATGTCCTTTCTTGGCCTGGCACATAAAGCCCCTGCCAGTTACCCTGCCCCTTTTTGTGAGGTCTCGGAATAACGGCCATACCCACCGTCTCTCTTCTGTGTTTGGCATCACTGGATCTGGCCAGTGATTGGTACCCTACTCAATGACAACCAACTCATAGGCTGTCCTGTGGCCCCAGAGGGATGTGGCCTGAGAGCTCAGCCCAGCCCCTCCACATGAGGTGACCAATTAGTCCTGTCACTCCAGTAGCTTGAACTCCAAACACTCAAAATTAGTTGGTGACATCAGGAGTAGGTGAACCAGAGACCCAGCTATAGGGAGGACAGCTGCATCATCCCCCCACCCAACATGGAGCACTGGAGTGGGGAACAGCAGAAGTCAGCTGCTGAGTGGACAAGATGCTTGCTACATTGTCTAGAATGGTACTCTGGCCTCTGTCAGACTTGACTGGGCTGAATTAGGATGATTTCCTGAATGCCTCACTTTCTGGTGAATCCTTATTTAATGGTGTGTTTTACCACTTCCTGGCTCAGGGCTGAGGGTGGGGAGGGGGTGGGAGTTGGGCAAGCTTGAGCCCAGTTGCATCCACTTAACTGGTGCAGGGACTTTTTCTCCATACACCCCGCTCTTCACAGGAAATCCAGGTTCCTGTCCTTCTTTGAGGGTTCATGGGTGTTCAGCGTCATTGAAACTTGGATTAGGTTATTGGGACTGAAAAATCTGGGGCTCTGGTTCTCCCAGAGGGTCACCGAGGATGTGCTGTCTGGTGTCCTGGCAAGGCCTTTGCCGGAGCAGTGGGAAAGAGAAGCAGGACAGCTCTTTGGAGCAGGGAGGTGCGTCGCTCAAGGTGGGGACTGGACAGTCTGCAGAGGCTGACAGGTTGCCAGAGGCTGCAGTAACTCTCATGCAATCCCTGCTGGTAACAGAGGGCATATTCAAGGAGAAGAGGCCAGGCAGCCCAGGGACAATGATGTCACTCCTGCCTGATGGTCACTCCAAGCCCCTCCTCACTGCAGGCCTGCTCATGTCCCCTCCTTTTGGTTCTCTCCTCATCACCCCTCTCTCCCCAAGCCTTGGGAAGCCCAAGAATATCTTGGTGCCTACATGGGGGAAGGGTGGTAGCTCTCATTCCTCTTGCTTTTTATGTGTTTTGAGTCCTGTCTAGTCTTCTAGCTTTAGGATCCTAGAATCTCGAGATCCAACCCAGTCATAGGCCTCCTTTTTCTTTGCACTTTGCTGCAGCGACACTCTCAGGAGGCAGTGGATGCCATGGGCCTAGCTGTTTGAATGGAGGATGAAGCAGGGGAGTGAGGTTGAGAGCCTGGACCATAATGAAGAAAGGATAAAAAGAACTCTGGTTAATTAACATGTGCAACGAATCCCATGACCTTTTGGAAGTAACCTGAGCACATGTCTCTTTTGTGTATCCTTGAAAGAGCCTAATATACTTTCTTTGAGTTTCTGTAGAGCAAACAAAGTTTCAGCCTCAGTGAGTGAGCCCTCTATTTCAGGTAATATGATAAGTTATAGTATATCTAAATTACTTGGGAGGCCTTTGAAATTTGTTAAGATGTAACCTATAATACTGTAATGGAGGAAGATAAATGGAGACCATTAAAGCCCTAAGATATTGATCAAATAATACCTTGGCTATTGAACTTCTATTTAGGAGGGATCCAAGTCTAACAATTTATTCAAGAGCCAAACCAAAGACAAAAACTTGGAAATGAACACAATCAACAGGATAGAATCTCGGATTTGAAACATGAAAGCAACTGCGTGTTGTGTTAAATCACCCACCGAGCTTTCTCTTGAATACATTCAATTACAGGTGAAGTTCCTCATGAAGATGAACAATTGCAATCAAATGGAATGAGCTAGAGAGGACCTCAAGGCCAGGGTTCATATTTTCCAAAGAGGTTTTGAAAAATAACAAAAACAGGTAACGATAAAATCTTCCAGTTTTTGAGAAGGGCAATTTTGATCATCTAGTATATGTATTGCTGCTTTTGTAAATAGTCGCTAGCAAATACACTTCTTTTCTGTCCTGCAATTTGAGTCAATTAAATGTTTTGTACAAGGAATAGTAATAAGCATTGTGTCAGAACAAAATGCACCATCAGTACTGACTCTCTTCCTGGGAAGAGCTCAGTCTGTAATAGCTCAGGACATCACATAGCCCAGGAAGGTAGGATTATTTAAGGAGGTTCTTCTGCTGAGGACAAAGGACAAAGAGGAAAGGTCACTTACATTCTACAGTTACTCGCCAGGTAAAGATGTAAAGAAATAGGAGGTGTTACTAGAATGAAATGTATCTAAAATAAGACAAATGTCTTATTTGTGGTTCAATCAACCATCACAATGAAACCTTGAACCAACATTCTTGGATAACTATGAAGATACATTAACTCTCTATTGATCAGCATTTTGTCTTAAATATTTTCTTTTAAGAAATGAGTGTCCATAATCATATTTCACCCTGAGCTTACACATCCAACTGGCTGGCACTATAGTTATAGATATGTATCATTGCATCTATCAGATTGTAACCGATGAAGTATAAGGGCCACAACTGGTTCATCTTTGAGTTGCCCACAGTGCCTCATCCATAAGGGATCAGTAAATATTTATTGAACTTAACATACTTTATTAACCCTCATGCAATCCCTGCCTTGTCTCCTAAAACTCTGTAACCTGTATTATGTATTTAGTCTTTATTTATTGAACAGCTACAACATGCTGTGGCAAGGACTGTTTAATACATGCGGTGATCAAGCTAGCATGAGGCATCTTCTTTTGGAGCTTAAGTTCATGTGGAGGGAGGCAGACAGGCAGCACCTCCATGATCCAGGTGATCTGGCCCCTGCAGCAGGCTTTGTGTTGTATGGAGCCCTGCTCTAGTCATGAACAAGGAGTCCTGGGGCCAATGGAATAACTTCCACCTAAAGCACACTGCCTCCACCCCTTCTCCAGGTGTCCAAGATGGGAATTCCTGCCTAAACAGTTCCAGCAGCTTCCTAGTCATGGATTGGCCTCTCTCCAGATCCACCTCTCTGGAGCAGATAACATTGACCCTGTAGGCTCTGCCAGGCCCATGGATTGGCTGGGGGCAATAGGTTCAGAGAGGGCTCGTAAGTAGAGCTTGGGTGTATGAGCTACAGTGTCTAAATGCATGTATGGCTCCTCTCAGTCATGATAGAACTGGGAATGGGAGGAAAGGAGAAAGGAAACCATAGTCTAGGGGTTTCCATTTGTAATCTTGTCCCAACCCCGCGTCTATCAGGAGTGAGTCTGCATGTAGGTAAATAAATAAGCAGGTTGAAGGAAGGAAACATTGGGTGTTAACGGCACTCCCAAAACTAGGTTGCTTAGCGAAAGCTTCCCAGAGACACTGACTTGTAACGTATGTACTGAAGAATAAGTAGGAGGAAGAGTGTTCTAGGGATAGGGAACAGTGAGATAAAGGGAAAGAGTATGGCCCATTGAGAGACCTGCATATTCAGTAAGGCTGAATCACGTATATATGTGTCTCCGTGTATGTGCGGGGGGTGGGAGGGGAGTGGGGGAAGCTGATTTGGGCAAGGATGAGGTCCAAAAGATAAGGAGATGAGGTTGGAAAGGCTGGTAAGAGCTAGACCATGAAGACCTTGCTGGACTGACTTAGGAGTTTATCCTAAGGGCAATCAATGAGAAGGCATTGATGGGTTTTAATCTGGGGGAGTTTGACATTTCAAAATGTATCCCTCTAAGCTTGCAGAGAACAGACTGGAGATGATGGTGGGCTAAGCTGGGGTCGGGGGAAACATGGGTAAACAGAGAAGTGGACAGAGTCAAGAGATATTTAGGAGGTGAATTTGATAGGATTTTGTGATAGATTGAATGGGAGATGATATTGATGGAGACAGAGGGGTTAAGGATGACTTGAGTTTTCTGGATTAGACCACAGAGATGTTGGTAGTGGCATTGACTGAGTCATGAGGCACAGGAGGAGGGAGAGTTGAAGAGATATGATCAGTTACTAGCTTAGTCTTTAGCTCCTTTTCCTGGATGGAGCCTCGCACCTAGATTCACAGGGCGTGGGGACAAAGGACCCTAAAGAGAAGCCATTGGATGTTCCTTTTCCAACAAATCACCTGAATATGGTGTGAGGAGAGAGGTGAGGAGTTTCACCTCATGAGAGGTGAGGAGTTTCTTCGTTATGCTTCAGTAATTCAGTTCCCAGGAGAAAACTCCAGTTAAAACAACCTTTGGGCTGTCATGTTGTCTCCAATGTGGGATCCTAGGTCATTCCTATGAGGACAGTCCAGGGGCTGCTCTCCAGCCCTAAGTGTGACACAGCTGCCAACACCATAGCTGTACAGTTTCTTTGAGATCAAAGCCATGGAGAACCCAGTCTACTGGCTGAACTTGCTATATTGGCAAAGCTGGTTCCACTTTTTCCTTTTTCATGGGTGGAATAAATAAAGATTGTCTTATTTTAATTTTTTCTCTGATTTTGAAAGAGCTATAAGTTCAAGGCTGGAAATCCACAAAAACATCCTCCTGAATCCCAGGTTGGTTCAACCTCTCTCCATCAGCCCCTTTCCCAGTGTCTTTACTCTCTCAAAGGATGGAAATGTTGGTCTTACTTGTCTTCAAGTAGATCCTGGGTTATATTGATTCCTACTTGGCACTTTCCCTGCACAGCTGGTGGCAAAACATATTTGCTCAGTGACCGTTGATGTGAGTTCATGCCTTGGAGAAGTGTAATGGGGGAAGGAAGGTGTAATGGGGAAGGAGAGCTGCATGGGGAAGGAAGTTACGCCATGTACAGCCCTGAAAGGAGCAGACTCAAGTTGGTGTGATGTGTAAGAGGATTTGGAAGTAGAGTAGGGAGACTGGAGGGGCTGCTCAGGGAAGGACGGAAGTGAGGAGTAGTGAGAACTTTTGTAGGTCTCAATGACACACTGATTGCCTTGGAAGAGATATGCCATAGGTAGGAGTTCGAATTTGCTAGAAATTATAGCCTGAAGGGTGTCAACTGATTCTACCTTAGAGTTCCAATCCTGGTGCAAAAACTGAGAAAGGAGAGAAGGGCAATTTCCATAACTAAGGAATAGGTAGTCCCTACCGTGAAGGGTAGAATCAAATGGTATTGTTTTAGAATTTATGAGAACATGGTCATTACTACCCCAGACAAACATCCCTTTTCTATGTAGGACCTTGGAGAGCAGGACTATTGGGAAAATGACAGATAGAAATCTATGATATGAGCCTCTGACCCCACATAGTCACTGGAGCAACCAGTCCTGCCCCATAAGGCAGTTATTTTCCACTTTTCAGTGTCACCAGTATGCCCTCAAGTCCCTTAGAGAGTCTTTTGGGATTAATTTCCATTCTTCTCTTTAGTTGAACTTCCACATAATTTGTTTTGTATGCTTCTTAGCTGAGCATGAAATTCACATTTTTTTTTAGTCTCCCAATTTGTCAATTAAATGCTTTCGGATGTCTAATTTCCACCCAATAAAAACATAGAAACCTCTGTTCAGGAGGTATCTTTGGAATTGTCCTATCAGCAGACTTAGTAACCTTTAGAACCAAGTCCCCTTCATCTTCTGAAACCTAGCCTACTGACATTTTAAATGTGTCTCGTCATATAGACTGTGGGGGAAAAATAAGTTCAGATCCATGCAAACATGTTCAGAATATGGAACATTTATCTCAGGAATAACGCATTTATCAAAACAGAGATGGGGGATTTTAAATGAAAGGCCTACTTATCCAGCACCATAAATTTTTATAATTCCTAGATCAGGAATCCCCAGAAGTATTTGGGATGAGAAAGTTACTTTTCATTTTCAAGGGAGCACAGGAGTGGGGTAGAAGATAGGGAGAGTGCAGCCAGTGATAATGAAGCTCAACTCTGGAGACGGCTGCTCAGACCAAATTTGCTGGAGTTGCTTGCTTCCTGCTGCAAGTCCTGGTAAATCTCAAAGACCACATGGAATTGGCCATTTGCTAAATCTTTTACGAAAAAGGATTCTCGATTTACCCACAATTTCTTATGTAATCCCCAGGACTGCCTGCTCTAGGCAAATACCAATGCTAACTTACCTGATTTCTCTGAAGGAATTTTGCTTGGAATGCTTCTTTAGGAAGGGATCACATTGTATCTGATGAGAAATTACCTGTGGGTTAAAATTAATTCCTCCTTAACAATCTGGAGAAGTAGTGATCCTAGGATGGCCTAATTGCCTGAGTTGTTTATTTAAGGAGAATGCAGATTCAAGAGATCCTACCAGATTGAAAGCAAGGGAAAACCACAACCTGAGAACAGGAATTGTTTTGCTTTATAATTTGCAACACAATTTTACAAATACAGTGTTTAGCATAAAAAATAAGAACAGTGGTTGAATTAATTCTGCGTTGTTCGTGTCTATCAGGGTAAGATATTAGTGTGGCAGATAAAGACTTCTCCCAACCCACCTTCTATTTCCTGTTTCTTTGGTTCTCAAGTCTTTGCTCATTTTCTTCTTGTATCAGAAATACCTCTTGTCTCCTTAGCCATCTGGTCAACCTCCACTCACCTGTGACGCTCCGCTGATTCTTTACCTTCTTAGTGGAACAGTCTCTGGTCAGGTTCCTCTGTACAGAGTTGGCTGCTATCCTTTAGGCTCTCAGGATGCCTCTAGGTTGGTGTGCCCTACATCATATTGTGGAAATATCTCAAGGGTTAGACTGTGCACTTTGCTTAGGTGGGGACTGGATTTTATGATTATATTCATTTTTTGTAACTACCCTGCATGCAGCACTGAACCTGGAAAGTGGTAAGAGTTTTTGGGGAAAGTAAACAAATATTTACTGCATAACTACTGTGCATGAGGCCGAGAGGGAGCTGCATAAACTGTTTGGCAGATTTCAGTCCATTTTGAGCTCATAATCTAGTTGGAGTAACGAAGCAGAGCATCTGAAAATGTAAGTAAACAAGGCAAGGCAACAAGTGGTAAAAGGCAGGAGGGAAGACTCCAGGACCACAAATACTAATGAGACAGAGATTGGCATTCTTCCCAGGCCGGCATAACAAGTACATCTTTGAAGCAGTTTCTCCAGAGAGAAGTCATCTGTCTCCTTCTTTTGAATTATAAAATTAGTTTATATACCTTTCATGACACTCATCACACTTTACATTGTCATACAGATATTTGTGTCGTGTTATCTTTTCTTCCTTGCTAGAGTAAATTTTATTCATTTAAAAAAATATCCTGCAGTGCAGGGTTTAGCATTGTGTTACAGATAGAGTAGGCACTCAAGTGCACTCTGTTGAATGAATAAAAATACTTACCCTGCCCGGTGAGTGCTACATAAATTCAAAGTAGGAAAGTTCATGACCTGCTCTTTTGGTCACTGAATGCTTGGAACAAGAGAAGGAATTGAGCTGTATTTTTAAGTAAAGAGTAGATTTGTATAAATAGACTCACGGAAGGAGTTCTCTAAAGAGAGAATGGTAGGAGCAAAGGTTTGGAAAGAGGGCTTCAAAGACACATGTGGGGGGAAAGTGGATAGAAAGCAGACAGAAAGCAGAGCGTGGATGATGTGGGAAAGCGGAGTCTGCTTTTTCCATGGTTGGTGAAGCCAGCCTCTGTCTGTCTCACTTCCCAGAGTAGCTCTTTTTTTTTTTTAAATCACAATCATGATGTTTATTTAACAAAATAAATTGAAGAAAGCTTTCTATTTAAAAAAGTAAGAATCATATCCAAATTTCAGCTTCCCCATTTTCTTTGGTACTGAAATCAATGTTCAGGATGTATTTATTTTGAAGTTAGTCATTGGGTCTATAACAGTTTTCCATAGAAGGGAAATAGAAAATTAAGTTACCTGTAATTGTCTTATTTATTGAATAACCAATGGGTGTGTAAAGTCAGTCAATTATGTGTATGCTGAAACCAACATCATCAAGGAAATATTCATTCATAGATATATGTTTTCCACTGGAAATATATCTCAAAATTTTTAATAATCTTCTGCCATCATTTTACTATGTTATCTGAATAGTAACCCAATGTACAGATGTTGTTATTCACTTAACTCATGAATTACTCTGTAAGGAAGGTGACACCACCATACCAGGACTTATTAACATTCACTTTCAACATGACTACACCATTAAAAATTTTTTCTGTATTTCTTAGAATTGTGGGCTTTAGCCTTTTCATAATATAGTATCTGGAGATTGCTAATAGTGTTAAATTAATATTAGTAAAATCCAATTCTAAGTCTTAAGAAGAAATATTACTTAAAACGAGACATTTTGTTCTTTTGAGAGTAGTATTATATGGACTGCTAATTCAGCCAGGCCACTTCCAGAAACACCATGTGACAACCAAGCTACTCTTATTCCTTTGATAAATTCTTTGCCTTTACCCATACTGATTTCTCCATGTCCCTGCTTTCTTGTGTGAAAGTACCTTCCCCTTAATTTGTTAAAAGAATCTGAGAAAAAATCCAATAACAAGCGAGGGCAATGATTTTTTATTTTTTGCACAGACTTGTGACCACAAAACGATCAAGCAATTTATAGCTTCAGTGCTAACACTGTGATTGGGAACAAGAAGAGTACAACCATGATAAAATACAGCTATCTATTAGAAGGACTGCATAAAGACATCTTTGACCATGTAGGCTCTGGGCCCTCTGGAAATAAGTCAGTTGCATTGGCAACATGACAAAGAAAATAGCGGTGTTCAGAGTCAGGAACAGTCTGGTATACGAAGCAGACAGTGCTGGGGCTCTGCTGCAATCGTTGTCACCATCCGAGCCTGTCCAAACTGGCCTTTCATCAAATCACCATTTTTGTGTTTCTCATATGGTACATCTGCAAAATCTAAAAGGTCTTTCATTTCTTCACCTTCATCTATGGGCAGTTCTTTCTGTGCCAAAATCTGAGCTTTCTGTCGAATCTTTTTTTCACTGACTTCAATCTGTGCAAAAATATCAGGGACGGCATCGACCAGATTAGCTCTTAATTCCTGTTGGTACCACAGTGGTGGTCATGACTTCTGCCCACCATCACTACTGCATTGTGGCAGACGGAGAAGGATGAAAAGGAAGAGGAGGAAGCAGAGGAGAGAACAGGGGTATGGAAGGGAGGGAATGAAGAGATTAATAAACATGGAAAAAGTCTGGTGTAAAGATTTAATGGGTCCTGGAGAGTTCTTGAGCTAGTCTGGCAGCAGTAATGGTGCTTCTAAGGTCAATTGAAAGTTGATGGAGTTTCTGAGCTAGATATTTTCCAAAATTATGAGTGTTTCTTTCTTATTTGCGTAGATCTAGGACAACATCAAATTTATATTTTCTTCTTTCTATGTAAAGCAATTGCTACATTAGCAGAAAGACTCATTTATAAAGATCTTGCTATGGTGAGTTGTTTGTAAAATTGTTGGTTTCTGCTCTGGTGTTTTTACAAAGAATGAAAGGGATTCAGTGCTTCCCATTCTTTGATTACCTTAACACACGTGTAGTGAGAGATGATGGAGTTCAACAGACGACTGTATTCAACGCAGGCAGGTGAATTCAGTGGCCATAAATTAATAGTGGGTGTTTCTCTGTAGGTAAAACAGTGGTAATTGTATCCATCACTTGAGGGCAGAAAGTGATTGTACACAGGGTCAGGAGAACAATCTGCTGGCCACAAACCTCATGACATCACTGGGAGGTGCATTCATTTTAGGCCTGCTTCCCCTCCTTTGAAGCCGGAAGTTATCTGCTACTGCCAGAGGCCTGTTATGACCATGTGAGGATCAAAAGCCCGACCAGGGGTGGGAAATCCTTTGTTCCCGGCTCTGTTATAATAGCTTTTTCCTTTTCTTTGACTGAGAGAAGCAAGTCAAATAGGATTATCCTAATGGAACAGAAGTGTTTTATATAAAAAAGTTCAAAAAAGAAATCCAAACAAAATCCAATGTCTTTCATTTACTGAATACTTTTTATTGCTGAGCCCAAATGGAAAATATACTGGTGGCAAGTGGGCCATTTTCTGAGGCTCTAAAGAAACCATCCTTTCTCAAATTATGACTGATTTACAAGCAAATGTAATGGTCCTTTTAACCACAGTAAGTAAGTAAAACAATTTTTTTTTTTCCTAATTCAAGCCCTTAAAAGTACAAGCTTCAAAGACTGGCCTCTCTCAAATTACTTTACTACAACTCCAACTTGTTTCAATCGTTGCAAAACTGCAAACCATATGCCCTAAAATGAGAATAAAAATACACTTAAATGACACCCTCAGGGTATAATAAAGTGAGATAGAGGTGCGAAAAGCACAATGCAGTCATTTAAAAAAGAGAAGCCCAACAGTAAAGTAATAAAAGGATGAGGTTGGAGTTATTTTCGGGGCTCCACTGTTTTAAAGAGGAACTGTCGTCTCCAGTTAAATAACATTAACCTCCTGATCTTTAGGCACTTTGCTGACGTGGAATCTGAGCCTGAGATGGCCTCCCAACAATTCCCTCTTGTCTGCTTAGCTATGGGGACCACTTCGGTGGAGACAGGAAGTTTAAGTGGTTCTGCGAGTGTGTGAGGCTTAATTCTGGAAAAAGAAATGGTGTTCTTAGAAACTTGACATATTGCACATGAGGGCAAGCGAGAAAGCTGGGAAAAAAACAAATTGTGCCATGGTGGCGTTTTAGCATTTTGTCGTGTGAAATCTAGCCTTGGGTGCTTTTAAGCAGAGGACAGATCTGGCAGCGCTAGGGGTTGGTGGTGGGCTTCCTTCAGGGTGGGGTTCAGCAGTGTGCTTTGCTGAAAATCTTGCAGAGGGTCTGGAGTCCTCTTGTGCTTCCGAGAGAGCAGGTTTGCAAGGCAGAGGAGTAATTGCAGCAATTTACCCTTTCAATTAAAATTTGCCCGGGTGGCTGGCTGCTGGTTTCAATCTTTTTTCAGTAATTTAGGGACAACGTGAGGGACGGGTGGATGGTGAGATGGATTAAGTCAATACAGAAGCAGTAAATGAGGAGTTGCAGGGAGGGGCCTGTGATACACTGATGGGTAAAATTAATGCAGGGACGCATTAGCAAGAGGCCATGTCCCTTTCTGCTCTGGATAGAACACATACACTGATGTTCCACTGCTGTCTTCTGATTGAGTCATGCAATGATTTGGAAGTTAAATTAATTAGCAACATGAAAAATCAGACATTTCATGTAAAAACCTGCATTTGGATTCTCTTGAATCACTGGAAGATAAGACCACATGGGACGCTCATTGTCTCTGAAACTTAGTAACAGCTGCCCCTGAGATGAGGTGTGTGCTTTCTCCAAACCTTTGAATGGTCTCTATGAACATCTGAGTTTTGAAGTCCTGTCTTTAGGACTCTGTTTCCTCCACTAGAAATAAAAATAGCTAATATTATTTGGTGCCAGGCTTTGTCCCAATTACATCACACATATTAACTTATTTGACCCTCGCAACAATCTGATAGGGAGGTACTGGAACCACCCCCCTTTTAGTGATGAAGAAATGAAGGCCAAGGGCAATAAAGTAGCATTGCCAAGCTTCCACGTTCAGAGCCTGCACTTCTAATCACCTCAGTGTAAGGAAGCTTCCGTGAATTATCCTAAAGGGAAATCTGGGCTTGGCCAGCTGTGTTATCAGTTCTCATTCTGATATAGTTTTTTACTTTAAACTCTCAAGTCTACAGTTAGTTGACAATTTAAGTCATATGGACATAAAATGCTGCAGATGTGTCACATGACCTAAGCCTGGGTCAGCGGGTCCCTGAACATCAATCGTATCCATAAAGAATCATTTCTTGGAAAAAAAAAAAAAAAAGAATCATTTCTTGGGATGTGTGGCATTGGACAAATCCTGCCATTTTTTCCAACATCAATGCCGTTTTAATACTAGTAATACTAGGTTAAAATGAATGACCCTAACCCTAACAGCCTTGAAATGGAAAAGTAAGCATAACGATGAGTAAGCATAGGGTTTACAGGGTAAGCGGGCATTTGGACCTGGATGATGGTGCCCTGCTTTGGCCTTGATACTGTGGCTTATAGATTAATTGTATAATATTTATAGGCTGTATAATACATTGTGAAAGAAAGAGGTAGAGAGAAAACAACGGCGAGTCAGGCTAGTGAGGGAGTTTGTGCACATGTGCGTGTGTGCGTGTGTGCGTGTGCGTGTGTGTGTGTGTGTGTGAGAGAGATGGACTGAATGTGCTCCCCCCATTCATATGTTGAAGGCCTATCCCCCAATGTGATGGTGTTTGGAGGTGGGGCCTTTGGGAGGTAATTAGGTTTAGATGAGATCATGAGGGTGAGTCCTGGGCTTGATGTCCTTATAAGAAAAAGAAAAGACAGCCACGCACTTGTCTCTGCCATGCAAGGACACAACAAGAAGGCAGCTGTCTGTAAGCCAGGAAGAGGGCCCTTGTCAGCAACTGAATAAGTTGGCACCTTGATCTTGGACTTCTCAGTCTCCAGAACTGTGAGAAATAAATGTCTGTGTTTAAGCCAGCCGGTCTAAGGTATTTTGTCATAACCTGAGCTGACAAGGCAGTGGGTACATGTGTGAGGCGGGCCCCTCCTCAGGGCAGGTGGCTGGGCCCGGGTGGATTAATGGGAGGATGAGAGGGGAAGTTTCCCTGGGAAAATGCAACTCAGTTTGGGCTCTGAGGCTTTAGGCGGGGAGTGATCTCAGGGGCGGTAATGGAGGTGAGTGCGGCAGCTCTCATGGGGGTGAATAGGAGACCCATGCAGGCCTGGGGTGGGCAGGCCCTGCTACCACTCACCTCCAGTCTCAGGCCACAATGCCAGAAAGCAGGCTGTGCTGCCAACGGGAAGCTGGGAATGTGGATTTTTATATCCATCACCTGATTTTTAAAAGTTGGCAGTTGGTTAAACTTTTTTTCTTAAACATTGCAAGAGCCAAAGAAAGCGGTGGTGTGAAATTTTGCTTGTAACTCTCACTGGGACCTCAGCCTTAGTGACTTAATTTTATTCTGTTCATAGTCAGGGGATACCGGAGCAGGGGAGGAAGAGCATCCCAGGTAGAGGCACCAGCTCTGGCCATGACATGGGGGCAAGACGGAGCCTTGGGCACAACTGGTGCCTGGACCACAGAGAGGGCATGGGCACCAGTGAGAAGGGAGGCAGCAAAGGCCACCAATGCGCTTGGAGTTGGGTGGCGGGGACAGGGCATTGGGGGATGGGGGGTGGGGAGCTTGACTCAAGGGCGATGGGGCCCAGGTCATGCAAATCATGGAATCATGACTTACAAAGGCTTGGCTTTTCTCTTGTAAGCATTATTGCATACACTGGATATAGTGGGTTGAATTGTGCTCCCCCAAACATCTGTCTAAATCCTCACCCCTGCTACCTGTGAATGTGAACTTTGGAAAGAGGGTCCTTGCGGAGGTAATTAAGTAAAGAATCTAGAGAGGGCATCATCTTGGATTAACTGGGCCCTAAGTCCAATGACTACTGCCCTTAGAAGAAAAAGGAAAGGGAGGTGTGAGACATACAGACCCTGAGGGAAAGCACAGGAGAGAAGACAGAGCTGTCACAGTGACACATCTACACAGCAGAACATCAAGGCTTGCTGGAGCGTCCAGAGGCTGGACAAGAGGCAGGGAAGGATCCTCGCTCAGAGCCTCCACAAGGAACCAACCCTACCAACACCTTGATTTAGGATTCTGGTTTCCAGAACTGTGAGGATTTCTGTTGTTTCAAACCACCAAGTTTGTGGTAATTTGTTACAACAGCCCTAAGAAACAGGTACTTTGGGCTTCCCTGTAAGATTTCATTGACCAACCACAGGGGAGGGGGAGGGAGAACCTTGTGCAGGCTCTAGAGTGGGGAGTGAAGAGGTCAGATTTGAGGGGCGATCCTTCCAGCACCTGCTCTGGAGGGAAGCGAGCCCAGGCCCAGAGAAGCCACTTCGAATCACCACGGGACTCCACGTTGGATGACGAGGCCCCTGATGGTGAGACTAGAGTTAGAGCCGAGGGGACACCTTTGACAAGCGTCACATCTAGGAGGGAGAATTGACAGGGCTTGGTGATCACTGTGGGGTGGCATGAAGGTGAGGATGGTGAGAGAGCAGGAGAAGGTGGGGTTGGTGACTTTGAGGTCACCAAGAGGAGGGTGATGGCGGTCGCACCTCTTGTAATAGACTCTGGGGGGAAGCAACAGGTTCAAGAGGAAACATAATGGGGTCAGCTTTGGACAAGTTCAGGTTGAAGTGCCTGTGGGCCATACAGGTGGATATGACAGGTGGAAGGTAAGCCTTTTTCCATCTTCCTTGGAGGTTTGGGGGGGGCCGTAGGAGGAAAGGCGCTATGGTGAAACGGTGAGAGAGGTTGAGCTATGAGCCCAGAAGACTGGATTTGTTGAGAAAAACAGCGTGCTCCTTACCTTTGCTTTTATTTTTTGTTCTTTTTCCTTTTAATTGTGTAGAAAACAGGTACGTATCTTATGGGTGGAAAATGTGACTCCATTTTATAGGAAATATTTGTTGTTCTCGCTTTCTCAGCTTTCCTTTCCTTCTTCTGGCCATACACCCCATTTTTTTGCTGGGGAATTACCCTCTTCATTCTCATTACCCCTGGGCTCCAGGAGCCCCCCAGGTGACCACAGCCTGTCAGCCAGAGCACTGAACCTCGCTGGCTCCAGTGACGAGTTTGTGAAGGCTGAGTGAAGGTAGAACAGTAACAGATGTGTCTGGGACCTTTTCCTGGACTTAATATGAAAGCGATCTATGTGGTAGGTGGGCGGTTTAGCTGAGAGCCTGTAACCCTGATGCTCTAGGTGGGCATGTGTGTTACGACATGGGAGATCCTACTGGGTGATGCAGAGGGAAGCAGACTTGAGAGATGAACAGGAGGTCCCTGATGGCTTTGACCCACCACATCCCCTTTTGCTATAAGCCAGCATGAGGTGACATTTATTTCTTTTGCAACTAAAAAGGGTGCCAATTAACACATCAGTAATAGACAGTTTTCCAGTGGCTGCTGGCGCCCAGAATAGATGTCTTCAGCAGCAACGGTGCTGGCTGTCAGCACACTCAGGATTATGTACTGAAGAGAGGAACATCAAACCAAGGTTTCAGGACCGTGGTGTGAGGAAGGCCAGCATCTTCTTCCGAGAAAAGGAAGGCTGTTACAGCAGAGGCAAATAAACGTTACCTGTTCTTTTCCCCCTCTGCTATGTTTGGCAGTATTTCCCTTGACAGAAAGTTACAAAATGATTCTTTTCAAGGCTGCAATTACTAATTGGTCTTCCTGGGGAAAAAAATTGTGTCAAGTGCCGCTACAACGACATTACTGTCGAACTCTCCTTATTTGTGGCAGAAACAACCAGTCGGAAAAGTGTGGGTGCACGTCAAAAGAAGTTTGACGCATGGATGCGTATTTTTCCATTATGCTTCGAGATATTTCCTCCAGACCTGGCTAATTAATGTTAATTTCTCTGCTGTGACACTGCTCTCCCCTTAGCTGTTCGACTTTGAAAGTGGCTACTACCTAGCATCCCTTTTAGCTTCACCATGTCACCTATTGTGCAGGATTAAGCATTAAAAACGTGACGTCGATGACGTTTTTCTTACATCAGTAAAATGGGAAATGTAAAATTAAGAAGGTGTCATTAACTTTGGAGTCTTTTAAAATGAATTCTCTCCTTTTGTCAAAATAAGAATTCTTTGGACTTATTCTATGTGATTTCTGCTCTGTTCCTGGGAGTATGTATGAATGTGTATAATTAACAACGTCTTCTCCCCCATTAAATTAATCTACTTTGATGGGGGGAAAAAGACTTTAGAAATAGCGGAGCAATGCCAAGATTTATATTTATTAACCAAAGTGAAAGATATAAAAAATATTCCATTCATTCATACATTACTTTTTTGGAAGGATTCCGTATTCATTAGCACGGAATGGCCTAGGTAGCTTGACGTTTAAGGAAAAGAGAGGCCACAGGTGGTATTAGACTGGTGTTTATAACTTTAGGAGTCATTCTTGAAGAAAGAAATGTTCATAGCATTGAGGAATTTTATGTTGAAGGTGGAAAGAAACTCAGAGCCTATCTGACCACTCATTCCCATAATTTTGTTCTTAAAGATTTTGAGCCTCAGTGAGGTTGAGTTGAATGTTGCAACAGTGAGATTAGGAGCCTGGACCCTTGGCTCCTGGTGTAGTGACAATTTCTGTAGACATTTAAGCTATTGATATGTCAACATTTTGGGGGTCATTGTTTTATGCCAGCCACTGTACCATGCAGGCTGTATCGATGGCGTCATAGTTCCTGTCCTGGAGTGGGGAGACAGACATACTACTGAACATTCAAGTGTATTGAGACAAGGCTTCAAAAAGAGACACATATGAGGATGTGAAGGGATTTCTTAGGGGAGGTGACATTTGAAGTGAATCTTGGAGAATGAGTAAAATTCTGCCAGGTGGACGAAGCAGAGAAGGTCTTTTCTCCTAAGAGGCAAGAGTGAGCATGCCCATGGGAGTGAAAAGTGAGGCATAATCAGAGCTGAGAGGCAAGCTGGCGAGAGGGAACATACATGTGGCAGTTCTAGGGCAGAAGATTAGGAAGGTAGGCAAGGGTCAGAGTACTTTGTATGCAGTATTAAGGACTTTGCACTTTATTCCGGAGGCAATGGGAAGCCAGGTAAAGACGGTAAGCAGAGGCCTGATCAGATATGTGATTTAGAAAGATCATAGGGTGGTAAACGTGGACTGTGCGTTGAAAGGATGGGAGATGAGTAGGAAGACTAATTAGGAGAAGTCCCAAATGGCCTGTTTAACACATGACAAAAACCTCAATGAGCATGGCGGCCCTGGGGGCGGCGTGAGGTAGAGTGGGGTATAATAATTGGAAAGATATTTAGGCAGGAGAATGGAAAGGCCATGGTGACTAATGGGATGGAGATGCTGTGAGAGAACAGGAGGATGAGGCATGCTGAGTTTTGTAGCTTGAGAAATTGTTACCCGTAAATAGGTTCACCTCTTATGTTGAGCCAAAAGATACAACCAAGCCAAAGATCGGGAGAGGGAGGAATTATTACTTATTGTAGCAAGTAAGGAGAACACTGGGGATCTTTCCCAAAGCAGCATCTCCCTTAACAGCAAGATTGGGAAGTTTTCAGCTAAGGGTACATGCACATTCATGAAGGGGCTGGAGCAGAGGAGGATTCCGCATAGAATTGGGGCAACAGTGGACAGAGTCCAAGCTTTAGTTGATTGAAGTCACAAGGGTCAACATCATCATTCCATCCTCCACCTGGGTGGAGGCGTTAGTTCCTGTAGAACTCAAACATGTGTATCAGATTACTATATCCTTTGAGGAGGAACTAGGACTCTTATCGCTGAACTATTGTTTCGTGAGTACTTTTCCTTTGTTCCTGCCTTCCCTTATTTCCCTTACGATCATTGATGACCGAGACCTGTTCAAGGGCAGGCATCGTGGCCAGGCTTGGATCAAAAACGGCTTAGGGGGACTTCCCTGGTGGTCCAGTGGTTAAGACTTCGCTTTCCAATGCAGGGGTTGTGGATTTGATCCCTGGTCGGGGAGCTAAGATCCCACATGCCTTGCGGCCAAAACACCAAAATATAAAACAGTAGCAGTATTGCAACAAATTCAATAAAGACTTTAAAAATGGTCCACACCAAGAAAAAAAACAAAAAACCCCAAAAAACGGCTTAGGCCAAAATGGTTTCTCCTGTGTCAAAAAAGCCATGCCTGGGTCTCTTTCTCCCGGGACCCCCTGCCCTGTCTGCTAACAAAATGTGTGGGTTGATGGAGCCGTCTCTCAGGTCGCAGGATAGATGAGGAAGGAGTCATGCCATCTGAGAGGGTTCTGAGACATTCTGCAGGCTGGCCACGGCGTCTTCTCATGGTACCCAGGACGATGTGTCCGGGAGGGACTGCCACTCTCCAGCACACCTTTCAGGCTCAGCTGGTGCTACAGTCTAAACAGCTTACTCTTTTCACTTTGTACTTTTTTATTTCGAGATCATCAGAAAGCTCAGCCTTCTGTAAACCAAACTTGTACAACCTCTTTTCTCCCCTTATGGTCGGATGAAACCTCGCAGAAGAGCCTGACAGTATTGGCAAAAATAAACAAATACTAGATTTCATGAAAGTGATTGTATTTTATTAGCAAATTTGTTTCTTGACATATTGAAAGCAGAGTGCAGTGTGGCTAAAACAGAGCATATGTAACCTCTGTGTAATATAGAAAGTACCTTAGATGCTTCCAATGGCTTGTTCTTGCTTATTAAATAATGATGAAAACCAGCATTTAAATCTTTCCCCTTTAATCTCTGTTCGACAGGCAGATGGGATTCTCCTCTTTTCCAAGCTTTTGTACCCGTGAGAGATAAATGTCTGTAACACATTCGATTCTCACTAAATTGTTATACGATCCACTCTCCTGCTGTCAAAGCACCTTGTAGATTTTCAAACAAACAATATTTCATTTTAGATGAAATCCTTATTACTGTTTGACATTTGGGTATGAAACTAGAACGGAAATCTACAGGCAAGTAGAAGTGAACTGAGTTTAGCTGAAAGTGTTAATGCCTTTCGGTGTGCACACACATGAAACCACACGCCTCAGATTGGAACTCGGACCCAGCCAAAACTCAGGTTGGGACTTGAACGCACCGGCTGGAACCCACTGTCTAGTAATTAAAATCACTTGCCTGGTGTCAGGACTCAGGTTCTTTATGTCTCAGCACAGAAGGAATTCAGCAAGAGGCAAAGTGATAGGCAAGAAGTCATTTTATTACTATAGGAACCTTGTGAAGGATACACGTGGGCAGGCAAGAGGGCTCTGCCCCAGAACTAAGTGGGAAAGCAGGTTTATTTAGGGAGATACACACTCCACAGACAGGGTGTGGGCCATCTCAGAAGGCAAGAAGCCCCCAAACATGGGGTGGTTAGCTTTTATGGGCTGGGTAATTTCATAGGCTAATGAGTGGAAGGATTATTCCAACTCTTTTGCAGAAGGGGCGGGGATTTCCAGGAACTGGGCCACCCCCCAACTTTTTGGCCTTTTATGGTTGGCCTTGGAAGTGTCATGGCACCTGTAGGTGTGTCATTTAGCTAATGGCTTACAATGAGCGTTTAATGAGACTCCAGGTCCACTGGAAGTCAAATCTTCCGTCATCTTGGATCTAGTTTGTTCTAACCAGTTTATATCATACCCTCAACGGCTACGTCATTCTTTTAAAGGTTGTGTCCTGCCCCCTTCCCTCCTGTCTCACACCTACTTGGCGGACTCAGAAGTGCTTGTCTAGTTGTTACCCGAAAACTGGGTTCACCTCTTGATGGGTGTCAAGCCAGTAGACACAACCAAGCCAAGTATCAGGAGACGGAAGGATTTATTACTTGCAGCAAAGTAAGGAGAACATTGGGGATCTTTCCCAAAGCAGTGTCTCCCCGAATAGGAAAAGTGGGGAAGTTTTAAGCTAAGCGTTCATGCATGTTCATGAAGGGGCTTGAGCAGAGGAGAATTCACACAGAATTGGGGCAAAGGTCAGCAAAGTCCAAGCTTTAGTTGATTGAAATCAGGAGGGTCAACATGATCATTCCAACCCCCCCCGCCTGCAGAACTCAACGATATATAATTATGTATATCTCTTGAGGAGGAACTAGGACCCTGTGTTATCACTACACTATTGTTTGACTGCCTTGTCTCTGTTCCTGCATTTCTTTGTTCCCTTGAGATCATTAAGTACTGAGACCTGTTCAAGGGCAACCACTGTGGCCAGTCTTAGATCACAAAGTGGCTTAGGCCAAAATGGTTTCTCATATTTCAAGAAAGCCATGCTTGGTTCTCTTTCTCTGGGGACCTCCCTGACTTATCTGCTTACCTATTGACTTGTTATATCATTCTTTGGGCCACTACAGATGAGGGGGCTGGGAAGAAACTTAAAAAACAAAAGAAAACAAACAAACAAAAACCAGTCTTTAAAAGTGGTTTATAATCCTGCTTGAGCAGCTGAACTTTTCTCCAAATAAAACCACATGAACCACATGCTCTAGTCAGAATCCAACTGAGAAAAGCAGGGCTGTGACACTTGAAGCCTGGATGGAAAGGGAGAGTGAAGCTCCGGGTCCCCATCCAAGCCCCCAGCACCCTCTCCAAGGCAACCAGTGGAATGCCTAGGACTCCTCAGAGAACAGTTTGAAAACCATTGATGAAGAAGCGCAAAGATGGCCACCATCTACCACATCTTAGAAGATATACATTTTAATCTGGAATTGGCAATTCTCTTGGTACTACTTGTTTGGGTGTATGTTTCAAAAATTGCCTTTGTTCACCTCAGAAGGTAGTGTGCTGTCTCAGGCCAGCCATAGTTCTTTCGTTGTCTAACTTGGTGTATCAAGGCAAATTCTTTTGCCTATAGCCACATGGCTAAGTTGCTTTGATAATTTTGAAAATCTAAAAGTGTTACATAAATGCAAGGCAAAGGGTACTGTTAGGGAGGAAGAGATTTTCTTCTACCCTTCTAGGTTCTTCTGGCTAGTCTAAAAATTAAATTGACATGAGACAGATTAACAGGAGAAAAATCAAAGTTCAGTTACATGTATACTTGGGAGAGACCCAGGAAAACTGAGGAACTCACCAAAATGGCAGAAGCCTACACTGTAAATACCATCCCCAGCTAAAGATAAAAGAGGATGTTGAGGGTGGAGAAAGTCAGTTGTGGGAGGTTACCAGGAAAAGCCCAGGAAAGAAAGGTGATTGTGAGACAGATTTAAGTCATTGCCTTCTCTATTGATAAGAGTTTTTAGAGATTTGGTCCTCCTCTTCCTCCAGGTACAGAAGGGGAGACACCCTTATAAATGGAGATTTCCCTTACCAATGTAAATGTTTCTTACAAAAGGGCAACTCTTACTTGGCTTTCAGAGCCCTCCCCACATCTGCTTTTTCTCAGAAAACAAAAACAAAGCTTAAAACAATTAATATAATGAAGAGATGTATTTTAGGGTGGCAAATTCTGCCCCTTGCAAAGCTCATAAAGATACCAATGATATTCTACTCTTTGGTTTCTATCTTAGTGGGTATGAATCTTCTTTCTAAACATGCATGTGTAAGAGAATTCATGCTAATTTGCTTTCCTAAATTAAATGAAATCTGTCTCTGAGCTCTTATCCCATTGGGCCAGCAGCAAATCTAGTACCAGTTGTTGCTTACCCTCCACTCCAGCACTGTCCTAAGGTCATGGGAAATTTCTGGGAGTTTTGAGATGAGCAGGTCATGTGATATAGTTGTCTTGGTCACAGGTCAATTGCTAATATTCTGGAAAGTACATTTTAAAATAAAATATTCTTGAATTTGTAATGTCACTTCTGAAACTTCCTGGGGGCAAGAATGCTGCATGTTCCCAAAGTTGACTCATCTCAGGATGGTTTTTCAGGGCATATATGAACTGATCGCATTAACATTTTGCTGGCCTGCCACACAGCAAAGCCAGTTTACTGACACCAGTTTGTGGTGAAGGAAGGTATGGTGTTTATTGCAGGTGCCAAGCAAGGAGAATGGGTGGCTCATGCTCAAAAGACCCAAATTCCTGACGGTTTTCAAGGAAGCATTTTTAAAGGCCACATTTGGGGGTGAGGGCTGCAGGGTGCATGACTTTCTTCTGATTGGTTAGTGGTGAGGTAACAGGGTGGTGATTCAGGAATCTCAATCATCAACCTTCTGGTTCCAACCAGTCTGGTGTCTATGTGCTGGTGCTCAGCATGTAGTCACCATCCTCCACTTGGGTGGGGACGTCGGTTCCTGTAGAAGAACTCAAATATATGCATCAGATTGTTATATATGTCCCTTGAGGAGAAACTAGGACTCTGCTTTATTGCTGCACTATTATTTCTTGACTACTTTTCCTTTGTTTCTGTATTCCCTCATGTCCTTAATTAGTAACTGTTTGAATCTACTCCTTGGAACTCAGGGAAGACCTACAAACAAGAAATGGGGGACACGAAAAGGCTTTTGTACCTGAGAAGGCCTCATAGGGTCCTGCTTAGTTTCAAGCATTTCCCTGAACTTCTATAACAGGTTCTTTGGGTCTTTACCAAAAGATCATGAGACCATTTTGCCCCAGCAGTTCTTCCATTTCTGGTTTACTTCTGAATGCTGTTGCTTTAAAAACATCAAGATTACCCCTTTTCTATTGGTACAGGAGCACTGTGTATCACATGGAGCTATTTAAAATATTGGCAATGTCTCAGTTCCTCCCCCCCCGCCCCCGCCCCCCCACCCCCATCTCTCTTCCAGGATTTGTTTTCTGTAATAGATGTGCTGGCTCTTTTTTTTACTGGCACATTTGATATAAGCTGCCTGGCAGTAAATACTGCATGGTGCTACAGATTGCCGGCAACCTGATTTCTTAATCCTTAACTTGTTCCAATACTTGATGGCTGAGTTAGCACATGGGATGCCATAAAATGCTGGGACTGGTCTGAGATAGAAAGACAAAAAAGCCTTCCTGATTCTCCAGATTTCCTTTCAGAAGACTTTATTTTTAGAGTCAGAGATAAAACAGACTAAAGTCTATATGCAGAAGATGAACTTGGAAGTCTAGCTTGCTGAGACTCAGTTGAGCTTTAGATGTTGAATGTAATCAACACTGTTTGCATTAAGTTTGGGTTGCCATTTTGTAAGTTGCCTTCTTATGTGTAAAAATGAAATGGGAGGCTTTAAAAAATCTTCCTGCCTGTGGGCCACCCTGAAATTACACTGGTGGCAACAGCCATTTTTCAATGGAAAATGTGAGGTCATGTAGCATCTCCAAATTCCATTAGCAAATGCAGTGAGAGAAAAAAATGGGCCAGTATCAAAAATTTTTAAATCCTATCAGTTACACAAAAAGAAGATTTATAATTTGTGACCCTGTGAAAGGCATCCACAGAAGTCAGAATTACTGATATATTTGGTACCAAATAGTTAAAAAGTTGTGGAGGAGACTGCTGGCTGTCCACTACAATCACTTTTTTTTTTTTTTTTTTTTTTTTTTTTTTGTGGTACGCAGGCCTCTCACTGCTGCGGCCTCTCCCGTTGCAGAGCACAGGCTCTGGACGCGCAGGCTCAGCGGCCATGGCTCACGGGCCCAGCCGCTCCATGGCATGCGGGATCCTCCCGGACTGGGACACGAACCGGTGTCCCCTGCATCAGCAGGCGGACTCCCAACCACTGCGCCACCAGGGAAGCCCTACAATCACTTTTATATTTCTCTCACAATACTGGAAAGCTGCACAATGGCCACCCAGGTACATTATACTTCCCAGCTCTCCTTGCACTTAGGTGAGGGCAGGTGAGGTAAAGGAGCATGCAGTCTCATGCCTGGACCTCGGAATGGATTTTTCTATTTTGGTACTAGTATAAAACAAGGAAAGGTAGTTTGAAATCTTATCATTTCCTTGAATCACTAAATCTTTAAAGCACAAGTGTTCTTAGAGATGCATCTTATCTATCAAAAAATAACAGCATGTGTGGCTGTGGTGAGCATCTAGCTATAGCTCTATTTCATTTTACTTATATTCGTCACCAGGTACTCAGTACGAACTCTTTTAAAGATATGATCGTATCCTTGAGTCAGTGAAAAATGTGTAGGTAAAGCTAAATGAAAAGCCACTTAGAGAAATATTGAACATAGGTGGGGATTTTAGTTCACATTGAGAGACCAAGGCCAGGATGTGTCAGCCTGGCAGGGGTTGGAGGGTTGGTGTGCAGGTAGAATACTTAGGGTTAAGCTGGAAACAGAGGAGAAAACTTACAGTCAAAACAGAACTGGAGGGCCAGGGACCAGGTGAGAAGGTAAGAGTATAAACTGACAGCCCTGACAGCAGGGCTTAGAACAAAGGTCTCTGGAAACAATCCAGCAGGTTGGCATTGGGAGGAAGTAGATGTCAAAGGGAAAGCAATGCAGGGGGTTGCACAGTCTGAGCAGGTGGTCCACAACATGGAAAGCCACAGAAACTGAAGAGCTAAGACAAGGAAGGCAAAACTGATGCAGAGCCAAAACCCTCGGGAGAGGTTCTGAGAGGGCGGCCATGCTGGTCGCAGCCAGAGACATTCCCAGTTCCAGAGAGGACAGTGCCAGCCCTGCAGAGGGAGTCAGCTGCTGTTTTATCTTTGTGGAAGGAGTCATGGCAGGAGTGAAACTCGAAGAGTTCCTGGTGGGGAGAAGGGGATCATCCCAGCATTCCTGTAACGGGGAAGGGGTGTGCACTCCCTCAGAAGGTACAATAGTGGTGGCATACAGCTGTCAGGACCTGATATGCTTCAGTCCCAGCCCATGGCAAAGTCCTGGTGGCTTTTCTAAATAGAGTAGTCACACTCAAGTTAAATGAGGAGGAACGATGCAAGTGGACCTTGACAGCCCTTGGAGGACCCACCTATACCAACTCTTTTGCTCAAGTTCCTTGAATTTTTAGATGCACCAACCTCCAGGAAGAGATGATTACAACGTGCAGTAGATGATTCTCACTTCCAAACTGCAGTTGTATTCCTGGAATCTTCCTGTGAACAAGAGAACTCACCCTTTTAAATAGGAAATAAGCTCTCTTCTGATCGTTCTTAACAAAAAGTAGGCTGAAGATTTTTCTAGGATGGCAATGTCATTTTGAATTTCATGGTTCCCCACAGCAGCTTCCAGTGGAGGCTTAATTTATATCCGGATTCTCATGATTTTCAAGATGAAGGCAGCTTTCGTTTAGGATTCTAATTTCCAATTAACAAACATATTACTTGATGATAACTCTGGTTTAATGACTAACAGCCATGATTAGCAGAGGGTCAACTGTATCTGAAAGGGCAGGGCAATGCTCAGAGTCACATATTCCACTTCCCTTAGAGATAACAATATCCAGTGTTGTTATGAATTTTCATGAGAATTAATACTGGGATTTGTGTCTTTGCTGAAGGTCTTTGATGATGAAACTAAAATAAGTAAGCAAACAAATAGCTCTTCAAGCTTCATGTGGGAAAGCCCTTAATTTATTACTTACGTCTTGTTAATCACAGGAAAACTGGAGCAAGCAAGATGGGGGAACAAAATATAATAACCAGTTAGCTGTGTGTATATACAGTGGTCTGCTGACTGTGTATCTTGAAAACTACCTCAGATAGAGTAGAAGCCAAATACCTGAGTCTAGATTAGGAATGAAACACACAAGCTCAGCTTCTTGCCTTTCTAGTTGTATTTCTCCCCGACACCAAGCTTTTCTCCATTGGCAATCCTTGATATTCCACATACATTTTAAGGGACTTAGAAGGAATCTTGCCAATCAGGTGGTTTTGTTACTGAACTCCTAGAACACCTAGTTAAAGTCTTGCCTCTGGGATCAAGGCTTTGGCTGTGCCTTGAAAATGTAGCAGAACTTCTGTTTTACGAACTTGAGGATTCTTCTCTTCTTCTCTTTGTGCCAATCCACATCTCCAGAAAATTCAGAAGGGAAGTTCCTGGGCAAGGCTTCCTGTTTTCTTCCAGAGACAATTTTTCTTGCCAATTTTCCTGATGATCTTTGCCTGAAGAGGAAAGGAGTTCTAGTGGGAGCTTGATTTATGTGTTTAAGGTGAAATCTGTGTTGTTAATTTCCTAAGAACAAGCATATTACTTTAGGACAAGCAAATACTCACGTAGCCTTGCCTTTGGTTTAGAGACTAATGAGCATGAATAACAGAGGTCAGTGTGGCAGGTCCTGCTCATTGTCTCACTGAGACCTAGTCCTTCTAGCATGTTCTCCCAGACATGCTAGCCTGGAAAGCTGGAAATGGCATCTGACAGATCCTTTTCAGCTGGGTGTGCCTCTGACCTCTCTTCTCCAAGTAGACACACTCACATGAAATTTAGAAGGAGAAAAAGAGCAAGAGGTGGGGGCTATGTGGACAGAGGCAGTGTGATTCTGGGGCTGGCAGCTGCGCAGGGAGCTTCTCGGTTCAGCATTTCCTAATTGCAACAGAGACCCCTACTATAAATTCTTTAACATACCAGTTCTCAAGAGTAGTTCTGGAAGCTGTTCCTTGAAACTTCAGTTTACAACATGTTCTTTCAAATCACACAATGATTTTGTGAGCTCTCTTCTATCCTGTAAAAATTTCCGTTCTCTTTATATCATCTGTAATGGATTCCGTTATCTGCAACACAAAACATTGACTGATAAAGTGAATCTTTTTGGAAAGTCTTGAAAGCAGAATCCCTACAGGCTTCTTAAAGGTCACACTTTCTCTGTCTGTCTCTCTTCCATTCTTACTGCTGGCCCCAGGGATGTGGCCTGCACGCCTTTTCTCTTTCTAGCTGTCATTATCTTTCCTTTATTTTTTGTAATCTAATTCTTATAACATTATCTGTAAGAAAAGAATGTGAGTGTTTACACCTCCTTGACCCACTAAATCCATATCCATTTTAAGTTACTTGTCACTAGCCATGATAGAAAGCAAAGTGGGACTGCTCCCAAAACCCAGTGGATGGCAGGCATTTAGGTTTCCTTCATGAAGTTTCATGGGAGCTGTTCCCTGCCCACAGGGAACTTTAATAAGGACTGGAGTTGCACACTGCTAGTCCCTTCTTACATATACTTCTTAGGTAAACCTCACACTGTCATGCCCTCTTTAATCCCCAGGGATGGTATGGAAGATTTCTCCTTCTAATGAGTGAAGCACCCTAGTTGCATCTATGCTTTCAGATTCTAGTGGCTCAATTATGTATCAAGAGAAACAGAAATATACCCATAATACGGGGGTCATGTTGCCACTCCTGCCCCCTTCATCTCATCTTATAACCACAGTCACCTTAAGCCATCCTGATACTCCTTTACTAGCTCAGTCAACCCTCCCAGTCACTCACAAACTGCTTACAGTTGGGACACCGGCTTTTGAACTGGTTCCTCAGAGTTGCATAGTTCATATAACTATTTTTCTCTATTTTCTCTTTGCCAAGACATCAGAGTTTTCAAGTCTATTCATTCTTTTAGGAAACAAGGTTCCAAACAGGTGTTTAGAATAGAAGTGTGCAGAGCAGATTCAGACAGGTGGGAATTTAGAAAACAGATAAGACTCTTTGATTGCATTTTGAAAAATTTTTACTCCTAGAAAAAGGAACCCTCCTGCACTGTTGGTAGGAATGTAAACTGGTGCAGCCACTATGCAGAACAGTATGGAGGTTCCTTAAAAAACTAAAAATAGAGCTACTATGTGATCCAGCAATTCCACTCATGTGCGTATATCTGGAGAAAACTCTAATTTGAAAAAAGATTCCCAATGTTCATAGCAGCACTATTTACAGTAGCCAAGATATAGAAACAACCTAAATGTCCATCAACAGATGAATGGATAAAGAAGATGTGACATATATATTTATATACACATACATACAATGGAATATTGCTCAGCCATAGAAAAGAGTGAAATAATCCCTTTTGCAGCAAAATTGATGGACCTAGAGATTATCATATTAAGTGAAATAAGTCAGAGAAAGATAAATATCATATGATATCACATGTGGAATTTTAAAAAATGATACAAATGAACTTATTTACAAAAGAGAAATAGACTCACAACATACAAAAAAGAAAAGAAAACCTTATGGTTACCAAAGAAATGGTGGGGGGAGATAAATTAGGAGTTTGGGATTAACATATACACACTATTATATATAAAATAGATAAACAGTAAGGACCTACTGTATAGCACAAGGAACTATATTCAATATCTTGTAGTAACCTATAATGGAAAAGAATCTGAAAAGAATATATATATATATATTTAGATAGATAGATAGATAGATAGAATCACTTTGCTCTACACCTGAAAATAACACAACATTGTAAATTAACTACACTTCAATTTTTAAAAATGGTTAAAAAAATAATTTATACTCCTTGAATTCATACTCCATACAGAGATAAGAGAAGTCAAAACAGTGGGACAAGGAAGAGGTACAGTGTCAAAAAAGTTATGAGCTGAAATACAAAAGAGTTTTACACAAGAAGTTTCACATCTGTTTAAGCAGGTGAAATCAGTATATCCATTTGGTTTCTGTGGTTATATCTCATAGATTCTGTTAATTATCATGAACTTACTTTTCTTCAGAGGGTTTAGTTATACCCTGCCAGAGAGCCAGTGACACTGAGTAGTGGCAATGTGACAGAACTAGAACTGAATAAGGCTGTGGTTATTTATGTCCATACAAGCAAGGGACTATGCTTTGGGGGAGATTTCAGGGGTGTTCCTTTCCGCCTCCTGATGAAAAAGTCTCTTCCATGTTGAGCTGATGCAGATAACGTAACTCCTTTGAAGGAGGGCAGGGTGGAACAGTAAAAGAGGCCTGGATTTGGAATGAGTAGTTGTTGTTATGAATCCTTATATGTTATTTAATTTTTTGCTGACCTTGGTCAAATCAGTTACTTTCATAGTACCTTAATTCAACACCCTTCAGTTGGAAATATTTATATTTTTATATCTTGTGCCCTTCTGAGGTTAATGGGAGGATCCAGCGAGATAATATATTTGTTGACACTATGTAAACACCACATTGCTTTAACATATTAATGGTCAAACCAGGCTATCTCTGTTAAATAACAACTAGAGTAGCAAACTAACTCATTATCAGCCACAGCTTCTGAATCGGTTAGCCTTGTAAGTAAGTCTTGAAGTTGGGTAGTCTTAGTCCTCCAACTTTGCTTTCCTTCAATATTGTGTTGGCTATTCTGGGTCTTTTTCCTCTCCATATAAATTTTTAGAGTCAGTTTGTTATTATCCACAAAATAACTTGCTGGGGTTTTGATCACGCTTTCATTGACTCTATAGATTAAGATAGGAAGAACTGACATCTTGACAATATTGATTATTCCTATCCACAAACATGGAATTTCTCTCTATTTATTTCGTTATTTTATTTTTTTATCAGTTTTATAATTTTCCTCATATTGATCTTGTAGATATTTTGTCAGATTTATACATAAGTATTTAATTTGGGGGGGTGCTAATATAAATGGTACTGTGTTTTTAATTTCAAATTTTACTTGTTCATTGCTGGTATAAAGGAAAGCAATTGACTTTTGTGGATTAATCTTATATCCTGCAAACTTGCTATAATACTATAATTGCTTATTAATTCCAGAATTGTTGTTGTTGTTGATTCTTTTGGATTTTCTGCATAGACATATCATCTGTGAACAAGGACAGTTTTATTTCTTCCTTTCAAATCTGTCTGTATACCTTTAATTTCCTTTTCTTTCCTAATTGCATTAGCAAGGACTTCTAGTAGGATGTTGGAAGGAAATGGAGGGAGGAAACGTCCTTGCCCTGTTCTTGGTCACTCTGAATCAGTTAAGAATCTTTTAGTTGTGAGAAACAAAAATGGTATCCAGTGGTCTTAAGCAAACAGAAGAATTTCTTGCAAAGCTCATGGAGGGTTTTGAAGGATCAGGCTTAGGAAAATGGACAAAAGCCAAGAGGGTCAAGAATCAGGAAACACTGCAGTCACGTTTTAGCAGAAGCAGCCTGACCGGAACGTTACTACTACCAGTACTGTAGGATAGGACCTCTGCTACTGAAAGGACAAGTGTCTCCCCCTATTCCCAATTAATGAAGATGCTCCTATCACTTCTGCTGATGTAAATGAATCCAAACAATTCTTGTGCTTTAGAGTTACAAGGCAAAGATTCAAAGCCCTGAACAGGAGCATCTGATTGGCTGACTCTGGGTTGCGTATCCAATAGGCTGGCTATCACCATTAAGTAGGAGAGGAGATCTGGTGCCTTTAGCTTCCATTGAAGGATGCAGTGAATAGCTATCATTAAGTCTCCGTGTACTGGAGGATCACAAGTTTTTCGTCAAATTTATTTATTTAGAACTTAGCTCATTCTGCATCAAAGGAAAGTAGGAACAATAAGTTTTGGAGTGAATTCAGGACAGTAAATTTTAGCTAAACACGAACGGGGGAAGAAGGGATGCTGAATAATCAAGGATCACAATAGACAGTGTACTAAAATGAAAAAGGGGCTTAGGAAGGAGTGGTAAGGGGATGCTAAAAATTACTTTATTTCACAAACACTGTCTGGAAAAGTTCTGAAAAAATTATCTAAAAACTCCTTTAAGTTGTGCAATTCTTAGGGTACAGCATGTGTGAGCTGGAAAGGACTTAAGAGCTTCAAATTCACCACTCCATATGTGAAGAAACTCAGGCTGAGTGAGTTGATATGAATATACAAGTTAAGGGCAGAGTCAGGACAAAACACAATTTTCTAGACTCAAGTCCAGTGTTATTTTCATAGCACTACATGGTATCTCTTTCCAAAAAGTGTCATTCTTTTTTCTGTCAAAAAAGGAAGAAATGTGAAATATCTTAACTAAAAAATACACTCAGTGCTATTTACTGATGCAGTCCAGCTGAGCCACTGAATTCTGTACTTACCCATGACTTTTGTGTCCAGGCATTGGACAGTTTTCTAAGAGTTATGACCTGATATCTGGACCAAGAAATTTCATGGAAACTTTCATGATTATTTTAGAAGGAGTAGCTTAATTTAATTAGATCAATATTTATAGCACACCCACTATATGCAAAGTCAACTGGGTATAAAAACGAGCAAAATGGGTTTCCTAACCTCAAGATCTCATAAGCCACTGAAAGTAAAATAGGCAAGCCCACAAATATAATATAAAATGAATTTTGAATGTGATAGGCAAGGTACTAATTATAAGCTATGGATTTTCTAAGGAGAACAATTACATCTAATACCACTATATTCTTCCATGTTGAAGACTTCCACTGCTTACTCATATCTGGTTCTCTAGGCCCTCTGAGCATGTGGGAGGGTCACATTCTGCTCTTGTTGCCGTGTGGCTACCTCGGGCCAATGGGCTACAAGTAGAAATGGTGTGTGCCACTACCAAGCCCAAGGGTTTCATTGCAGTTGTAGCTCTTTTCTCCCACTGAGGTAACAGAGAAGCCATAGCCTCAGATAGTGCAGCTATAACAAAGCGAATTGTCCATGAGACTGAATGACTGAGTCACTGCATGGAGATCAGTTGCCCTGGAAAGTCTCCCAGACCCACAGTGGATATTTTGTGACTAAGAATAAACTTTTGTTGGGTTATATCACGGAGAATTTTGGGCTTTTTTGTTATGGCATTACCCAGTTTATCCTGACTAGTATATCTTCATCCCGGCCTGTTCTTTATGGAAAACATACTGCATAAGTTAAAAACATGTATATATATGCAAATATATATTTAATAATTTAAACAATATTTTAATAAATAAGTAAAATAATTATTAAATCTATTTAATAGCTTAAATATAAGTTAATTGAAACCTCTCTTTCTCTCTCTGTCTATATATTGCAGCATGTGTTATTTATTGCAGTGAACAATTTAATGCTTGAAAAATTAGGAGTCTTTTCAAGTCTAGGTTGTCTCTATTTCTCTCCTTCCCCTCACCTTAACTGTTTGTATATATTTAGAAAAAATTTTTATATTTTCCCCCTTTCATTATTAACCACCTGCTATTCTTGCATAGAGCCCAGTCTTTTACAGAATCATTCAACTCTGATTATAGTCTAAGTGTGAAATTGATGGGCACAAAGCATCAACTATAGACAGTTCAGGTTGAGTGAGTACAGAAGTAGGGAATAGTCTCAGGATTCCTAATGCTTCAAAGAACAAAACTAACTAACCTAACTAAACAAAATAATAAGAACGAGAGAACTGCTGTCAAAAAGGAATATTCATGTAAATGATAAAACACATTTTGTTGTGGGAAAAATAAAACTCATAGGGTTAGTTTTTGAAAAGTTTAAAAAAAAATTTTCTGTTCCTCTTTTTTTCCTTTTGGCAATGTGGTGATGAGGGTTGCGGAGATGGCTGGACTGCATGCGGCCAAGGAAATCAGAAGTGATGATTCCAGCCAGTTGTACTCTCCAAGAAATGTGAAATCACTCCAAGTTAAAGAGCACATAATACTGCCTGAAGTCTACTGAAACCCTTCCAAAATATGCCCAAATTAAGTCTTCCAAGTTTCATTGCTCTATTGGTGCCCTCACACAGAGCAATTGCAAATCATGAAACCTACAAGAAAACTGAAGTTGGTTTTTTTTTTCCAAAAATGACAACATGTGTCACAAATAGGTCCATTCGTTTGGAAATATATGACATGAACAGACCACTTTTTTCCCTCCGTACACCATTACCAGCCCTTTGGCCTTGTTATTTTGTAACTTCCTTGGTTTCTTGTCAACTCCTTTGATTGCATCCAAGGGAAACTTGGAGAAGTACTTAAAATAGAAATAACTGGGAAACTCTAGGCCATTCTGCTTTTCTTAATGCCAGCACTTAACCTTTGTCGATGTAACGCTTTCTTTGCAAATAGTGCAAATTGGAAATTTCCCTAAGATCACAATCCAGCCCTCCCCAGAGCCAAATTCAGCCTCAGAGTTGCTGTTCTCAAGTATAATGATATTTATTCAGTCCCAGCTCATTTCCTACTTTTCTGTTGAAACATTAGCCCCACAGCATTATTTAACAATCGAGTCATTTGGACAATGAACTGTTCGGTTCCAAATTTTGGATTTCTGAAGGAAGTGTAAGTATTTGTCCATGGTTGATATTTTGGGCATTGATCAAGGGCCTGGTATGTACAACCGGTTTGACCTTTTGCTTTCCCTAGAGACGTGTGTAAATTTCTTCCAAATTCATTCATTTTGTTTCACCTGCTGGGAATCATGTTTACCTACAACAATACTGTAAGAACCTATTGAGAAATCCTCTGAGCTGTCCTTAATGTGTTTTCATTATGTGCAGAGGAGGCTTTTATTGTGTAGCCCTCCACTGACACCCTATTCATGCTTCCTATTATCCCTCTAGCTTTGTCTTCAGCTAAACACATTCTCTTTTCTTCCTCCAAGTGATTATTTGCATGAAGATTTGCATTTAAATGGATGTGGAGAGTACATTAACAACACCTATACCAACCATGTGAAAGCTGCACAATATTTGTTGCTGCCAGCATGAATGGGAAGAAAATTCAATGCATGTTTTGTAAGGAGAGTCCTCAGGTAACTGCATTTGAGACACAAAGGCACTTCATTAGATCATATTTAATAGTGATTATGCATGCAGAAGTATATGAATACAAATGGCCTATTCCCAAAAGGGATGATGTGAAATCCACCAATACATAAGTGTTCACGCAGGAAGCAAACATATATGTAACCATCTGAGTTGAATTCAAAGGTCCCTAATTGGGTTGAGAGGATATTCCAGGGTTGGTCCATTTTGACCTTTATGTCCTTGCTAATAGAATAGGAAGGAACAGTGAGAACTAAAATACACTGCATTTTCTGTCTGCATCTTAGGGCTTTTTGTAAAAAGACTGCATACCAAAGAGTGTAAAAGAAAAAAGGAGGAAAGTAAAAGAAAAAAAGGAACAGAGAGCAGGGTGGGAAGAAAGAGAAGCGTGTTTAGTGAGATTTTAGGTGTTCACCCAGTTTTTAATTAAAAGAGGTTAAAAGTGGAAAAAGAGAGAGAGGAAAAGACAAAAAGGGAGAAAAATGGAAAGAGAAGAAAAGACATATTAAAAGAATATATAAATCAGAGAATAAGTCTGAATGCAGAAGAGGAAGTAAAGGAGGGATGGAAGGAGGGAGGGGAGGGGGGAGAGAGAGAGAGAGAGAGAGAGAGAGAGAGAGAGAGAGAGAAAAGAGAACTGAAGAAAGATTGTAAGAAAACCTTTGTGCTTTATATAGAAAGCAGAGACCCCGGCTTATCATTCAGTATTACGAGAGAGAAAATTAAATTGGTCTTGGCAAAAGGATTCTATTAAGGGATAATATCTTCCCTTTTATTGTTAATTATTTTATGTTTACAATAGTCAGTGTAACTGTATATTATTTTTACAGTAACACATGGCTTAGCATAAATAATTTACTCAGGATATATGGCTAATTTCTAATTAACTTCTAGCTCTGTTAGTTTGCCTTAGATTAAAGCCCTTTCTCTTTCTAACAAGTCCTTGAAGGAGAGCAGACAACCTAATTACAGACATTCATTGTGGAATATTTATATTAAGCAATTTAAAAAGGTAATATCAATCGAGAAATGTAGTGGAAAATAAAGTGGAAGAGGAAGAGGTTGCAGTGGAGGAAGGAAAATTTATTGTTTGTATTTTTATGTCTGCATAAGAAAAAAAAATAGGCCAGAGAAATTTATCAGCAGATGGAATGCAGTACAGCACTAGTACTTCTATGTCCCCAAATACAATTATTGTTTATTGCTTGAAAACAATTTTCCATAGGCTGTATACACTAAAGAGAAATCCATAAACATCAGAAACAAGTCTCTAACAAGACCTTATTGTTTATATGGATGAAAAAATCCATATTTCCCTTCCTATTAATCCAGAATGGACCCGAATAAAGCAAATTCACTGCATCCAATGAGATTTGTAATGCAACAGTAGAAGAATCTGATTTCACACATTATAGCTGGGTCCTCCATATCCCGGCCATAACAAGGGTAATAAATAAAGTCTACTCTAAAACCAGGCATATAGCCTCAGTAATTGACTCGCTGTCTGCATAAGACACTATGATTTCCAAATGCGAGGGGACCGCTTCTGAGGGCTTGCAGAAATTCACCATGGGAATGTACTGGCATAAACACACCTTTGTGCATACAGCCTCATTCTAGATGCTGGGGCTTCTTTAAAAAGCAACAAAATGGGATCAGATTCTTGCTTTATACCTGTATCATTGTAATTGACACAACAGAGGGAAGCCCTCTCCCCTGGGGTCTTATTTCTTGAACAAATCGGAGTCACCTTTGTACTAGCGAAACCACAGCCCTGAATTCACTGAGGTTTAGATAAGTGTGGTGTATTAGTCTTAATGGGCATTTACAATACACAGTGTAATTGCTCCTTTGGAGCTGTTAATGCATTTTTATGGCCAAAAAACAATTTCCCGTATACTGGATGTGTTAAGGAGAAATGTCTGCCTGAAGATTTATGTTGAGAAGGCACAAAAACAAAGCAAGACGTCCTCGCGTGTGCATTCATCTCGTTAAAGACCACACACTTGGGTGCATTTGTTCTTCAAAGAGTGTGAGGAACGTCAAGCATTTAGAGATCTTTGTCATTCCCAACCCTGCCTTCGGAGCTTCTGCGGTCCTTTTCTATTTCTTTCTGTATCTTCAGTATATAAAGCTATCTAGGGAACAAGCGAGAAAATAGAGAGCAAAAAGGTTTATGCGGAAATGGTAAGAGAGAGTGATATACTCTAAATTTTAAGATCATTTCAGATGAGAGGGTGCAGATTCCTATGAACAAAAGAAGGAAATTTTGGGAAGTGAATATTATAGTACAGAGGCACGAAGGGTCACACACAAAGTGTTTTCACCCCTTTCCTAATGATTCTTTAAGGCAGGGGTCCCCAACCCCCAAGCCACAGACCGGAGCGGTCCGAGGCCTGTTAGGAACCAGGCCGCACAGCAGGAGGTGAGCGGCAGGTGAGCGAGTGAAGCTTCATCTGCCGCTCCCCATTGCCCGCATTACTGCCTGAACCATTCCTGACCACACCCCCCACACCCCCAACCCCGGTCGGTGGAAAAATTGTCTTCCATGAAACCGGTCCCTGGTGCCAAAACAGTTGGGGACCGCTGCTTTAAGAGCATTATACAATATTATCAAACTAGGAGGTGGGTAGGTTTCCCGGTTATTCTGTTTTGTCCTAATCCAGATTCTTTGTCTGCACTGCTCTCTGTTTTATGTCTGCATCTTTGGGCTCCGTGGCCGGCTGGCTTTCAACTGGGTTTGGTCAGTAAGAGGCACTGGTAGGAGATCAGAGGGCAAAAAGAGAGTGGGGTTGGGTGGGTTCTTCCTTATTTCCTCTCTGCCATGGGGCTGTGTCTCTCACATGCACCCCTCCATGGTCACAGCCCCGAGAGGACTCCAGTTCTCTCTGAGCACTGGTAACACAGGGGTGGTAAAGCTTTCTCAGTTGTTACTAGTCTCTGGGCACCCCGTCTCTTGTTAATCCTGCTTCCCCCTCTGTAAGTAATCACATTATTAAAATATATTTATTGAAACCGTATGGGTTGGGTCTTGGGACCCAGGACCCTGGGACTCTGACTGATCGAGTGGGAGCGTAAACAGGATAGAGAGACTCCTTAATGCCCAAACCAGTTTACCCACGTGGTAGCTGAAATGCTTCAATAGCTCTGCTGACTGTCGGGTTTTGGCAAACTCTTTCCTGTGGTAGAGCCAAAATGATGGATCCTTCTAGGTCTTTGCTGATTGTCCTGTTATGTAAGTGGGATGCTTTAGTTTGGTTTGACCTAATGCACTTGTGTATTAGTCAGGACTTTATAGCTGCAAATGACGGAAACCCAAATTAAAATCGCTAAAAAAGTAGGGGGGAGGGGAATTTATTGGGTCATGTAATTGAAAAGTCTGGTGGTGTAGTGCCTTTAGACATGGCTAGAACCAGAGGTTCAAATGATGTCACAGAACTCTACCTCTTTCCATCTGGGTCTCAACACTACTTTTCTCTGTGTTGGCTTCTTTCTTTGGCTGGATTGTTCCACATGTGGCAGAGATGCCCCTGGGAGCTCCTAGCTTACACTGCCCCGATGAGAGAGATCTTTCCCCAAGAATCCATATAGATTCTGGAAAAGAAATCTCATTCTCCCAGCCTGATTCTGAGGCTAGCTTCTTTATGGCTAGGGGATAGAATATCATCTTCAATTTCCCTGAGTCATATGCCTGAGTTCGAGAATGCAGGAACAGTTCCACTAAATCCAAAAGGGGCCATTTCTCAAAGGAGAAGATGCATCTGGACAGGGAATTCCCTGGAGGTCCAGTGGTTAGGACTTGGTGCTTTCACTGCCGTGGCCCAGGCTCAATCCCTAGTTGGGGAATTAAGATCTCACAAGCCACCCAGCGCAGCAAAAAAAAAAAAAAGATGCAACTCGATAGAAAGAGGTAATGTGAGGTAATAGATGCAACTTTGTATGTTCTAAACCGTTCTCAGAAGTATTCTGTCACTGTGCAGAAATGATACACAAGGACCACGTGTGGATAAGACTGAAGAAACATATGAGCAGTGTACATTAAACACACTTGTGGCCTTCCTAACTGCCTTTTAACACCTACTTGTGGTCCATAAATAAATACCAGAGGAGACAACTGTGTATTTCTAGTCTCTGCTTTATGGCAAAAAGACGAGACGAGATTTTTGGAAAGAGCACTGAAGCCGTTACTTTATGTCCAGTAGATGCTTAATCAATTTTAATTACCCCATTTATAAACGGGAGAGAAAGATAAGGCATGCAAAATTATTGCTGAAAAAGAAAGCACCTGGCTTAGCAATGCGGCTCAGAGTCTGAATCCAGACTCAGAGTGAGCCCTTGGACACACTCATAAAAATCTGTGGCTCTTGGTTTGTTTCTCTGGGAAATGGGGAGGAGTCTAGAAGAGTGAAAGGAGGAGGGGTCCTGTTTTTTCCTTTTCTCTGAGACTTCTTTTACAAATAGTTTAATAAAGCTTTCTTTAAAAGGAGGGCATCAGTAATCAATCATTGGGCTTATTTCTTGGTTTTACTTCATGATTCAGGAAACAGATACACACTTCTGTACAGTCTTTGCCATCTAAACATTTCTTTCAGAGAAAATATTTAGGAACAAATGAACGTTCTGTTGTCCAAATTCTGTTTACCTAAGACCAGGGGAAGCAGGTGAGGTGAAGGCTCCTTTTAATTTCTTACCTGTCATTATTGTTTCATATCTTCCCTGGCCTTAGAACATCTTTTGGTTGTGAATTTCCACTTTCTTCCTTCTTAATAGACAGTTTTGTCCAAAAGATTTTGAAGGCTGAATCAACACAGAGGCTTTTACAAAATGTGTTTTTCGATTCCTTGTTTTCTCACCTGATCTCGGCAGGAGACAGTGTTGGCAAAAGATGGGCTGTCTTGTCTCTGCTTTCCCGTGCACACGTGCATAGGACTGGCCTGAGATGCTTTTGGGTTTCCCTCCCCAGTGAAGCATAACCCTCTAGAATTTGAGCCCTTGTTTTGTCCCTGCCCCTTGAATCTGGCCTGGCTACAGGAACAAGGCAAAAGTGCCAGTGCTTGACTTTTGAACTGCATTGAGAAGACTTGTAGATTTTGCCTGGGTCTCTTGAACGCTTGCTATGGGTGGAAGCCTGCCACCATGTGAGAAGTCAGACTACCCTGAGACCACATCTTGTGGGGAAATCTGAGCTAGCCATGTGGAGAGGCTGCAGGCGGAGAGAGGTTCCTGAGCACCCTGCAGTTATTCCCGCCATCGGAGGCACCAGGCGTGTGAGTGATGAAGCCATCTTCGTTGGCCAGCTTCAGTCTCAAAGTGAGATGACTCCAGCCCCATCTGCCCTCTGACCGCAAATGCACAGGAGAATCCAAGTGGGAAACTGGTACAGTCAACTCAAGAACTACAAGAACTACAAGAGATAATAATAAACTGTTGTTTAAAGCCACTGAGTTTGGGGATGGTCTGTTGTGTAGTAGTAAAGAGCTGAAACGGGGCTTATAAGCAGATGAGTGGCTGGTTCCATGGGGGCTGAAATGGTCCATGAAGGTGGAGGTGACTTGGGATCATTTTTAATCTGCTCAGTTGGTTATGACTGTGAAGACGAAGTGATGGGCTGAGGAATGGGCTATCTGTTTCATCTGTTGGACCCTTTAATCAGGGTGAGGATCCTCTCCCCTGCCCTGGGATCACCCTACCTGTCTTCCCTGTAAGTCTGGGCTCTTGCCTCCATAGATATTTATTACTTAGTATTACAAATGGTCCCTCTCTGGGTGCTGTCTCTGACTCCTATTCATCCTTCCTCTGTTTAGCTAACACTTACTATACACAGTTAGGAGAAATGAACTTAGGCTATAAATGTATTTTTAAAATAATATAAAGAAATTCACTGTTTATATTTTTACATATAATAATACGTACTCATCACAATATATCACATTTCCTCACGTGGGCAAAGTAGGATGGGAGGGTTCTTATAAATAGGAAATTACCTGTTGAAGGTCCTTATAGAAAAATACTGTTCAGCTTAAAAGAAATGCAAAAACCACCCAACAAAATTAACATCAACCCCTCCATATCCTCTCAGCACTATAAAGAGGTATTACATGACAAGTTCTGAGGATTCAGTGAGATATAAAACATAATCTCTAGCCATAATAAATTTAGAATCTAGTTGGAGAGAAATGATGTTGATAAGAACAACCAGTGTTTAATGAGCATTTATTATGTGCCAGGCACTATGATAAGCACTTTATATGTATTTATTCATTTAATCCTTAATTTAATCCTAAATTTGGTTAGGTCATAAATTTAAAAGAGATGCAAAAGTATTACATATGATATTAGTGATCAAGGCATGAGATCAGTAAATCTTTGAGATGTGGGAACAGGTAATAGAAGAAGGGAGAGAAGCAGAGTGTGTGAGAAAAGTTGCGTGACATAAAAAAAAAGTTGCGTGTCTTAATTTGGTGTATGGTTTTGAAATACCCCAAAGAACTGAAAGAGATTGTTGAGATAGTTTTAGTAGAACAGGGGAGAAAGCATAAGAGGCTAAGGCCAGCGAGTAAAGGCGATATTTGTTTTCACTGGTGGGAAACCTAAAACAAACCAAAAAAAGCACACCAGCGGACAGTTGCTACAGAAAAGGAATTTTGTCTAGCCAACTTGGGAGGAAGAGGAATAAGGTAACTGTACAAAGCACAGTGGGGAAAAGAATCCTGATTATCCTTTGTAAAGCCAACAGACCGATCCTGGTGGTGGTGCTTTTTTGTTTTGTTTTGTTTATAAAGTAGCAGTATGAGATATCATAGGCTTTATCTTGCCCGTTGGAGGAGGAAGATAATTATAAGGGTTGGTTATGTGAGCAAAAACTAGGAACAGAGAACTAAGAAGACTGATAAAGCAAGAGGAAGTTCACATGTATGTGGGTGACAGTGTATGAGGTCATGTTCTGCTTCTGGTGAAGCATGTTCTGTGGAAGAAAATAGGGGCTCCTGACTCAGAGCTGGGTTGGAAACCTGAGTTTCGTCTTTTACTGGCTTTATGCCTTTTTGAGCCTTGGCTTTTGTATCTGTAAAGACAGTCAGCTGGTCAACCTCTCAAGGCTGTCCTGGAAATTGTCTTAGAGAGCGGATATAAGAGATCTCAGTTCTGCCTGTTCAGTTCATCACCATGTCCTGTGTATTTACCTTCTTGAGATCTCTTGAATCCAGTTACTTTTCCCCAATGTCGTCACTTCTCCCATAGTCCAAGATACCAAGTACCAAGCCCCCCTCCCTGAACTACTAGATAGGCTCTGAAATGGTCTCCCCGTATCTAACCTTGACTCCTTCCACGGTGCTCATGCTGTTCACAGTGCATGCGGAGGTCTTTTCAGAATGCATAACTGGTCACGTTACACACGCCACCTTCCTGCCTTCTACACGCAGCAAGCACAGTCCTTAAATAGCTTCACACAGATCTTAGGATAATGGTAAAACACAGTCTGGCTGCTGCCCACCACTTCAATATTGTCTTTCACAGTTCTTTGCCTTCTTTCAGCTCTTTGAAACTCTTTTTTTTTTTTTTTTTTTTTTTGCTTGTTTCATGTCATTTCCATCACTAGAAGTAGAATTCCATGATCCCAGGGTCTGAGTCTATTTTGTTCACCACCGCATCTCCAATATCCAGATATAACTAGGGGCTCATTCACTGTTCCCAAATGAATGACAATGCCTATTTAGTGAAATCTTACCCCTTGTTCCCTGCTGGGAATGAGCCTATCTCAGAACCGTGTAGGGATTAATGGTATATGTTTGGCTTCTGGTCCTCCATCACTGGATTTACCCACCACATATTTGAAGGACGGGGGTGATGGCCATGTCGGTGCTCTGCCTTTGAAAATTTGCCAAGCCTTGTTCTAGAATGGCATTCTCAGTCTTGACACAGAATATGAATCCAAGAAAAATAAGCCAATTGAAGAACTGTGAAAGATATGTGATGCCTTATGTTGCAGTAAAATTTCCCGAGTAAATAGAATTGTTTCATTTTATACTTCTTTTTTCATAACATCAGAATATTGTCCCAGCATTCATTTATTTCTTCTTTCGTGGAGTTCTTAAAGAAGATAAAAACAACAGCACAAACTTTTATTAAATAAAATAGTATATTTTCAAATACAGAGAGACATTCAAATGAAGGAACATCTTAATTGCCTTACCCATTCTTAATTTTTATTCTCTGCGTTATGTCTTATTATTCCCACTTGGAAATCGCCTTCTGTCACTTTAATATTAGCTTGCTCACATTTAAAAATTATCCTATGTAATCTAATCTCTGGAAGTTTAGCTTTTGCAGTTGTTAATAATAATATGATATGATTAATTTCTAAAGACCTTCATTAGTAAGACTATTCATTTCAAATCCTCATTAACCTGTCAGATAAGAGCTTTGGATTCTCCACTGCTAGAATCAAAGGCAGGTCCCAATAAGCATTAATTGCTTGGAAGGAGGTGTTGCATGTTATCTTTCACGGTGTTTGTATGTTTAAGGATTGATGGCGCTTGGATTAAATTTCATCTTAGATCTATATCTTCTGGAACCTGTTGGGCTGTGGCACTACTGACAGAGAAGATAAAAGTAAGACTATAACACAAGAAAAACAATCTGATTTTTTTCCGAATGCTCTGCCTCGCCCATTCTGTTGGGATGAAATCTCTACACATGCGATGACAGTGTTGATTAAGTCATAAATGTGTAGCTGTGGATGTTAGAAACATGGCACCTTCAGCCTCTTGGTTGGTGAGATTTTAAGGCTGCATCTGGGATGTAGACTGCAGAAACAGTGCCAAATTATCTTCATTGCTTTTACTCTTGACACTGAAATGGTACTAACTGTGTGCATGTTTAGGACTATTAGCCTTTGGGTCTGTTGTGTCTGGTAGAATCTTTTGAGAATGCTCAGAGTACCGTCATTTCTTCCAGATATTTCTTTTAGCAAAGAGAATTTCTTGAAGATGCATGGCCGGGTAGTGTCTAGTGGGAGATTGCACGTAGACAAAGCTTGATAATTTGGGGGACAGTAAACTTCGGCAAGATAAGTGGAGATGTAGGCTATTGCCACACTTGCGTGAGCTGAGCTAATGTGGCTTTAAAGCTTCATTTTCATGTCCAAGGTTATATGTGGTCAATTTCAGGTCAAGGGTCCAGGTAAACCAGACGAACTGACCTTCTGTCCTAGGGCTTTGCAGAATGCATCAGGCGGAAGGTTGGGTGGCTGTCTAAGGTATAAAAAGAGATAGGCTTTGAGAAGCAGTGTATTCTCATTAATTTATTTTTTAAAATAATTCTCTTTATAGAGGAAATTATATAATAGTAAAAATAAGTTTATTATACCAAATTTAGAAATTATGAGTCAGGAGAAAGAACAAAATAAAACTTTTCCATAAACCTATTATCCAGAAAGAATCACTTCCAATTTTGGTCTTCCTTTAATCAGACTCTCCTTTTCTCTTTCTAGATGTTACTACGAGTGTGTGCATATATGTGTAACGTGCATACAGACACATGCAGAGCAAAGTCACAAAATTACATACACACAGATTATTCAGAGAAAATGTCTCTTCATTTTTCTCTAACTGATCTGATCATCCCCTCAAGACCCCACACACTGCCTGTGGAAACAAAACCCACATTTTAGTCTAGTCAGATAAACTTAGTCCAAACTGATGCAGACATTTAAAAAGTCTCTTTGGACAACTGAGTCTCTTTCTCTCTGATTAGGGTACGATTCAGGCTTTCAGCGTTGAATGCCCTTCCCTCACTTTTCTCCGAGAAACCATGGGGATGATATACATGACCTCATGGCATTTGGAAGGAGGGGGCCTCTGAATCCTTGCTGACAGGTCCTGCCCCCAGTGTTCGTGATCTCTGAGGTGCTAGAGGCCCCAGGTGGCATTTCCAGGTCATGTACAGCGATCCCCTCTGTGCTCCTTGGCTCACTGTGGAAGGAGGTTTCTTCATCTGGGCTGCAGCCCCCGTCCTTCAAAGAGCTCTCATCCCTCGTGTCCCATTGTCACTAATGCTGGCTCCCTTGCACTTTATGCCTGGACCTTGGGGAGCCAGGACTCTGCTCCCCTCCCACAGTGGACATCTTGCCAAGCAGGGTTGTATCTCTATGCCCACTGAGAGTGAGTAGGGGAAGCGCAGCCACACATAAGTAGTATAGCAGCTCAGACTGGGATGTAGAACTGCCTTGAGTATTGCCCAGAGCGAGAAACGAGGGGTCTAATCATTGAACACAGTTAAACTGTCTTTTTCTGGATAGGCTTCATTCTGCTTTGTAAATTTCACCTTACCTGCCTTACGCTCTCATCTGGGTCAAGGTTTGTTCTTATCAAATGTTGCCAGGGCAACAATGCCTGTGGCTTTTTAAGGTATTTCAGGAGTGGCTGAAGAGCTCTCTCCATCTGCCGGTGAAGCTACTTGGGGATAAGAGAGAGGCCTTATGTCAATTTGTTTCTTATTAAGATCACATTAATAAGCATTACTCATGTAAATCTCACAGGCAAACAGTAATTCTCAGGCTGTGCTTCCATGTTTCCAAACACAGAATTCTCCATCTCTATGCTCACGCAGTACACCAGCTCAACTCTCAAAAGACAAATAGGTCAATTCCCTTCACTTGCTCCCTGTCCTGTGAAAGCACAGTCCAGTTTGGTTTAAGCGGCTGTTGAAGACAACCTGGAGAAGTGTGAGTCCCTTAGGAATCCAGTGGGGGAGCGCACACTGTGCCTCTGGTTGTATGTGGATTGTTAGTTGGGGTCATGAAAGGGGGTATTGTTTGACAGGCACCAAGGAGACCCTGGGTTGACATCAGGAAGTTGCCCCTGGGTTGGGATGGGGAACTGGGCGATGGAGGAGACTGAAGATGGCCCTGTGCTCTGTACCCAACCTGGAAGGGAACAAACCACAGGAGTCCAATTCTGTCTTGAGTCCAGCTAACCATGGAGTAGAGTGTAATGGAGGCCTGTGACTTAAGATGGAAAGTTGGGTAGATTGGAGGTAGACAGTTGAAAGGCGCTAGCAGTCTCTCTCTGTGGGAAGCAGATTTGCTCTGGCTCTTGCAGTGTTTGCATTTGAGGCATAAATGTCTTTGTTCAGCCTTCCCTGTTTAGTATTTTGTGAGTAAAATTACTTTCATACCATCCTCTCGACGAAACAAATCTCTATTAACATGCTTACAAAATATAACCTATAGCCGTGAGCCAGGCTGAACTGGAGAGCAGACGCGCCAGGCAGGAGAGGGAAACTTGTGGCTTTCTGACTTTGACTTTAATCGGCTTGTCTTGATTACACAGCACAAGCAATGAGAAGCTTGATTAAATGACTTCAGTTCATTGATGTCTTTAAAGAGCTGAATATGTAATTTGCAATTTTATCAACTCAGTTACCTGTGAGTTACCATGGTAATAAAGCATATGCTGAAATGACATTTGACATTCATTTTATTATTTTCATTTACAATCACGGAAACACAATAGCACATCCCTAACAATGTATTTCATTTTCAGGTAACCGAGGAAGAGGTACTCACATTTTCAAAGTAGTTATGAATTATGGTATATTAAAGAGAAAACGTTAGGACCAATTCATCCATCCTCCAAATTAAGCCTTAAATTGATATGGGTGCTAGGGTTAAATGGATTCTCTTGAAACAGTATCTGTCTGGCCTTTTAACCTATGGATGAGTGGTGTTTGTTGCTGAGACAAGTTACCTCTAAATCCATACTGCAAAATGTGTTATAATGAGATGATACTACCCTGGTTGCTGGAGCTTAGCGTTTAATACAAGATTGAGGTATCCTTGCATTTTGTTGGCAATCTATGGCTATGAAAATAGGCCTTGGTTGAACTTTGATGGTTTAGTTAATATTCTAGGAAATTATTACTCAGGCATAATGGAAATATTGGGAACTTTGGATAATTTTTTTTAATCCAATGGCAGATTTGTGACAACAAGGTGAAAGAATGAGCTAACATGAAAACATTTTTAAAAATTAGTGCAATGAATAATATAGATGACCAAAGGTTGGTGTGAAAGAGGACCTAGAACTTTACACTCATTTGGTAATGATTCCACTTGGATTCACCATCTCCCAGAGTTTGTGGCTGCCATGAACTTCGTCTACATTGTGTGAAGAGAGTCCCGAACCTTGGCCCCTATTCTTGGCTCTGCTCTTGACCACATCAGACTCTAAGGATGTCCATATTGCTTCTCTTTGTCTCAGATCCCATTCACATTTGATGAGAACTTAACTTTATTTTTTAAGTTATTTCTGTTGGAGGGATTATTATTGGGAGAGTGCATTTTGGAGTACTTGTTTTATTTTTGGCTAGTAAGGGAATCTAATGTCCTTTCAGAGGTAGTTGAATGTCCTTACCATGTTCTGCAATGGCACATATTTTCTTTCAAATTTGGGGATGAAGATGCATAAGGAATATTTATGTCTAGCTAATACATTGTTTTGTCAGACACCCAGGCACAGAAATACTCTTAAAAACAGATCCTGTATTTTAATGGTAAATGTAATCCCTCTCAGCTGTGAGTAGTGACAGAAAACATACAATCCAACTCTTTCCTTAAATGAAGCATTCATCTAGAAGCCAACCTAAAGAAAATTGTACTCATCACACCCTAAGTTAACATTTAGTTATTTATTGAGAAGTTAATTCAGATTTTTGCTACCAAGTCGTCACATTGATTATTTTTCCATCTAACCACTCATGATAAATAAGCAAACCAAAACAAACAAATAACCCCCCCCAAAAATAAAAACAAAAACAAAAACCTGGAAGTTGTAGGGAGAGAATGATAGTAAAAAGTAGAAAATAAATGTATCTATCAGCTAATGGAAATAAAACCAGTAAGCACCAAAAACAGCAAAGAAAACATTAATTCAGGCAGTGCCCTTTCAGTTTGCCTTAGGAATCCTGAGTAGCAATTTGAAACCCTGTTTTTCTCTTGGGAAGAAGTGCTGCCTAGAATATGATATAAACTATACTGATCAAATAAAGAGGAGAGCCTCAGGCTAAACCAGAAAGAAAGAAGTTACAACAAAGAAAAACAGCTAGTTGTATGAAATGACACATTTATACACCAGCAAAGTAAAATTAGAAATCTCCCCCCACATAAATGTTATATCAGCAGCTGAAGAAAAGTAGCTACGTCACAGAGACCAGACTTAAGAGGATAACATAAAATAGGAGATTATCTCAAATAGTTCCCAGAGCATGCCATAGACATAGGTGTTTTGATCATGATATCAGTTTAGTTTTGTTAAGTGATGCATAGAGTTACTCAAAATAAGTTGAATGTTTTAGGAAAAATATAACAATAAATAATATTAAAAAGTACCTATTATTGGGAGATTGGGACTGACATATACACAATACTGTATATAAAATAGATAACTAATAAGAACGTGCTGTACAGCACAGGGAACTCCACTCAATACTCTGTAATGGCCTATATGGGAAAAGAATCTTAAAAAAAAAAAAAAAGAGTAGATATATGTATAAGTATAACTTTGCTGTATACCTGAAACTAACACAACATTGTAAATCAGCTATACTCCAATAAAAATTTTAAAAAACCCCACAAAACTCTAAATATATATTTTAAAAGTACCTATTAGAACAAAATATGTGATGGGTATAGATTATTAAATTTAAACAGGCATTTGACATTCTTCTTTGGAAACTATAGCTCTTGATTCAGGCAAAATGGTACCTTTGGCTTTTGTGAGCCTCACCGAGCTTAGCAAAGTGTAACTGATGACAAAGTGAAATATTGCAGGGGCAGGCTTTTGATGTGATGAATTTGTTCTTGCAGAAGTTCCCGTTAGAAATTCAATGTCATCTATTAGGAAGGCCTCTGTGCCTCGATTTATGCAGCAGATGGGTTTTGAAAGGCAACAGATAAGTAAAATTTTTGTAAATTAAATCAGTCTGCTTGTCATTTGTGGTTCATCATTTTGTAAAATCAGGACTCCATTTGTAATGTCAATGATTAGGCCTAAAATATCTGATTAGATTTTCGAAATCAGATTTTATTCGAGTAAAGCATTAAAAATATCGTTGAAAGCAACTTAAATGTCTGTAAAAGTACTAGAATGACTAAGAGAAAAGATAACTGTAGTAAATCATGAATGATTCACATCATAGTCAATAAAATCTAAACAAGATTTTATGAGTGCTTCATCTTTGCAACAACTAGCAACCACTTAACTCTCCTCTCTTCCTCAGGCCAAGCTTTCTAGATGCCCAGTTCATATTTTGGCTGATCTATATAGCATTTTTTTACAGTTATCACTTCTTCCTGCTTGAAATATTCTTAAGACACCACTCTCTCCTAGAATTCCTCAGGTCTCATTGACTGCTCCCTTTCCATCTCCTTTTCTGGTTACATCTCAGTGTTGGAGTGTGAAGGGTTTAGTCCCCAGACCACTTATCCTGTATTTGACCTCATGCGCTAATGATCTTTTATATTCATTGAACCTCATAACTTTAAATACAATGTATATGTGAATTACATTGGCTTCACCCCTGAGCTCCTGACTCATACATGCAACTACATACTCAACATCTCCATTTGGGTGCTAAGGGGCCTTTCAAGCTTAATACGTGCAAACCCAATGCCTGCTTTCCCTCATGCTTGCTCCTGGATACCTTTCTATTTCAGTCACGAAAAACTACATCCTTTCATTTGCTTAAGCTCCAGACCCTGATAATAATCCTGTCTTATTCTCGTACCACATCTAATCCACTAGAAAAACCCCACCCATGCTTCCATCAACCTGATCTAAACCATGAACTTGCCTGTATTATTCAATGGCCTCCTAACCTATCTCCCTGCTTCCTCTCTTACCCACCTACAGTTTATTCCCCTTAAAGCAATCAGAGTGATTCTTTTGAAAGGAAGATCGGGTCATTCCTCTCTCCCTAACCCTCCAGTCATTCACCGTGTCACTCAAAGCAGAAAACAAAGTCCTTACGTTGACCTTCAAGGCCCTGCATGAGCTGACCGCATTATCTCCCTGGCTTCATCCCTTATTACTCTCATCCTTCTCTCGGACTCTTCTCCAGCCGCAGCCCCTTTGCTGTCATTCAGATGGGCCAGTCTCACTCCCACCTTGAAGCCTTTGCTTCCCTGGCCTTGACCATGCTTTCCCCAGATACCCACCTGACTATTTCCCATCATTATTGAAATGTCATCTTCTCCATAAGACTTTCTTCAAGCACCCAATCTAAAATGCAATTCCCACCCCTGCACTCATTGTCTTTTCCTTGCCATTCTCCGTAGCACGTACCACAATCTGATATGCAATATGGTGTCCTTTTTTCTTTTATTTAATGCCTGTCTCTTCCTGCTCTAGTAGACATTTCCCAGAGGAAACAAATTATTGTCTTTTTTATTCACTGCTATACCCTCAGCACCCAAAGAAGTGCTTAGCATGTAGGGAGGGTTTAATTGGTATCGGTGGGATGTGTACAAATGGCACCAGGGCCACTATGAATATTTAAAAAAATCTAACCTATATGTACATTCTATTGTAAGGTCTGTTCTTTGTGATTAGCTGAATTTATAATCTAGAATTGGGATCAAGGTTTTTATAGTGGAACATACCATAAATGTGGGTGGAACAGAGACTGTTCAAGGAAAATAAATACAAAGTCAGGATCTGGCCAAGGGCAACTGATTGCTCACCCAACAGCTATTTCCCCTTATTTCTTGGTGAAAGACTTCTGATTTTCTGACTGCTCTAATGAATCCCATCCAGCCCCCAAATGGATAGTGATTAATTTAAGGCAATCATAGAAATCTCATTCCTCTTTGCCCAGTGACTAAACTAGGGCAGTTCTAGTCAGTGATGTAAGAAGGCTTCTGGGAGAAATTTTCTACCCTTATAAAATAGTGGGTGGTACAGGGAAAAGCTCTTTATTTGCCCTCCTCCTTGCTTCTCATTTTGAATATTGCTTATTGGTGATGTGTTGCTTGAAGCTCGAAGTGCACCTTGTAACCGTGAAGGAAGCATCCCCAACTTCTGAGGGCGCCTGAGCAGAAACACAGGAATGGTTGACGTCCTTGCTGACAGAGCTGGCACTTGCCAACCTTAGAACAACCTGCGTGTAGACTCCCCGATAAGCGAGATGATAAATGTTTGTATTGCTTAAGCCACTCTTCATTGGCTAAAATTATCGCCACTGATTCAGAGGACTTGAAAAAATGAAGACATGGCCATGATTCAAATAAGCCTCAGTTGTAACCATTTCTTCAGGGAAAATGAACACCTAGCTCTTTTTTTTTTTTTTTCTTTTGCGGTACGCGGGCCTCTCACTGCTGTGGCCTCTCCCGTTGCGGAGCACAGGCTCCGGACGCGCAGGCTCAGCGGCCATGGCTCACGGGCCCAGCCGCTCCGCGGCACGTGGGATCTTCCCGGACCGGGGCACGAACCCGTATCCCCTGCATCGGCAGGCGGACTCTCAACCACTGCGCCACCAGGGAAGCCCCATAGCTCTTCTTGAGAAGGAAGCCTGGGATCATTTAAAATCTCCAAGTCTGAAGAGTGATTCTCTTGTTCTCCATAGTCCTCACCCATTTTAGATCTCTGCATAGAATATAAAATATGATGAAGCAGCATATAGTGTTGCACCCTCCTCCACATTCTAGTTACATTCAGCCCCACCCTGCTGCCCCCTCACACATAATGCCAAAGAGTATGCTCTGTTGGCCTTGGCGGTGCCTGGCCAGGGGTTGACCTCATAGACCTTCTACATTCAGGACTGAAGGAGCTTTCCTCATCTGCCCAGGGAAGGTCTGCTTTCCATAGAGCTATAATGGTGGCTACCATATCCTTGGTAGAATTTCTCTTTCTCATTACTCTCCCTCTTTAATTCAGCTCCAAGTCCTCTGGCTTCAATAAAATGACTCTCTTCTGACATTTTCTTTACAGTGTTGAGCCATTGTTCATGCTCAATTAAGGATGATGACGAATAAAGCAACTAACAGTTATTAGTAGCCTGAAAGAAAATGATGGCTGAAAAAACAGTAGGGAACTTCCCCAGAGAATTTTATTCCTAATTCGACTAGGCAGATGAAAAATGTAGCGAAAGCATCATCCACCTGGGATAGAGCAAAGCTGGACAAATAGCAAGAATAGATGACAGTGGGGAATTCTGCAATAGTGAGCTAATGAGCTGAAAGACCCAATCTTCTTTTATTCTATTTAATTTCAAAGGTTTAATTTTCACTGTTACCAAATGGTGATTATTACTTCCCCTCGCAAACACAGCATTGACCTAAATACTACAACCTAGAAGCGTGTTATGCCAGCGTGCATTTTGAATTTCCCTTGGTTGTATTCATAGGAAAGCAGTACCTGATGAAATGTTTGTAATAAAGAATTATCGTGCGTCTCTGCCTTTTGCCCTTGTTGTTTCCTGTGACTGGAATGGCCTCCCCTCTTCTGCCAGTTCTGTTCCTCCAATCCTTCCCACTCAGAACCCTGCCCTCCCGGCAGCCTTCAACGACCCTTCATCTCCCATAAGCATTGTTTTTTCCTCTCAGTTCTGCCAATACCTTATTTGCTCCCACATTCAAGCCAACAATTTTTAAAAAGTGTTGTATGGCTTACATATGCTAAAATTCACATATCTTAAGTGTACAGTTTGATGACTTTTAAATATAGCCACCGTTCAAGTCAAGATCTAGAATATCTCCAGAAGGCTCCCTCATGCCCTCAAGTTTCTACCCTCCACCCCCTACCCTGCCAGTGTAAGCACTATTCTAACCTCTAACACCATAGACTAGCTTTGCCTTTTTTGATCTTCATATAAGTCCATGGTCTCACCTGAGGGAGATTTTGTCTCCCAGAGGACATCCAGCAATATCTGGAACCATTTTTGGTTGTCACAATGGGCAAGTGGTGGGGATGGGAGGATGTACTGGTGCTATTGGTATCTGATAGGTGGAGACTAGGGATGTTTCTAAATATCCTGCAGTGCACAGGGCAATGCTTCACATCAGAGGGTTATTTGGCTCAAAATGTCAATAGTGCTGAGGTTGAGAAGCCCTGATATAAAAAAAAAACAAAAAAAACCCCATAAAATATATACTCTTTGTGCCTGACTTCTTTTACTCAGTGTTATGTCTTTGAAACTTGTCCACATTGCTGTATATATCAGTAGTTAGTTCTCATTTACTGCAGTGTAGCATTCTACTCTATAGATACAGTATTTATTTACTCATTCTACTGTTGATGGATAACCCAATGTCATTTTAAAAAATTGAAATATAGTTGATTTACAATGTTATATTAGCTTCAGATGTACAACATAGTGATTCAATATTTTTATAGATTATACTCCATTTAAAATTATTATAAAATATTGGGTCTCTTCCCTGTGCTGTACATTACATCCTTGTATCTTATGTATTTTATACCCAGCAATTTGTACCTCTTAATATCCTTCCCTTATTTTATCCCTCCACCAACCCCTCTCCCCACTACCCAATGTCATTTTTTAGTAACATACTTAGAATACTTATTTCATTGGTAGATATTTGTATCCAGTTTGGTTGAAGAAAGTCAGTATGAAAAAGTGATTAAGAGGTCAGGTTTGGATGCCAGACTACCTAGATTCAACCCTTGGCTTTATGTCATCCTAGTCATAGGACTTCGGCTGCAAGTCACTTAACCTCTCTGTGCCTCAAGTTCCTAGACAGTAAAATGGAGATAAGGAGATAATAGTACCATTTATAGGGTTGTTGAAAGGATTAAGTAAGTCAATACATTTAAAGTGCTCATAATAGTGCTGAACGTATTATAAGTGCTAAAATATGTTGAGCTATGTGCCCAATCGAGTTCATCGAGCTTAGTTACTGGTCAAAATTGTTTTGTGTAATAAACAATTACTGGTGAGAAGGGAGAAAAAGAAATAATTAATTATTTGGACATTTGTTAAGGCTGCAAAAGAATCTGGTATTTAGCAAAGAGTCTGTCATAAAATATACTCTTTCCAAACTGGGGCTATCTCTGATAATCAAAAGATCCGTAGACAGATCATTTTTATATCCATCTTAAAATAACAAGATTCAGGAACTTAAAAAAAAAAAACTCTTAATGAGAAGGAGAGTTCAATGTCAAGATTTTACATCTATTTCCAATTAATCTAGAACTTTAATTATGATTTTTAAGAAATTTTCTCCAGGTTGAACAGAGATAATCATAAGCAAATGTTCTAATCTTTTTTAGTAATGAGAAATAGTAGCAGATGGGGGAAAATGACTAAAACTATTTTATATGTTAATTTAGAAGGTTTTAGAAAGAAATGATATTAAAAGAAACTTAAACAATTTGCCTGGTTGAATGACGAAATCATGGAAGATTATTTTAAAAATAACTTTCTGAGGCAAATACAAATTCTTAGTCCCTCTTTATATGTTACTTATACTCAGGTGCAAGTAAGATGCTTGGCCACATAACACACCTTTTTGGCCCAGTCTATTGGTAGTAGTTCTGTTAATGAAGTTTGTGCAGATGGTCAAACCTGGTCCTAAGAAACAATTCAATATACAGTACAGATTGTTTGCATACAACAGATTTTGCTTTGTTGTCATTATAATCCTTATTGTGTAAATGTAGATAGTGGTCCCCAACCCTCATTATCAAATCGTGGATAGGATCTGAATGGTGATCAGCTGAAAAGATGAATTTAGTGAATATCATCTGCTACATACAAATTCTGGAGGGGACTCTTGGCTATTGTCTCTCTGCTGATTTTTTCCTAGAAATGACCTCCTTTCTCATGGAAATCTGGGGATAAGGTTTTGTTACCCGGATGAGATTCAAAGGCAGGTCCCGGACTTTGTTCATTCAAGTAATGGGTCTATGCAGAGCTAGAGTGTTGATAACCAGTGTTCTTTGTAGGTGTCTCTCATATTACCAAGCTGGGAGTGAGGAGTAATCTTCGCCAATAGGGCTGAGTGACAGGGTTCAAATGATTAAGACGTTTGGAAACTGCTCTGTTGCTGCTGAAGGAGCCAGGCTACTTCACCCTGTTAGTGCTTCCCAGAGGCTCTTGAAAAGTGGGTGTCACCTGTGACGGCCAGGGGTATCCCTGACTGTGAAACTGCTCATGTGGCCTCTTTGGGGTGCACACATTGCTTTGACAATGAATAACTTTATAACAAGGTAAAAAGACTTAAGAAAAATATAGATTTTATTAAAACCAGGTGGTACTGTGAATAAAGCACAATTTCTTATTTGATACATGGAAAACAAATCCAAAGGAGGAAGACCATTCTGCATAATCCCCACTAGTAAAAGAGTTTTTTTCAAGAAATATTCTCCATTGTCGATGGATTGATGACATAGGTACATTTGACACAACTCGTGGAAGTCACTTTCTATGGCTTTTGTGATGGGTTACAGAAAAGCATAAAGTTATTGCCTCTTGACATGATGATCTGAAATACATTTTTTCCCCAAAACTTGAGGAGACTGTTAAAGGAAGAACTGATAGTAAATTCACAGCACAACCAAAGCAGAGGCGTCATTCCAGCTGAGGTTTGATTAGAAGAACTGCTAAACAAATGTGACCGAGTTTTATTTCACAGAAAAGAATAGAGCAGCAATGAAGACACAGAAGGAAAATGAGGTCACTGTGCTTTCCCTTAAAAAAACAAACAAAACAACAACAACAACAAAAACACGCTTGGTGTCGAGTAGACAATATCGTTAAAGATTTTAGTGTCAAACCCACACTGTAATTTATCCTGGAAGATTGAAGGAGTATAGTCATTCACTTAACTCTTTTTCCACATATTTCGAATGAGGGCTCTTAGTATGGGAGCTGAACTTACTTTGACTTGGTTGATGTGTAAATATCAGGTTCTCCTGAGGAATGTCCGCAACATCCATGGCTGGAGGCCGGCAAGGCCACCACGTTTCCATCCTGCTGACTGGCCTCCACATGGTGTGTTGCAATGAAGGTACGTCTCTGAGCAGGGTCTGCCAGTCACACAGACATTTATTAGCCCACAGGCCTGGTGTGTAGTCCTGAGGAGTGCTCTCTGTCTCCCTGTTCTTTGATACCCTGGTCAGCATCTTGCATGAAAGAGGCTCACTGTGGAGAGGACAGAATCTTCTTCCACCAGCATTGACAGTCTTTTCTTCTGACAAGCCGCTGGCTCCTCGGTAGAGAAGTGTGGGAAGAGGTAGGCTCGAACCTCTGCGCCAGCAACGGTGAGCTGATTCATCCTCTCTTCATTTAGGAATTCTGGATCCTCTCACATCACTCCCAACCAACCCCGTGTCTTAAACGTCGCAATTTCCACCAATCCCAATATATTTCTAACATTCCTATGTTAAGAAAACCGCCCTCATAAGGACGCTATTGAGGCTTTAACTTATTAACCCATGTGTCACAGCATGCTAGTCACACTCAAATATTTCAGAATCAATCAATAAATGGAATACAGGTTTGTTATGTGCTAGGCGTCGTTCTGGGGATTCATGAACAAAGTTGCTGCTCTCATGTAATGTACATTCATATGTTCATTAATTGACGGATGATTTACAATTAGAGAGTGAGAAATGCTATGAAGAAAAATAAAGTAAGTTAAGGGGTTAAAAAGGGATGCGTGAGGGCGCTCTTTAGACAGTGGGTCAGGAAAGGCCAACTTTGAGGGATGCATTGAGCAGAGACTGAAGGGAAAAGAGTCATCTGGACATCTGGGGGTAGGATGTGCTCTGGAAGAGGACACAGTGAGTACAAAGGCTCTGAGGTCATGTAGCTTAGAGTACTTTAGGGACAAAAGGAGCCATTGTGGCTACAACACAAAGAGCAAGTGCACGACAGGTGGAGAGGTAGCGGGGGCTGGATCAGGTGGCCCTGGGAGCCTGAGTTCAAGACGCGGAATCTTACTCTAAATGTAGCTAGAAGCCATTGGAGAGCTTTGGGCAGGAAAGTAAGACAATCAGACGTACTTTAAAAAAAACTACAAGCAAGTGTAATTTCTGTAGAAGACTCTCCCAAGACATGTCCTCTGGCAAACTTACCTATTAATAATCATTGGTAACATGTTCAGACTTAAACTCCCAGTTATTCACAAAAATATCATTCTTTGCAGACGTGGTACAGTGGCTTCTGTGAAAACTCTCATTTTATCTTTAAAAAAAACCCTGTGAGCAATCCTAGCCACATTTGATGGAGTCACTGCTGTGGCCTTGCAATTTGCTGGCTGGTTTTCGCTCATTTTTGATTTTCACAACCGTTTTGCAAAGAACATCTTAATAGTGCCATTTGCATGTGAGGAAACTGAGGCTATGAGAGGTTAAGCGACGGCATCAGTAGCTTTGAGCGGGGACTCTGACACAAGTTTGTATCTGTACAAACTTGGAGCCCTTCTTTCTTCATGACCAGGTTTGCATGATTATGGCTCGCATTTAATAAATCAAACAACAGATGCTCAAAGAATGAAACGACTTCCTCAACCTCTTCTGGCTAGTGCTCTTTCCACTGACAGCTGCCCCTAGGAAAGTTATCAGGCTCAAACAGACCTGTTTGGACGTGTTTTCAAACTCTTGTGATGGAAATAGGGCAAGAGCATATTTTATGTTGCTTTCAGTTCTCCGATGCCATTATCAGTTCCTTTGTTAAAACCAATGCCATTGTTATAAACCGTAGATGGGAAAGAGCTGGAAGGGATGGACGCTGAGTGTTCCTTCAGCCTATGTCAGGTATAGAACAGGATAGCAAAGCATTTTAAACTACGCTGTTTAATTAGTTCCTCATCGAAATTTGTCCTAAGGAGCCGTGGAACATGTTAGCTCAATGAGAAACAAAACCTACGATCATTTAGAGAAGGAGGGAGAGGACTTAGTTTGGTTCAGTTTAACTTAGTTTAACTGTTTGTATCAGCCTGACACTCCATTCCTAATAGCATTTCCTATCCTGGAAGTTCTTGAGAGGGGGAACCTTGTCTATGCAGTGAATTTCACCTATGACCCTGTCTTTGCTGCCAGTGCACTAAATGCAGCCAATACAGCTGCACAGACACCTTGAGATAGTTGAGCAGTCATCAAAGTCCAAGAAGTGAGGCTCATGTATCTCGTAACTTTCAGAATTTCTAATAGTGGCTTTATTCTTACCCCACAGTGGCCTTTCTCGGCTGAATACTGACAGAACTCATACTGTAGTTTTCAAAAAGTGTATTCAAGAAGCTATGTTGGATGTGAAATCCTCATATATTGCCAGTGGGGGTGTAAGATAATAGAATCACTTTGAAATCAGTTTGCCAGTGGTTTTGTTTTGTTTTGTTTTTTGGAGAAGAAAGAATTTTTTTTTTTTTTTTTTACATTTTTGTTGGAGTATAATTGCTTTAAAATGATGTGTTAGTTTCTGCTTTATAACAAAGTGAATCAGTTATACATATACATATATTCCCATATCTCTTCCCTCTTGCGTCTCTCTCCCTCCCACCCTCCCTATCCCACCCCTCTAGGTGGTCACAAAGCACCGAGCTGATCTCCCTGTGCTATGTGGCTGCTTCCCACTAGCTATCTATTTTATGTTTGGTAGTGTATATATGTCCATGCCTTTCTCTCGCTTTGTCACAGCTTACACTTCCACCTCCCCATATCCTCAAGTCCATTCTCTAGTAGGTCTGTGTCTTTATTCCCGTCTTACCCCTAAGTTCTTCATGACATTTTTCTTCCTTAAATTCCATATATATGTGTTAGCATACGTTATTTGTCTTTCTCTTTCTGACTTACTTCACTCTGTATGACAGACTCTAGGTCCATCCAGCTCACTATAAATAACTCAATTTTGTTTCTTTTTATGGCTGAGTAATATTCCACTGTATATATGTGCCACATCTTCTTTATCCATTCATCCGATGATGGACACTTAGGTTGTTTCCATCTCCGGGCTATTGTAAATAGAGCTGCAATGGACATTTTGGTACATGACTTTTTTTGAATTATGGTTTTCTCAGGGTATATGCCCGGTAGTGGGATTGCTGAGTCATATGGTAGTTCCATTTGTAGGTTTTTAAGGAACTTCCATACTGTTCTCCATAGTGGCTGTACCAATTCACATTCCCACAAGCAGTGCAAGAGTGTTCCCTTTTCTCCACACCCTCTCCAGCATTTATTGTTTCTAGATTTTTTTTTTTATATTTTTAACATCTTTATTGGAGTATAATTGCTTTACAATGGTATGTTAGTTTCAGCTTCACAACAAAATGAATCACATATATATACATATATTCCCATATCTCTTCCCGCTTGCGTCTCCCTCCCTCCCACGCTCCCTATCCCACCCCTCCAGGCGGTCACAAAGCACCGAGCTGATCTCCCTGTGCTATGCGGCTGCTTCCCACTAGCTAACTACCTTACGTTTGGTAGTGTATATATGTCCATGCCTCTTTATCGCTTTGTCACCGTTTACCCTTCCCCCTCCCCATAGCCTCAAGTCCATTCTCTAGTAAGTCTATGTCTTTATTCCTGTTTCACCCCTAGGTTTTTCATGACATTTTTTTTTTTAAATTCCATATATATGTGTTAGCATACGGTATTTGTCTCTCTCTTTCTGACTTACTTCACTCTGTATGACAGACTCTAGGTCTATCCACCTCATTACAAATAGTTCAATTTCGTCTCTTTTTATGGCTGAGTAATATTCCATTGTATATATGTGCCATATCTTCTTTATCCATTCATCCGATGATGGACACTTAGGTTGTTTCCATCTCTGGGCTATTGTAAATAGAGCTGCAATGAACATTTTGGTACATGACTCTTTTTGAATTATGGTTTTCTCAGGGTATATGCCCAGTAGTGGGATTGCTGGGTCATATGGTAGTTCTATTTGTAGGTTTTTAAGGAACCTCCATACTGTTCTCCACAGTGGCTGTATCAATTTACATTCCCACCAACAGTGTAAGAGGGTTCCCTTTTCTCCAAACCCTCTCCAGCATTTATTGTTTCTAGATTTTTTGATGATGGCCATTCTGACTGGTGTGAGATGATATCTCATTGTAGTTTTGATTTGCATTTCTCTAATGATTAGTGATGTTGAGCATTCTTTCATGTGTTTGTTGGCACTCTGTATATCTTCTTTGGAGAAATGTCTATTTAGGTTTTCTGCCCATTTTTGGATTGGGTTGTTTGTTTTTTTGTTATTGAGCTGCATGAGCTGCTTATAAATTTTGGAGATTAATCCTTTGTCAGTTGCCTCATTTGCAAATATTTTCTCCCATTTTGAGGGTTGTCTTTTGGTCTTGTTTATGGTTTCCTTTGCTGTGCAAAAGCTTTGAAGTTTCATTAGGTCCCGTTTGTTTATTTTTGTTTTTATTTCCATTTCTCTAGGAGGTGGGTCAAAAAGGATCCTGCTGTGATTTATGTCATAGAGTGTTCTGCTTATGTTTTCCTCTAAGAGTTTGAGAGTGTCTGGCCTTACATTTAGGTCTTTAATCCATTTTGAGCTTATTTTTGTGTATGGTGTTAGGGAGTGATGTAATCTCATACTTTTATATGTACCTGTCCAGTTTTCCCAGCACCACTTATTGAAGAGGCTGTCCTTTCTCCACTGCACATTCCTGCCTCCTTTATCAAAGATAAGGTGTCCATATGTGCATGGGTTTACCTCTGGGCTTTCTATCCTGTTCCATTGATCTATCTTTCTGTTTTTGTGCCAGTACCATACCGTCTTGCTTACTGTAGCTTTGTAGTATAGTCTGAAGTCAGGGAGCCTGATCCCTCCAGCTCTGTTTTTCGTTCTCAAGATTGCTTTGGCTATTCGGGGTCTTTTGTGTTTCCATACAAATTGTGAAAGTTTTTGTTCTAATTCTGTGAAAAATGCCAGTGGTAGTTTGATAGGGATTGCATTGAATCTGTAGATTACTTTGGGTAGTAGAGTCATTTTCACAATGTTGATTCTTCCAATCCAAGAACATGGTATATCTCTCCATCTGTTTGTATCATCTTTAATTTCTTTCATCAGTGTCTTACAATTTTCTGCATACAGGTCTTTTGTCTCCTTAGGTAGATTTATTCCTAGATATTTTATTCTTTTTGTTGCAATGGTAAATGGGAGTGTTTCTTGATTTCAATTTCAGATTTTTCATCATTAGTGTATAGGAATGCCAGAGATTTCTGTGCATTAATTTTGTATGCTGCTACTTTACCAAATTCATTGATTAGCTCTAGTAGTTTTCTGGTAGCATCTTTAGGATTCTCTATGTATAGTATCATGTCATCTGCAAACAGTGACAGCTTTACTTCTTCTTTTCTGATTTGGATTCCTTTTATTTCCTTTTCTTCTCTGATTGCTGTGGCTAAAACTTCCAAAACTATGTTGAATAATAGTGGTGAGAGTGGGCAACCTTGTCTTGTTCCTGATCTTAGTGGAAATGCTTTCAGTTTTTCACCATTGAGGATGATGTTGGCTGTGGGTTTGTCATATATGGCCTTTATTATGTTGAGGATAGTTCCCTCTATGCCTACTTTCTGCAGGGTTTTTATCATAAATGGGTGTTGAATTTTGTTGAAAGCTTTCTCTGCATCTATTGAGATGATCATATGGTTTTTCTCCTTCAATTTGTTAATATGGTATATCACGTTGATTGATTTGCATATACTGAACAATCCATGCATTCCTGGAATAAACCCCACTTGATCATGGTGTATGATCCGTTTAATGTGCTGTTGGATTCTGTTTGCTAGTATTTTGTTGAGGATTTTTGCATCTATGTTCATCAGTGATATTGGCCTGTAGTTTTCTTTCTTTGTGACATCCTTGTCTGGTTTTGGTATCAGGCTGATGGTGGCCTCGTAGAATGAGTTTGGGAGTGTTCCTCCCTCTGCTATATTTTGGAAGAGTTTGAGAAGGATAGGTGATAGCTCTTCTCTAAATGTTTGATAGAATTCGCCTGTGAAGCCATCTGGTCCTGGGCTTTTGTTTGTTGGAAGATTTTTTTTTTTTTTTTTTTTTTTTTTGCGGTACGCGGGCCTCTCACTGTTGTGGCCTCTCCTGCTGCGGAGCACAGGCTCCGGACGCGCAGGCTCAGCGGCCATGGCTCACGGGCCCAGCCGCTTCGCGGCATGTGGGATCCTCCCGGACCGGGGCACGAACCCACGTCCTCTGCATCGGCAGGCGGACTCTCAACCAGTGCGCCACCAGGGAAGCCCTTGTTGGAAGATTTTTAATCACAGTTTCAATTTCAGTGCTTGTGATTGGTCTGTTTATATTTTCTATTTCCTCCTGATTCAGTCTTGGCAGGTTGTGCATTTCTAAGAATTTGTCCATTTCTTCCAGGTTGTCCATTTTATTGGCATAGAGCTGCTTGTAGTAATCTCTCATGATCTTTTGTATTTCTGCAGTGTCAGTTGTTACTTCTCCTTTTTCATTTCTAATTCTATTGATTTGAGTCTTCTCCCTTTTTTTCTTGATGAGTCTGGCTAATGGTTTATCAATTTTGTTTATCTTCTCAAAGAACCAGCTTTTAGTCTTATTGATCTTTGCTATTGTTTCCTTCATTTCTTTTTCATTTATTTCTGATCTGATTTTTATGATTTCTTTCCTTCTGCTAACTTTGGGTTTTTTTTGTTCTTCTTTCTCTAATTGCTTTAGGTGCAAGGTTAGGTTGTTTATTCGAGATGTTTCCTGTTTCTTAAGGTAGGATTGTATTGCTATAAACTTCCCTCTTAGAACAGCTTTTGCTGCATCACATAGGTTTTGGGTCGTTGTGTCTGCATTGTCATTTGTTTCTAGGTATTTTTTTATTTCCTCTTTGATTTCTTCAGTGATCACTTCGTTATTAAGTAGTGTATTGTTTAGCTTCCATGTGTTTGTATTTTTTACAGATTTTTTCCTGTAATTGATATCTAGTCTCATAGCGTTGTGGTCGGTAAAGATACTTGATACATTTTCAATTTTCTTAAATTTACCAAGGCTTGATTTGTGACCCAAGATATGATCTACCCTGGAGAATGTTCCATGAGCACTTGAGAAAAATGTGTATTCTGTTGTTTTTGGATGGAATGTCCTATAAATATCAATTAAGTCCATTTGTTTAATGTATAATTTAAAGCTTGTGTTTTCTTATTTATTTTCATTTTGGATGATCTGTCCATTGGTGAAAGTGGGGTGTTAAAGTCCCCTACTATGAATGTGTTAGTGTTGATTTCCCCTTTTATGGCTGTTAGTATTTGCCTTATGTATTGAGGTGCTCCTATGTTGGGTGCATAAATATTTACAATTGTTATATCTTCTTGGATCGATCCCTTGATCATTATGTAGTGTCATTCTTTGTCTCTTCTAATAGTCTTTATTTTAAAGTCTATTTTGTCTGATGTGAGAATTGCTACTCCAGCTTTCTTTTGGTTTCCATTTGCATGGAATATCTTTTTCCATCCCCTTACTTTCAATCTGTATGTGTCTCTAGGTCTGAAGTGGGTCTCTTGTAGACAGCGTATATATGAGTCTTTTTTTTTTTTTTTTTTTTTTTTTTTTTTTTGCAGTACGCGGGCCTCTCACTGCTGTGGCCTCTCCCGTTACGGAGCACAGGCTTCCCGAACCGGGGCGCGAACCCACGACCCCTGCATCGGCAGGCGGACTCTCAACCACTGTGCCACCAGGGAAGCCCCTATGGGTCTTGTTTTTGTATCCATTCAGCCAATCTGTGCCCTTCGGTGGGAACATTTAGTCCATTTACATTTATGGTAACTATCAATATGTATGTTCCTATTCCCATTTTCTTAATTGTTTTGGGTTCATTATTGTAGGTCTTTTCCTTCTCTTGTGTTTCTTGCCTAGAGAAGTTCCTTTAGCATTTGTTGTAAAGCTGGTTTGGTGGTGCTGAACTCTCTCAGCTTTTGCTTTTCTGTAAAGGTTTTACTTTCTCCATCAAATCTGAATGAGATCCTTGCTGGGTAGAGTAATCTTGGTTGCAGGTTTTTCTCCTTCATCACTTTAAATATGTCCTGCCAGTCCCTTCTGGCTTGCAGAGTTTCTGCTGAAAGATCAGCAGTTAACCTTATGGGGATTCCCTTATGTGTTATTTGTTGTTTTTCCCTTGCTGCTTTTAATATGTTTTCTTTGTATTTAATTTTTGACAGTTTGATTAATATGTGTCTTGGTGTATTTCTCCTTGGATTTATCCTGTATGGGACTCTGTGTGCTTCCTGGACTTGATTAACTATTTCCCTTCCCATATTAGGGAAGTTTTCAACTATAATCTCTTCAAATATCTTCTCAGTCCCTTTCTTTTCCTCTTCTTCTTCTGGAACCCGTATAATTTGAATGTTGGTGCGTTTAATGTTGTCCCAGAGGTCTCTGAGACTGTCCTAAGTTCTTTTCATTCTTTTTTCTTTATTCTGCTCTGCAGTAGTTATTTCCACTATTTTATCTTCCAGGTCACTTATCCGTTCTTCTGCCTCAGTTATTCTGCTATTGATCCCATCTAGAGTATTTTTAATTTCACTTATTGTGTTGTTCATTGTTGCTGGTTTCATCTTTAGTTCTTCTAGGTCCTTGATAAATGTTTCTTGCATTTTGTATATTCTATTTCCAAGATTTTGGATCATCTTTACTATCATTATTCTGAATTCTTTTTCAGGTAGACTGCCCATTTCCTCTTCATTTGTTAGGTCTGGTGGGTTTTTATCTTGCTCCTTCATCTGCTGTGTGTTTTTCTGTCTTCTCATTTTGCTTATCTTACTGTGTTTGGGGTCTCCTTTTTGCAGGTTGCAGGTTCGTAGTTCCCGTTGTTTTTGGTGTCTGTCCCCAGTGGCTAAGGTTGGTTCAGTGGGTTGTGTAGGCTTCCTGGTGGAGGTGACTAGTGCCTGTGTTCTGGTGAATGAGGCTGGATCTTGTCTTTCTGGTGGGCAGGTCCACATCTGGTGGTGTGTTTTGGGGTGTCTGTGGACTTATTATGATTTTAGGCCACCTCTCTGCTAATGGGTGGTGTTGTGCTCCTGTCTTGCTAGTTGTTTGGCATAGGGTGTCCAGCACTGTAGCTTGATGGTCGTTGAGTGAAGCTGGGTGCTGGTGTTGAGATGGAGATCTCTGGGAGATTTTTGCTGTTTGATATTATGTGGAGCTGGGAGGTGTCTTGTGGACCAGTGTCCTGAAGTTGGCTGTCCCACCTCAGAGGCACAGCACTGACTCCTGGCTTCAGCACCAAGAGCCTTTCATCTACATGGCTCAGAATAAAAGGGAGAAAAAGTAGAAAGGAAGGAAGGAAGGAAGAAAGAAAGAAAGAAAGAAGAAAGAAAGGAAAGAAAGAAAGAAAGAAAAGAAAGAAGAAAGGAGGGAGGGAGGGAGAGAGGAAGGAAGGAAGCAAGGAGGGAAGAAAGGAAAGAAAGAAAGAAAGGAGCTAAAATAAAATAAAGTAAGATAAAGTAAGATAAAGTTATTAAAATAAAAAATAATTATTAAGAAAAAAATTTTTTTAAAGAAAAAAAAAAAACGGACAGATAGAACCCTTGGGCAAATGGTGGAAGCAAAGCTATACAGACAAAATCTCACACAGAAGCATACATATACACACTCACAAAAAGAGGAAAAGGGGAAAAAATCATAAACCTGCTCTCAAAGTCCACCTCCTCAATTTGGGATGATTTGTTGTCTATTCATGTATTCCACAGATGAAGGGTACATCGAGTTGATTGTGGAGCTTTAATCCGCTGCTCCTGAGCCTGCTGGGGGAAATTTCCCTTTCTCTTCTTTGTTCTCACAGCTCCCGGGGCTCAGCTTTGGGTTTGGCCCCGCCTCTGCGTGTAGGTCGCTGGAGGGCGGCTGTTCTTTGCTCAGGCAGGACGGGGTTAAAGGAGCCACTGATTCGGGGGCCCTGGCTCACTCAGGCCGGGGGGAGGGAGGGACACGGAGTGCGGGGCGAGCCTGCGGCGGAAGAGGCCGGCATGACGTTGCACCAGCCTGAGGCGCGCCGTGCGTTCTCCTGGGGAAGTTGTCCCTGGATCCTGGGACCCTGGCAGTGGCGGGCTGCACAGGCTCCCCAGAAGGGAGGTGTGGATAGTGACCTGTGCTCGCTCACAGGCTTCTTGGTGGTGGCAGCAGCAGCCTTAGCGTCTCATGCCCGTCTTTGGGGTCTGCGCTTTTAGCCGCGGCTCGCATCCGTCTCTGGAGCTCCTTTAAGCAGCGCTCTTAATCCCCTCTCCTCGCGCACCAGGAAACAAAGAGGGAAGAAAAAGTCTCTTGTCTCTTTGGCAAGTCCAGACTTTTTCCCGGACTCCCTCCTCGCTAGCCGTGGTGCACTAACCCCTTCAGGCTGTGTTCACGCCGCCAACCCCAGTCCTCTCCCTGCTCCCAGCCCCGCCTGCCCCGGCGGGTGAGCAGACAAGCCTCTCGGGCTGGTGAGTGCTGGTCGGCACCGATCCTCTGTATGGGAATTCCTCCGCTTTGCCCTCCGCACCCCTGTTGCAGTGCTCTCCTCCGCGGCGCCGAAGCTCCCCCCTCCGCCACCCTCAGTTTCTGCCCGCGAAGGGGCTTCCTAGTGTGTGGAAACCTTTCCTCCTTCACAGCAGCTCCCTCCCACTGGTGCAGGTCCCATCCCTATCCTTTTGTCTCTATTTATTCTTTTTTCTTTTGCCCTACCCAGGTATGTGGGGACTTTCTTGCCTTTTGGGAGGTCTGAGGTCTTCTGCCAGTGTTCAGTAGGTGTTCTGTAGGAGTTGTTCCACGTGTAGATGTATTTCTGGTGTATCTGTGGGGAGGAAGGTGATCTCCGCGTCTTACTCTTCCGCCATCTTCCCCTCGTCTCTGCCAGTGTTTTTAAATGTTAAAGATACACTTACGGTACCACCCACAATTCCATTCATGGGTATTTCATCAAGAGAAATGGAAACATATGTTCCTCACAACATGAATGTTCATAGAAGCTTTACTCATAATAGCCCCAAACTGGGAACTACAGGTAAATAGATTTTTAAAATATGTATTATACCCATACAAGAAAGCTACTTGGCAGTAAGAAGGAATGAGCCACTGATATATACAACAACATGGTTGACACTCAAATGCATTATGTTGAGTGAAAGGAGCTGAACACAAAAGAATACATAGTGAATGATCGCATTTATGTGAAATTGTAGAAAACGCAAACTAACGTATAGTGATAGAGCAGGTCATCTTGTGGTTATCTGGGTGTGGGCATGTAGGAGAGATTGACTGCATTGGGTCTGAGGAGACATTTTGGGGGTAAGAAAGATGTTCTGGATCTTGATCGTGGTGGTGGTAGACATGAATATACATATATATTCATACATATGTGTTTGACAAAACTCTTTAAACTGCAATTAAAAATATAAAGTTTGGGCTTCCCTGGTGGCACAGTGGTTGAGAGTCCGCCTGCCGATGCAGGGGACGTGGGTTTGTGCCCCGGTCCGGGAGGATCCCACATGCCGCGGAGCGGCTAGGCCCGTGAGCCATGGCCGCTGAGCCTGCGCGTCTGGAGCCTGTGCTCCACAGCGGGAGAGGCCACAGCAGTGAGAGGCTCGCGTACCACACACACACAAACACACACACACACACACACACACACACACACACATATATAAATTTTATTACATCTAATTTTACATTTCAATAAAGTGATTTTTTAAAAAGTTATGTTAAACTCCTTCCATGAGTTGCCCTAAATGACTGAGTCCCCCTATTCTCCTTTTCCTGGTGGGAAATGTCCCTGCAGGAAATCTGACCAGAGTGCCGGAGGTTTGTCCAATAATTCATTGGCTCCTCTTTTTGTATCCGAAACTCACGAATGGTTATGATCAAGTTGATGTTTAGTTGCTCTCTTCCTGTATTTTATTAGCAGAGGAGTGATGGAAAGCTATGGGCAAAGGTCTGTATTCTGTTGACGGATTGGCCTTTAAGAACGACTTCCGTTTTAAGCATGGATCCTCACTTCTCCTCTTTCTGACTCTTCAGCATCATATATAGATCTAAACAGACTGGGGTGGGGAGTGTGAATGGACAGTGAGTGGAAAACATTTTAAATCGAGTGAATCATCCCTCCTGCTATTCCATTCTAGGAGTGACTATGCTAGCAAGAGCTAGAGATGGGAAGATGAAAGCTCAGGTACCCAGGGCATCCTGCAGTGTGAACATCTCGCCACACTAAGTGTGATTTAGTATTTTAAAGATATGTGCTTTTTGTACAACATCCCCTAAAGACAAACTTATGCAGTGCATCACTGAAGAAAGAGTATGTTCCTATGCTACGAAGTTTAAAGGGATATATTCTTTCTTCTTATTAGAAGGAGCTGCAAAGTCCTCAGAAAGAGGGATTTGGGTTCCATTTCAAGATGGTACTAATGCGGTAGCCCCAATAGGGCCCCAGTGATCCCGCATCCTGGTACCCATGCTTTTGGGTAGTCCCCTCCGCAGTGCAGCAGGGCAGCTCCACATGACAAACAGAATTAGTGGAAATGATGGTCTGTGACTCATGAAACTTGGTCGTGAAGGACCTTGCCACTTTGGCTTGCTTTTTCTAGAGTCAGTTGCTCTGAGGGAAGCTGACACCCAAGCGTCCCTAGAGGCATTTTACATGTCAAGAAACTGAGGCCTCATGCCACCCACCAGCACCCACTTGCCAGCCCGTGTGAGGGGGTCATCTTGGGAGAAGGCCCTCCAGCATCAGTAGGGCGTCAGGACGACCACTACCTCCCTTAGAACGGTCTATCCACGTCATTCCCAAACTCATGACCCACAGGAACTGTGAGGTAACAAATGATTACACTGAGTTTTGAGGCACTCTGTTATGTAACAATGGATAACGAATTCCATTAGAGTCCTGAAGGCCCTCAGGGACTCTGGAGACTAACTCCATTTTCCATAAAGCATCCAGTTTGAGTACCCAGTGGTCACCATGGTGATTCCAGAAACTTTAGGCAAAGCTTCAGGCATGGTTTGTGGACTGTCTCACTAATCCATGTAACAGCTGTGTGAGGTGGATATTCTTTATAACCCCATTTCACAGATGAGGAAATTGGAGTCCAGAAAATTTCAGGGTCACTTAAGTAAGGTTGATTGGCATCAGTGCCCAAAGTGTTACCCTCTAATGTTACACAATCTCACTGTCTAACTCTATTCTCATTCTAGTTACTTCATATTCTACTTTCTGTGAGATGTTAATTTGTTTTCATTTTTCTCTAAATGAGATGTAAAGTGAATTATAGGCAGAGAGCTATTTCACTCGTCCCCCTTGTCTGAAACCTGAGCAACACAATAAACTAGGTTTCTGTGAAGTCTGAGATCTTAGAACTTTGCATCTATGATGCATGTAACCATTTTGCTAATAAACAGGGTGAGGAGGAAACGTTCCTTTTCTTCTTCTGTTTTTCTAGTTAAGTTGCCTAAAATAGCTTTGCTTATACTAAGTAAAAAAGATCAGTTTTCTAGAAATTATTGTTTCAATATGTTCACAGCACTTTACCAGTCAAAAAGCCTTAGTTTGAGCCTAGAAAGTAGAATTCATGATGCTCAGCAAGAAGTATTTTCCGTCTTAAGCCAATGCAACCATTGATTTTTTTCTTTAGTTACTAGATCCCTCCCTTAATCTTTGTCTTATTTTATTAACAAAAGCTATCTCTGTTAAGCACTACATGGCTGGCTTGTATGAATGTGCCTTGAGTATATAATTTTTTTAAATTCCTCATAAATATCTCTATAAGGTAAATACTAATGCTATCCTCATTTTACAGATGAGGCAAATGAGGGTCAAAGAAATGATGTCCTTGTCCAAGGACATCCAGCTCATAAGCAGCAGACTTGGGATTTGAACACATATCTGCCTAAGCCCAGGGCTATGATTTTTCCTGCTGCTGCTCCTGCCTCACTCTGAAAAGACTGACAAGCTATTGTACATGTAAGAACCAAATGGTCAAATAGAGTAGAAACCTATTACGAACAGCTTTGGGATTCAAATATACTTGTTGAGCTGATGGATTTCTATTTTAGAGTGTAAAAGTGTTTGGCTATGACAAAAACCAGTGACGTGAAACCAGTTCTTTTATGTGAAGAGTTTTAGGGCACACTCCTACTTCATTATTATTATTATTGCTTCACATGTGGTCCATTCTGTTTTATTTTTTTTATTAAAGTATAGTTGACATGATACTTTATTTTAAATAGTGAAAGAACATCGTGTTATGTAGCTTCCTCTAGTCACAAATGTAGCTCAGGCTTTTATGCACCTGTTTTTTATTTGTGAAAAACTAATTTTCAGTCGGATGAGGTACTTGTAACCGTTGATCTGCTTAATGGTAGCGTCAGGACTGGAACACTAGTTTTCACGTGTCAAGGCTAGTGATTTTGCCAACACATTTATTCCTTCCTTTTAAAGTATTTTAGATTTAGTGCAAAATGATTTTGGGTCAATGTTCATCTTTTTTTTTTTTTTTTTAACTTGGAAACTAATGGCAATTTTAGAAGTACACTCATGTAAGTCTCAGTCTGTTGCAAGTTCTGCTAGGACAGCTCTTGATTTTCTTTTTCTTTCTTCTGTAAAGTAATTCTCTCTGAAGCTATAGCTATTGGTTGCTGGCGTAATAAACATAAAATATTTGTAGAAGTGAAGAATAGTTTAGTTTTTCTAGAAACAGACTTTTATGTCATTTTCCCCAAGTCATCTTTTATCATCTCCTTTGAATTTACTATTACTGACCCCAGTGATTGCACACAAACTCAAGAGTCACCCTAGGAGTGACTGTACTAGATTTTTTGTGCAAGAAAGGCTCACGCATAGGTAAAAATTTCTTCATGAAAGTCCAGAGGGAATGTACATCAACTTAGAGAATTCTTTTGAAGAAGAGCAAAGTAAAGGAGTTTGGCAAAACTTACCCTGAGGATAAATTATACCCTGACTAGCTCTGCAGAAACACTGGGCTGAAGGAAGTAACGTGAATACCAATGACCTAAATGGGCCTATTAGAGTCAGGAATATTCACTATTCACTAGTGAACATGTTCACTATTCAGTCTAGTAAAACACACTTCTGACTCTTATTTACAGTAGGCACAAAGATCATTCTCACATGTACAAATAATATGGAGCCTATAAACACATAGTTTCACAAATGGTGATTATGACATACTTTGGAAAAATTGCAGTGATATTTGCAATAGAATGTGAAATAGTCTGTATAAAGGACAAGTTCAAGGGTGGATCAGAAGCTGTTCCCACTGGACACTGGGTGTGTTTAGAAGTTAGATTAATTAATTACTGAGTTAATTAATGTAGTTGTTTGTTTATAAACAACCTGCTGTGGGCACGCCATGCTACAAATAACCCACCTGCAGTGGTGCTGAGAATATTTCAAATATGGCAGCTACCTCATTCTTCCTATCCAATTGTGTGTATTTCTCCTAAGATACACAGAGGGATAGAAAAGGAAGTATCTCCTGAATATTTCACAGCGCTGAGCTGTTGTAGGAAATCTAGCTCGCCCTCCCTCTGTGACCTGTATATCTTTGGTGCTGGGCTCACAGATACTCTAGAATGCATTTCTAGGCAGGCAGAGAAGATGGGCCATAGGGAAATGTCAGGGTCCTAATGTCTTCCATACAGTATTCCTGTATGATGGCAAAGACAGAACGGGTTAATGATCTGCAACTAGTAACTAGCTGTTTTAATTCTTATTGGCAAGAAAGGCAATAATCAAATGACTCCTGTGGGAATGAATTGTAACGATGTTAGCAATAAGCCTTCAAGTGAATTATACTAATTAATTTCTGTAGGTCAGCATTATCCATCACCTCCATCATAAAAGGCAGGGAAGCCTCAATCCAGAAAAACAAAGTTGCATTTCAAAAGCTTTTTGGAGTCGGCGTCCAAGGGATCGGAATTTGTAGCTTTGCATTCCAAATGGGATGTTAAGTTTCAAGAACCAGGATAATGCCCAAGGGTTTAACCCTCTTTCTTCTCTATAGAGGTTGTGCACAAGGGAGAGAGGAGCAAGTATTTGGAGGACCCAGTAGGGATGCTCTTACTGCCGTCTTGGCAGTACTTGTGCTCAAAATAAATAAACTTCAGCCCTGAAGACTCTCTAGCGTGTAACTTTGAAGGCATGAAATTCACACACACACAATGATGATTCAATAGGCTACTGCCCAGTAGGACTACTCTTTAAAAATTAAAATAAGATTGAGGTTTCTATAAGAGGAAGCAGCTCTGCCCTAGAAAATTGGCTTCACTCGGCTCTCTGAATAAGAGCTAATGTAAGTCTTTTGTGACTATGTTTTCTCACATGCTCCGTCTTATGTTAGTGCAAATGAGTAAAAAAGCAGATTGCATAGGAAAGAAAATGAGAGAGTTTATTCTTAAAATGGTAAGACATCAGCCATCCAGTCTGACTAATTCAAGACAGAATGTACAGCCACCATAACAGTTTTTCTGCCATTTTAGAGGGCATATATGCTAATAAAGTTTATTTGAACAAGATGTAAAATTGCTCACGCTAGAAATTGTCACATCAGTTCAAGAATTCAACTTCCAGCTGTGTTGGCTCCATGACAGGTATACTTGTGACCACAACAGCATAATGTATTTAAAATGTTGCACACTTTACGAACTGGAGGGAACGATGTCTAAACTTTATTATTACTTTTTTCACAGATAGCGCATTTGTGAAACCATTTGCTGTGAATAGCACAGTGTGCATGTCAAAATCTCGTTCCTTGCTGCTAGCTAGGCATTCTAGATTTTGGAGTTTGGTAGCATTTTATAGTTTCCTCAGTGACTATCAGCTTTATGTGGGGAATAATACTTGATGTTACATCTTGCAACCAATTACAAGATAAAGGCATATAATTCGTGACTAAGTCAACTCTCCATTTCGATAACATGGCTAGTTTGGACAGTTGGCGTGAAGTTTCACATATGATATTCAGATTGAAATAGGTATTTCCTCTTAGGTAAAACTTTCATCAAATTTACCCAAGGCATTGATCAATTTTAACACTTTCCTGTCTCTCTAGAACCGCAGTATTTTGGGATTGCTATCAAAGCAGGCTCCACTGCAATCCTGAGGGCTCTATTCAAGGTCATGTGACTGTTTACTGCTTCGATAAAAAGCAACTTATAAATGCAAAATGCTATTCACTATTTATTCGTCTCATGTATTCATGCGTTGCTTGTTGGCTTACTGTGGTGTCTGCTTGATATGTATTCCACAGCACACCTCCTGTTTCTGCAAAACTGCACATTATATCATTTTTGCATCTGACACTGACTTTGCTCTAGAGAAGTGTTCTGATAAAAAAAGGGTAAAAGAAGATGTTCCAATGAGGAGCTATCCAACCCTTGCACATTTACTTAACTTGCTAAAAAGGCAGGGAGATTTTAGAGGACACACTGATCTTGAATAATGAGAAATCCCACAGTGAAAGGTATTAAACCATAGTTCATTCCCAAACCTTATCACTGTACTTCCTGGTTTGCTTAAGTTCCTTATTATCCAGCAGAGAGACGTCATGGTTTACATGAAACCCCAAACAACCTTATGGGGAAATCCAACATATTTATCCTGCTTTCTGCCCTGAAGAATTGAGAACAATGGTTTTAAGGTTACTTCCTTCTCTCTTCTTTGAAGACTTTGAAATCGAAGCCTTAAATGGTGATGTCTCTAAATTCAACGATTTTAGGACTGCATTTGGGACAGTTCTTATTCGTTCACATAATCAAACTCCTTAGATTTGAAGTTCTCATCCTAACCCAAGTTTCAGAATGAAACTTGTGACACACCATATCTTGTTTGAGTCAGGCTCTCCTACTCCCGAGTTGTATGAAATTAGCAAGTCATTTTCCTCTCTGAACATTAGTTTCCTCATCTATAAAAGGCCGATAAAAAATGCCTACCTTAGGGCTTCCCTGGTGGCACAGTTGTTGAGAGTCTGCCTGCCAATGCAGGGGACACGGGTTCGTGCCCCAGTCCGGGAAGATCCCACATGCCGCGGAGCAGCTGCGCGCGTGAGCCATGGCCGCTGAGCCTGCGCGTCCGGAGCCTGTTGCTCTGCAACGGGAGAGGCCACAACAGTGAGATGCCCGCGTACCACACACACACACAAGAAATGCCTACCTTGAAAGGTTGCTATCTGTATGTTTATAACAGATTCATTAAATGTTGGTTCCCTCCCCACTCTCCTTTGTTCTTAGAGCAAAGTAACTTATTTTTCTCATGTTCATTCACATCTCTAAAGTACAGTTAGTTATAATGATATCTGTTGAAAATATTAGCTAGTAGAAAAGTAATGATAGTATCTTTCTCAAAACTAATGCCGGACCTCCCACTCACTAACTGGCTGGCCTTAAGCTCTCCAAGTCTTAATTTCCTCAACCATAAAATAGAGATTATAATAAGAGAAATTCTAGTAACAACACCCATAAGAGTGGTAAAGACTAAATGAGGTAATGTGGGTATCAGGTGATAGGAATGTTTTGCACATAGTAGGGGCTCAACCACACTCTCTACAGAGTGTACCTAGAAGCTTCCTTTTAAGCCAGGATCCTCTGTAGGATTGTAGCCTTAAGGATCAGAGACTGAGACCCAGCCATTCAATCACACAATCACTATGCTCATAAAGATGTGGCCAAGGGCTTCCCTGGTGGCGCAGTGGTTGAGAGTCCGCCTGCCAATGCAGGGGACACGGGTTCGTGCCCCGGTCCGGGAAGATCCCACATGCCGGGGAGTGGCTGGGCCCGTGAGCCATGGCCGCTGAGCCTGCGCGTCCGGAGCCGGTGCTCCGCAACGGGAGAGGCCACAGCAGTGAGCGGCCCGCGTACCGCAAAAAAAAAGATGTGGCCAAGACCAACAGTAGCATTCATTACCATTTTTTACAAAGTTTATGCCACTTTTGTTTGCAAGCAGCCTCCCTCCTTGAGGATATATGATGAAGACCATGTCACGTGTCTGGGTGGCTCTGCTTAATGAACCTACAAATTATATTTAGTATTCTAAGAGTGAAGGTATAAGATACTGTTTTCTGTATTAATGGCTTGAAGATGAAACACAATTTCCAATGACATCAGTGTTTGCTATAATTTTATTAGCACCTCCCCAATCTTTAGTTTGAACATCTTGAGGGGACAAATGGCTTTGGCCTCTCTGGGAAGCTTCTGTGTTGATTTGCAGGGACACAGGGCGAGTGAGAGTAAAAGAGAAGTGAGTGACCTGTGGGCTAATGGTGGAAGGTAGATCTTTACTATGCTCTAAGCATGAATTATCTCTGAAGGTAATATTGCTTTGAGCTGAAAGAAGGCCTGTCATAAGTTCATGTATAGCAGGGGACAGAGTGGTGACAGGTGCACGGAGATTAGGGGACAAGGAAACCCACGTTGTTCTTTAAACAATGGGCTGACAGAGTACATATTTTTAACCATTTCCAGATGCGAGCAACAAAGTCACATGGGAGATTTATTTCTTTTGCAGCAGAAGTCAATTGGGCATGACACTAATATATTGTTTCAAGAAAAGTCTAACTCAACTAAATCTAGCCTCAGCAGGAAATTTAAAGAGAAGCAATTTCTGTTATCGGTTTTAATGAATACCATTAAGTGATAACCAAAAAGAGAGAAGAAAAAAAGATTAGGGATTGCTCAGAAAACATCCTTCCCACTCTTCTAAATTATCATGACAACACAATCTTCAGCTGTGAAGTTAATTTCCTCCGTAATTACTTTCTATTTAGAGGTGTGATTGCTTAGAAATACCCTCCTGGAGCAAAAAGCTTTTGGATTCTAGCAGAGATGAGGAAGAAGGGGTACCCAGCACCGCACAGCAAGTAGTTATTTTCCCTGCGCCCCCTTGGGCACTTGCCCATCGGGGTGCCTTGGGAGTCCCTCCCATCCCAGTGGCTGCCTCTCATCCTGAGAGCAGTGCACGGGAGAATTCAGGAGAAAGCTCCATTGCCTGGGTGTGAATGGCACTCACATTGAACTCTAGGGGCTCTCTGAAGACACTTACCTCTCCTCCTGTCCCCAGGATGGAAGGAAGGAGGGTTCAGTGGGCTCTAGCCTCACCGTTATGGTTCTGTAGGTGAGAAGACTGTGTACTTAGAAGAGAAAAAAATTTTTATATATATTTAAGATTCATTTGTTATTGATTCTTTTTTAATTTAATTTTTATTTTATATTGGAGTATAGTTGATTTACAATGTTGTGTTAGTTTCAGGTGTACAGCAAAGTGATTCCGTTATACATATAAAATATTTTTAACAACAAGATTAATGCTGGTCTCCCAGGGCTCTTTAGTATGCGATTGAATTGTTGCAAGCCTAATTCCGCAGGGATGAATGTATTTTAACATTTCCATCACCCAAATCCTTGTTTACCACCCTCTCTTTTTACAGTCACTGGGGGGAGGGGGGGTGGGCGTGGGGGGAACAAAAGCAGAAACAAAAAAGTCACAGCTCAGATTTGCTGTCTTTCAGTTGGTCATGAGGTCCTCACCCTAAGGACTGAAAGCTAGGGCAAGTTACTTTGTTATGTTGTAGCCAATTTCTGATTTTCAAACCACCAGAAAAAAAATGAGGCCAAAGGATTCTGACAAATGATTCTCAGAGATGAATCCCAAGATTCTTGCACGTTTCACGAAAAATCAGAGAATGTTCATGACGGTCCCGGGTCCGGCGCGGCACAGAGGCTCTAATTCTATTACCGCCTCATCCAGGCACATTATTTTTGCTCATTAGCGAGATGGCATCATAATGGAGCTTGGGGCAGCCAGAGTGATTAGCAAAGCGCCTCCTTCCATTCTTCAAAATGTCATCAACACACTGGTCAAGAAACAAACTCATTTTCTGAGTCTGCCATGATTTGCAGGGTTTCAGGCACTGATGATAGCTTGTCTGCTTGGTTTAAAAGAGCTCCTGATATAACAGAACCTGACACTGTTTACTTCAGCCTATTATGCCTGCTGCATTCACTGAATGCTTCACTGGAGAAGAAAAATCGAAAGAAGGCTATTCATTGTAATGCCAGCTGCTTTTTAAAAAAGGAAATCAATTTTTGCTTGAGCTGAGAATGTACTCCGCAGGTCCAGAGTGACCTACCACTTTTGATGTCAGCAACAAAAGGATCTGCCTGAATTTTCCACAACAATCACCCCAAAGCTCAAAGAACATTGAAAATCCTAGATTAGTTTCATTTTAGTTTATGTTCAAATTGGTATCCACTCATCCCAACGATATCACAAAATAGAAAGCCTTGGGTGACACGGCCCTTGAATGCCACGCTGTCAGAGAGCTCGGGCTCTGCCGTCTATGCCGGGGTTTGTTATAAATTACTTGGCAGGACCATTTTATGATGGAAATAATTAGTTATGTTTAGTATTTATAGCTAGTATCATGATGCCTTTCTGCACTGCTAATTATTTTATGGCCAGCATGTTTCAAATGCAATTAGTTAGGTATGGCAATGATCATAATATTTTGCATATTCATGACAACATTCTGCCTATTTACAGCAAAACTTGGGTGTCAAAATCAGTTATTTTCCTTTTGTTATTAGGCAGAATAATTACAGGAAACAATAACAATGATCTCTTGCATGTGAATAACATTTTACAACCGAATACCTCCATTCATGTCACCCACGCATGTGCCCCTGTGGCTTCTCACAGGGGAACGGAAACTCCATATGGTGACACGTCTTGGCTGGGTCTTTAGCCAGCTTGAAGGTCACCAACGGAGGCTTTTGCTCTTTTTACAAGTAGTTGGAGGCTCATTTGGCCCACAGGGATAGACTGGTCACTAAAGGAGGGGTATTGGGAAAGAGAATATTTGGGTTGAATAGGAAAACAAAGAGGTCAGCTTGCACCAGGTTGTTTAGAACAAAGCCCCAAACTATTTATGATTTGGGGCTAAATAATAAACAACATAAATGATCAATTACCTAAATAATATTAACTATTATTATTTTTAAATAGCAGTCATGGAGGTACCTCTACACAGAAGAACAACTTCCTTAGGTTCTTCTGCACCGGGTTCTCAGAAGACAGATTGAGTTATTGCTTAGCCAGACTGCATACTCAGCAGGCGCACTGCCTTATGTCGAACTACTGAGTGCTGCGTAAATCCTGCGAGTCTAGACAGAGTATTGCCTCGCGAAGCCGGGGAATGTTCTCAATTAGGTTGTGGACAAGATCAATGACATAGGCTCTCTTCCAGAGCTACGCCTATTTCTCTTTACTTTAAGCCTCCCCGACTAGCCATACTCCTCCATTTCCTTTTCCCCATACGTGCTCTGCGAAGTGCTGAAAATAGTAAAAAAATCAAGAAAAATATTGTCCACTGCGAACTGAGATTGAGCCATGAATTTCCTTCTACGGAACATTCGTAAGACTGGGCTGTGAGGGCTTGCAGACCTGGCATGGGGTGGGAAATGAAACATTTACATATTTCCCGTTTTTGCTCCTCTAAGTCTAGGCTCCGAGAAAAAAAAAGTCGTTAAGAATTTAGATTTTTAGAGAAGTGTGTGGTATAACCCTTGGTTAAAAACTGCGTACAAATGTAGACTCTTGGATGAGATTGCCATGCTTTTCCCTCTGAAGGACAAGAAATTTTTCTTTTCCTGTTACCAGATTCTCTCCTGCTTTTAGTTCAAGCCCATGTTCATTCGTGGGGTTTGCTGCAGACATGAAGAACAAACAGACTTTGAAGTTCATAATCATTATTTTCTCATTTCTTGGGATAAAGGTGAAAAGAATCCCTTTAGCCTTCCCTCAGAAACCATTCTTTATCCCTTTAATCATCTTTGTCACTTCTCTGAACTTACTGCAGTTTTACCACATCTGCACATGACAGGCTTGAGTACTTAGCGTTCTTAAACATCCCCCCAACTCCATTCTCCAGAACATGTGCCAACACTTGAGGCCAAGTATAGAATTAATCCTCTGTTTAACAGCTCTGGTATCGGTTACAGACTAGCTGTTTTTGTTGCTGTTCAAAACAAAAACAAAACCCCATAAAAACACAAAACAAAAAAACAACCCACAGAGAAGAGGTGTTTTTAAGGTGAGCAGTCCACTTGAGGAGTGGCAGCCTGCCCTTGTGACCTCAAAGATGGGCTGCTTTCCAGTTTGAGCCTTGGGATTCCTAGGCCAAGGCATGAGATCTAGGAATGGCAAAGCAATGGAGAGTACTGTGAGTCATGAGGCCCAGTGGGGAGGCTGGATCATTTTGGAGTAAGCCCCAAAAGTTCTGTTCCATTTCTAGGGTAGGCTCCTAAATTGAACTGAGTCCTACACGAGATCTTTATGACTACAATCCCAACTATTATTACTTTGGGAGATTCTTCAGCATCTACAAGACAAGCTGAAAAGGCAGAGCATGAATTGGGACGAGAATTGTCCTGAGATCTAGGTGTTACCCGTGTGTATTGAGGCAGATGGGATTAATCAATCATCGATGAGGCATAATCATTGATTTACAGATTCTGTTCCAGTTCACACTTCTTTCCTAACTTAATATGTCTCAGTCTCCACTGTGCTTTCCCTCTGACCCTTCCCAACTTCTCCCCTCTAACACGATGGCAGCCTCTTTGTCTGGGGGGCCATGCTTACCCTTCTTGGGCATTTAGAAAACTTAAAAAGTGACCGCTACCTGTAAGAGATGGAATCACCGTTCCTTTTCCTATGAGGATCCGTACCAGCTCATCCTCTTTCTCTAGCCTCACCTGCAGCTGCAGATATTCCCTTACCAAGAGAAATTCGAAATACAAACATATTGTAGTCCTGATGAGCTATTCATGCTTTTTGTCATCAAAGAGCAGCATAAAAAGAATAATGCGGGTGATGTGCTTTCAGTAATTGAGAGCGCAACCAATTCCACATTGTAATTGCCCCTGTCATCTGTTTATACACCTTTCATCGGTTTACAATTGCGCTCTTAAAAGGCAGGCTTGCCCCAGCCCTGCAGGTTGAGAAACATCTGTCTTCCTGCTCTCTGAACACAGCATAAAGGTTATGTTGAAAGAGAAACATCAATAACATTTTACAAACTGATTTTTTATTCATTTAATTCATAATTGTGAAATATTAGTCTTGGGCATTACTTTTGGCCAAAACAGAGAGCTTTCCCATGCTTGGTTTGTATGAAGAGTTGATGTATTTAGATAATTTGACAGATTTTCATATATGTATTATTTACATTAGGCTAATATAGTCTTGGAAAATTTTGCAGGCCGATTGTTGTCATCAAAGCTGAATCATTTTACATATCCCAAGCTCAGCTCAATTTTTTTAAAGGTTTCTTTCTTCCAATTATAATTTTCACACCTCTTATATTTCTAGAAACTTCACAGGCATCGCTAATATATTTCCATGAAGATTGACTTGTAGCAGCCTTCTACAGGGATTAGAGCTGACATCTGTGTAACAGTGCCGGAGAGAAAAAAATATTAATATAGTTCCTGCTATATGATGATCGACATTAGAATGTCATTAGCAAACCAATTTCTAAAATAGAAGCTGACACCCCTCTGATCTGGGGCTTGACCCAGCAACGTGATCAGGAAACAACACAAGACCACTGAGGAACTATAAACAACCGATGCAAGAGGGACACTTATTTTTTCTTTAAACTTTGTAGGCATGTGATACAAATGAAATTACATAAGGCAATGGGGCTTTTTCTGGTTTACTTGCTTTAACTCCTTTTTTAACAGCACCTCCCCTCCCAAAAACATTTCATTTTTTCTTAGGAAAAGAAAACTCACCACACAATTTTATATTTGTGTAACTGAAATATGAATAAAATACATATAAAAGTGGCAAATTCAAGTGCAGCAGATGAGCTGGGTCCTCTTTGTCCCTGGGTCCTGCCACTTATTCCCAGAGAGGATCCCCCGGCGCTGTTCTCTGTGTCTCTGCCCAACACTGCATGTTCCGTCCACAAGGAGTGTCTTCAACTTGGACGCGGGCAGGGACACGTGGTTTAACTTGCAATGCTTCAGCTGATGTTCCCCGAACCCTTTATAACTTTGTAAACTCACAGATGTCATGCCATTTTCATGAATGCATTTACTTTTGGCTTTACCTTTAAAAATGTAATTTAGCCACTTTTCAGTCAACAGATATGCATTGTGTGTGTTATCTGCTCTGGTTACCAGCGTTCCGCTGCTCAGAGATGCCTGACACCCACCCCAGTCCTTCACATTGCTTGTAATCCAGGAGTCTCAGTTATATAACTAAACATAGTTACCTAGTTTTCTCTAGGTCAGTGTCCTTTTTTTAAAATTCCATTCTATTCTCATAAAGTTGTTTGGTTTGATTTGTGTTAGAGGAGAACCACCTTTTGATCTTGTCTGTTTGAAACTTTTGCCTGTTTCTGCATCTATTGCTATTTCAGTTTTGCAGTCACCTGTTTGAAGGAGTAAAAGCTTAAAGAGGTACAGTGAGCGCCTCTGAAGGCAATAAGGTGACGGTTAGTTCCCCCAGTTCCTAGTGGCGAAGCTGAGTACAAAAGCCCTGGATGAAAGGTCCGAGGTCTATGGATACAAGTGAACTGAGGTCTCTGGATGCTCAGAATGGGGTTATTTTTCTTCTGCTCAAGGGTTAGACAGAACCAAACATTCCAGGGGTGATTATTTGCAGACGCTGCTAAGGGTACCCATGCAATTCCCAGCATTGTGATTTTGGCAGAGGATGTAAACAGATGGGCTGTGGTTCGGAGAACGGGCTGAATGCTTCAAGCTGTCCACTTCAGCCACCAGGACGAGCAGCCCATCCGTAATGTGTACTGCAGGCTGGAACACCATCATGGCAGCTCCATCATTTCAGATTTGGGGGCTTACAGAGAAAGCACCCTTGTGCTTTTGTTGCTATGCTTGAAAGATATCTAGAACATGGGAGTAGGAAAGTGTCCTTTTTGTTGTTTTCATTGTCCACGTCAATGGAGAATTCATTTTCATCAAAGAATTGTGTAACTGTTCTTTTGTCTTGAGCCAGTTCTTAGAGATGAATTTCCTCTGTTTTCACGGCCACAGCAGCCTTGACCTAAGCGTGCCTTTGCTCTTTATGTGCCCATCACGAAGTCGTAAAAATCCTGCAAGTCCATATTGATATCCGTCAAGCACCTGAGAGGAGCCCATCAAGTTTGGAGTGGTTTGGTTTGGAAGGGATTTAATTGCTACAAACCGTATTTGTAAACTAGGGCTTTCCACCATATCTGACAATTCCATGAAGTAATTGTTAGCAGAAACGAAATCTGGATTTATTAATGTTTATTGTATTCCAGTTGAAATTAATTTTCAAAGCATACTTCTGAGTGCCATTTACGTTCAAAAATAAATACAGCAGATGTGTTATTAGGCCAGCTTCAGGATATTCCAGGAGACCTAAAATGCTGACATTTATTGCGTTGAGGCAAATGAGTAAACCTCCAGAGTGATCAGCTCCACCGAACTAATGTTTTATCTAATCCACTGCCTGAATGAGACATGAACAGATTTCTGCTTTGCTGCGATACCCGTAATTAGTGAAGTCTCCCTAGGTCTAGTTACATTTAGAATAAAGTAAATAACTTATTCATGATTTGGCCATTTCTGATATATTCCTGTGGCTTTTAAAATGGAAAGAATGATTTAAAACAAGCCGTTTCCTACAGCCATCACCATAAATGCTTCTCCAAATAGTGTAGGATTAAAAAAAAAAATCTAAAACTCCCTATATCTAAGTCTTACACTAAATAATGTTCACAATAGGGCTGCTTGATGCTTCTTTTCAAAAGCCTCAAGAATAACCATGTATATTTTTAGCTACAGGGGACCGATGTGTACTGATATAATTTTGTCTTGTTTCCTGGCCTCACTGAACAGAAGAGGACCTGTTAGAAGTCGCCCTGTCTTCACTTCTCTTATGCGTATTTCTAAAATAAAATGGACATCTTGTTAGAAGATGACAAAATGCCTGTTTTATTGCAAAAGGCTTCCTCTTCTCATAGACAATGGATCTAGACATAGGTTCTCAAATTGCCAGCATTCCTCAATGAAAGAAAGGTAACAGGGTGAATTAGTTCTCCCTCATACAGGAAAATGCTTTCCATATATCATCCTCTGCCATGATTGGACTCCACCTCCCTGGGCAGGCAGGTTATTCTCCATGACAGGAGAGACATGTGCAATACCTACACACCACCAGAGATATCCAGCTTCATCAGGTCCCAAATGCACCGAGATGTGGCTTTTCTCGCTGCATCTGTTTTGATGCAGAACCTACAAATGGAAGAAAGAATTTCCCAATACCGAATGTACCAGGAAGCTCTTTGATCTTCTGTCTTGGAAGATGATGGGGTTTGAGTCTTAAGAAACACATTTTTATGGTGGCAAAGACCTCTAATGAGGCAAACAATGAGTGTTCAGCTGAGGAGTGATTTTAGGATGTTGGTTTGGTAAGTTTGCACCCCTCTCTCCTTCTGAGGGTGTAGTGGAACATTCTTCTCTTTAGCGGTTTTTAAATGTTCATGTTATTCCCCAGCAAACATTCAAAGTTGGCTTTGTATATTTTTTTCCTAACTAAAGATTATAGTGTTCATGTGAAATCCCTACGCTTGGACAAGTTAGTTTTCTGGATACAGAAGAGTAATTGTTGAGTGTCTGTTGGCTCTGTGGTTATGTCACCCTGAGGCTCTGACTTCATTGGCTGCTTCACCTCATGGGGAGTGGCCAACAGCTGGGGAAGGTAGGAAAGTTAGGCAAAGGAGAGAGGCTGTTTTATGAGGCTCTCCTGAGGACCTGGATTACTTATTGCCATTGCCCCATCTTTGAGGACAATGGCAAAAATAAGGCTCTTTCAATTTGAAGACTTGTGTGATGGTTCCAGAACTGTGGACCTCCTAAAAAGTGAATGCATGTGTACGTGTCCTTCAACCTTCTTAGCTGTAAAATGTGCCGATATCTGATGAGTTGTTGTAAAAGGTAAATATAAATCGAACACTGAAGTGCGTATTATAATGTCTGATACACAGTTGTTATTAGATAAACGTTAGCTGATAGTGAACTACAAAATCTTATACACAAAGCCACTTAAATGGAGAATTTTATGTTGTAAAAGTTGCACGATATTCTTTTTTACGCCTGTGGCAGATCTCTGTGATTAAAATTCTCAATATTGGATGTTACCATCTTTACCTTTGAGATGAAAAAAACCAGGAAAAAATGTAAAAGTCTAAATGAGGCAGGCTATGTGGTCATAGACAGAAAAGGCAGTTGAGGAGGCATATGTATTTTTTTTTGAATTCCCTTCGATTCAGAAAGGCAGAAGCAAGTGAGTTAGTCTTTTAAGGAATTGCAGTAGCCAAAGGCACTGGCCTATGTTTAATTTTTCAAATAATTTAAGACTAAGTTATTTATCTTTGTAATGTTCTACATCAGTGGTTCTCAAAGTGGGGTCTTCAGGTAAGTGGAAGTTCCTAAGACCCTTTTAGGAGGTTGTGAGGTCAAAACTATTTTTATAATAATACTAATACTTGCCCTTTTCACTGTGTTGATATTTGACCTGTTGCTAGAAAAACGATGGTGGGTAAAAGTGCCTTAGTGTCAATCCTGGTGATGGCACCAAACTGTACTAATAGTTATTCTTCACTGTCACCTACTTGTAATTTGAAAAAAGAAAAAAAAAAAAAGCTCCAGTTTCTCTTGAGAATGTCTTTGATAAAGCAGTAAAATTATTATTATTATTATTATTATTATTATTATTATTTTTGCTGTACGCGGGCCTCTCACTGTTGTGGCCTCTCCTGTTGCGGAGCACAGGCTCCGGACGCGCAGGCTCAGCGGCCATGGCTCATGGGCCCAGCCGCTCCGCGGCGTGTGGGATCTTCCCGGACCCGGGCATGAACCCGTGTCCCCTGCATCGGCAGGCGGACTCTCAACCATTGCACCATCAGGGAAGCCCAAAGCAGTAAAATTATTAATTTTTATTAAATTTTAACTCTGAATGTACATCTTTTAATGTTCTGTGTGACAAACATATGCATAAAGCACTTCTGCAGCTGAGGGAAGTACAATGGTTGTCTTGAGGAAAAGCACTTGTGTGATTGTTTGAGTTGTAAGCTGAACTATCTGCTTTTTCCCCGGAGCATCATTTTTATCTGAGAGAATGAGTGACAGACAAACCATGGTTATTCAGGCTTGGGCTTTGGCAGACATTTTCTCAAAAATGAACAAAGTGAGCTTGTTACTTCAGGAAAAACATCTGCCAGTATTTGCTGCCAATGATACAATTTGAGCTTTCAAGAAAAATCAGAATTTGGAAAAATGTGTATTTGCCACTGTGAGCTTGACAGCTTCCATATACTTAAGGGGCTTTTGATGAGATCAATGGTGATATTAACAAATGTGATTACTTGACATTGTATAATGAAATAAGTCAACCTTGGGAAGATCCATATACCTCAGGGAACAAAACATTTCCAAACGCCCAATGCATATTACAGAATTGTGAGTGAGTTAAAGATCCATTCACAGTATAAGGTAGACCAATGGATTTTAAAAAAGAAGTATAAAAAGTTCATTGACATTGTTTCAGATTGCTCATTGCAACTGATTTGTGAGAACTGCTATTTGCTGAGTTTTGGTGTAGTATTAAAGAATGTTTACAATTATCTGAAAAAGCCATTAAAATACTCCCTTCTTTTCCAAGTAAATATGTGTGTGAAGCCAGATTTTCTTCATGTACTTCAACCAAAAAATCATATTGCAACAAAAGCAGAAACAGACATGAAGTTACAGCTGTATTCTATTAAACCAGACATGAAAGAGATTTGCAAAAATGTAAAACAGTGCCACTCTTCTCATTGTTTTTGAAAATATAGTTATTTTCACTTAAAAATGTTGACATGTAATGGGTGGATTTCATTTCCAGTAGGGTAAATATTGACAGGTATAACCCGTATAAGCAAAAGCTCTCTGGGGTCCTTAATAATTCTTTCAGAGTGTAAAAGATTTTTGAGACCAAAAAGATTGGAAGCTACTAGCAAAGAGTTGAAAAAGTCAATAAAAGTATTTGTATTTGGCAAGTATCGTTTCCACTGCACGGTCTGATCCATTGTGGGCAAAGGCATTCACTCCTAGAATGCACGTGAACTGGGAAATGTCATACTCTATCTTGTCCAATATTCACCCTCAGTTCCTCATCAGCCTTGAAGTTACAAAAGCACATTACCATCCTGCAGACCGTAAGAAAGAAATCTGTGAAGCTCTGCTCACCCTTCTTTTCCCAGACTTATTAGGTGAGGGACTGGTATTTTGATTGATCCTTGAGCAATGATGTACTAAGGAAGTATTTTGGGTTTTCCCCAAAAGTAATTTTTAGTTCTATATCTTATTGTTGAGATTTGCACTGTTGTCTTGATGTATATTACTTTTGTTACTCTTAAAATGTTTTATTTTTAATTTTGAATGTTTTAAAAATTCAGAAAAGTTCAGAAAATAATAGTAACCTCCATTGACATGACATTCGGGTTTCCCAGAGTGTAACATTTGTCTCAGATCATACTCTTCAAGGTGGAAAAGAAGGTTGGGGAAAGGGAGTACAGATATAATATATCATTCTGAAATCTGTTTTATTTTTTCATTCCATATTTGTTTTTGACATTTATCCATGTTGAAACATGTAGATCTGGTTAACTTAAAAACTGCTGTAAAGTATTCTGTTATATAGGTAAATTCCAAGTTTCTTGAATTTTTTTAATAGTTAAAAAATTTCAATCCCTTACTAAGGCATGAATGTGCATGACAGAAAAGCATGGCAAAAATGCTTCTCATACTGGTCAAGATTTTTGGTTAAAGTTGTAGCAAAGCAACGGCAACCTTTGATACTTAGGTTTTTAGATATCATGTAGTTGCATAAATTAAAGGCTGGCTTTTTGGTTTCGTTTTGTGCATATATTCTAAGTAAGCAATTAGTTTATATAAATGATTACTAAACCTAACTTAGTGCTTTTAATTATAATCTTCAGTATACATCATTATGTACAGTAGAGGAAGAGAATTTTGAATCTGATGGAATTCTAAATCGTCTCTGCGTGCCTGTTCCCGAGAGAAATAGAGAGTATTTGGGTAATGATTATCATGCAGTTGGTCTAGATAACTGTTATGGACTGAATGTTTGTGTCTTCCTCCCAGCCCCCCAACTCATATGTTGAAGCCCCAACCCCCCAGTGTGGCTGTATTTAGAGACAGGGCTAGTGTGGAGATGATAAAGTTTAAATGAGGTCACAGCTGATAGGGCTGGTGCCCTTAGAAGAAGGGGAAGTGCACTAGAGCTCTCTCTCCACCACCTGAGGACACAGTGAGAAGGCAGCCATCTGCAAGCCAGGAAGAGAGCTCTCTCTAGGAACTGAATCTGCCAGCACCTTGATCTTGGATATCCATCCTCCAGAAATGTGAGAAATAAATGTCTGCTGTTTAAGCCACCCAGTCCGTTGTATTTGGTTATAGCAGCCCGAACTGGCTGATATAATAACCTTTGTATTTTAACATTTGTGGGGACATTGTCATTTTAAGAAGTGACCAAAACAAGAGTCTTACTGGGTTTTGTTTATAGTCTGTGTCTCAGCGTCGATGAAGTGAAGAATTGAATGCTGGATTGATTTGCCCTTCTTCCTCAGAATGGAGTGGAGTTACTGCAGCTTGATTGGTCCATTCATGCTTTTTACTCTGAGGGTTGATGAATAAGTTTATCACTGCACATTGTTATCATTACTATCTTAAAGATGAGGAAATCAACTTGCCAAGAGTCATGCAGTTAAACTTGAACTACAGATCCAGTGCTCTTTCTGTACCACATGGCCTTTCATTTTCAAAATTCCATCCTGAATCATTTTATTGGAATGACTTGCATCACCCTAAAGAGAGCTCTGATCTCAGGGAAGCTTCATGCAGAGAAAGGGAACCATAGGAGCTGAATGACATTTAATGGACCCAGAAACTTCTGAAAATTCCCAAAGTGATGTTTTATGGAGTTATGTGCCACTTAGAGGAACCAGCTTCTAGCAGGTGGGTTACCAAGGATAAGGAGGAAGCAAAGGTAACTGCTGAAAGGGAGAAAGTGGCTTGGGCAGTGTTTTTATATTACAATCTGTCAGTCAGGGTCCTGGCAAGAACATCACTGTCAGGCTGGGTGTTTGATGAAAATTTCTAGGAGGTCCTAGATGGGGTTTGAAAAAGTAACTAACGATGGGGCAGCATCCCCAAGGAATAGTAAGAGTGCAGAGCTATGACTACCCCAGGTCTGAATGGGAAAATGCAGGGAGCGGATATAGGAACCCAGAGAGAGAGAATTATGTGGCATGGCCCCCTGATGGGAGCTTTGACCTTCAGTAGGGTGGCACAGGCTGTCCACGGTGACGTGCATCCTACTCCCACCTTCTGCGCTCTGCAAAGTGGGGGAAGTGGGAGCAGTGGCTTAACCCAAACAGAAGCTGAAGGGCAAGGGAGTACCTATAGGCCTGCCTGCCGGCGTGCACACACACAATGGTGCAGAAGTTTCCTCACTGTGGCCTCCCAGTACCCCCTGGTCTGGCCTGCACCTATTTTCCTGATATCTCTGCACACCACTCACTGAGCTCAGCCACGGTGACCTCGGGCCATAGGCCATTGGTGCTAGTAAAGAAAAAAAATATTCAGTGACACTTGTTAAAGTTGGTAGGGCTGACTTTATTCAGGACCAGCTCATTAAGTATAGCGCTGATGACAGTGGGATTCTACAGTAGGGATGAGAGATCGAGCAAGTGGGAATGTAAGCCAAGGAGCAGAGTGCGGGTCCGGGGTGGGGGTGGTGGAAAATTACTCAGAGGAAACATCAGGGGTAAGGGGAATTCTGGCTAAACCGACCTAACAGGATTCTTCACTGAAGACAGGCCGGGGCCATCAGACATCACCTGGGGGATGGTGACAGATAAGTGATCAGATACTGAGGGTGATCAGATATCAAGGGTAGGGGGTTCTGGTTAAACTGACTTGGGGTTTTTGCTAAAGTCAGATTTTACAAGGACGTGCACAGGTGAGCCTGACTCAATTTTGAATCTTTCGTGGTGCTGCGCTCCGCCTGGTATCGCTCTCCCTCAGATCAAATGTAGCCTGTTCAGAGAGGCCGCCTCTGTGCACCCCAGCTTCTGTTCTACGTCTGTTCACAGTGCTCGCCTCCACAGGGCCTCACTCACTTGTTTCTTTTGTTACCTTGTTTTACTGTCTTCTTGTTCCTCAGGGTTTCTTAGGTTGTTACCGTACTTATGCTTATCATCCTCTATGACATAAAAGCTCTGTAAGAGCAAAAGGCCTTGTCTGTTTTAGTCCCTGCTCGAACCCCAGCCCCTGGAACAGTGCTCAGCATAGTTTAGACTCTCGAGATATGTTTTCTGAATCAATGAGCGAGTGAATGAATGAGTGAGTGGAGTGTTTTGGGTGTGCGGTATAAGGCACAACCTCACAACCAGAGGCTGAAATGTAGCAAATAGACAAAGCAGCCCAGGGCACTGGCCGAGATACACAGCATTCCATAACAGAGCATCACATTATGTCGTTATGCTGCCTCGGCCAAATGTACTGGCCCCAGGATGACACTGAACAAAGTCATCGCTGAACCCAGCATTTCAACAGTGCTGTCCTCGTTGCCTGTTAGAAAGTCTAAACTGGAGGTCTTGATAATGGCAACAAACGCTCTTGTTTTTAGTGAGAATCTCGGAAACCTCAGGGACAAAGTCAATTTCATGCTTTTTTAGGAAAGTCTATCAGTTTAGGTGGTGCATTTATGTTTTCTTCATGCTACACCATTTAACTCTCCATATGGTTTCTATATCAGAGAATTTATAATCTCGGCTCTTTTGACTAGGATTTTAGGTATTTTTATTAAATTAAATTTCTCATTCACTTTGCAGGTCGAGAGGATCCCACATGCCCCATTAGCTCATAAGGCAATGACCACAAATTCTATTTTTCTGCTGAGCTAAGCTTCCCTCAAAAACTTACATTCCTGTATATCCAGGGAAATTCTTTTTTTCCCCTTTTAGTTCTTTCAGGAATGAGTGCTTCTAAATTTCTTATGATTCACAATAATCAGTTTCCTTTTCAGAAACAATTGAACCTTAAAATTTGGGATTCCTGCCCCCTTGAAGACACTTAAAAAAAACTAGAGAGAATATATTAATTAAGATGTACTGAGGGGCTTGACTCTGCTGGGTGCTGTCCTGGACACTGGCATTTTCATAAGGAATAAGAAAGACCTGGGTCAGGCCTCATGGAGCTTCTTGGGGGAAGAGAGATTTTTAAAAAAAAAAAAGAAAATGGAAAAGAATTAAATAGCTAAAAGTTGTATAAGGTGGTGCATCCCTAGGAACCTTACTTTAGGTAGTGCTGAAGGGGACCATTTCTCAGGAGTGATGTGAAGGGTGGGCGGAGGTAGCCAGGTGGGTGGGGCACTCCAGATAGGAAGGACGGGGGCGAACCCTGGTGCATTTATGGCGGTGAAAGGAGGCCAGCAGAGGTGAGGAGCTGTGAGGTGGGGAAGTGTGGCTTGTGATGAAGTTGGAGAGAAAGGCAGGGCCCTAGAGGGCATGGTGAGGATGTTAGATTTCCGTCTAACAGCAGTGGGATGCTTTGATGGTTTTTAAATTGGAGAATGATATGATCTTTCCCTTTTTAAGATGTGTTGGTCCATTCGTGGTTGAAAGCAGCTCTTTTGCCCCTTTGCTGTTTGCCCATTTCTGTTCTGCTCTAACCTTAAAAGAACCTAATTATAGGAAAGAGATCACTAGGCAATTTCACCTAACTCCTGACTTATGCTCTCTTGAATGCACACCATGCCATGTCTAACCTGTTGATTCTTTTTCTAGATTAAAAGAAGTAAGAATGAAGATTAAGTAGTTAAAGAATGACTAGCTCTCTACCCCCAATAGCCCCCTTAGTAATCCTGCAAGCAGATCATGCAGGCAAGATAACATCTGAAGAAAGAGTCAGCCAGTCTGCACACAATGGAGAATTATGCAGAATCCAACCTCTTGCCTTGATGACTCACGGAGATTCTTACCCCCCTTTCCCTTTAAAAACTGTCATGGCTGAGCAAGAGTCTTCAGAGTTACTCTTGGGACATGAGTCCGCCTTCTCCCCAGATTGCCGGCTTTTCTGATTAAAGCACCTTTCCTTTCTACTGACACTTGCCTCTCGATTATTGGCTTTTGAGTGGCAAGCAGCTGAACCTGAGTGGGGTAACATGGTGAGCAGCTCAGAGGTAGAAAAAGTGACCGAGGGTAAATCAGTTAGGAGGCTGTAACTGTGAGCCACACAAGACCGCAATGGTGGTGGAGGATATGAAGAGAAGTGGGCAGGTCCACAATCTACTTTAGAGCTGGAGTTAATCAGACCTGCTGATGACTGAGGTGCACGGGGTGTGGGGAAAAGAGTAATTAATAAAATTCTTAAGCGTTTCTGGGGAGAAGACACTATAATGTTTTGCTTAAGAACTTTGGCCCTTGAGCTAGAATGCCTGGCTCCTAATCCCATCTGAGATTCTTTTTAGCTGTTTGGCCGTGGCAAAGTTATCCTCTCTGTGCCTTGGTTTTCTCCTCTATAAAATAGGAATAATGAGAATATCTATTCCATAGGAATGCTGTGAGCATTAAAGGAGGTTATGCAGTAGCTGCCTTGGTTTTCTCCTCTATAAAATAGGAATAATGAGAATATCTATTCCATAGGAATGCTGTGAGCATTAAAGGAGGTTATGCAGTAGCTGCCTTGGTTTTCTCCTCTATAAAATAGGAATAATGAGAATATCTATTCCATAGGAATGCTGTGAGCATTAAAGGAGGTTATGCAGTAGCTGCCTTGGTTTTCTCCTCTATAAAATAGGAATAATGAGAATATCTATTCCATAGGAATGCTGTGAGCATTAAAAGAGGTTATGCAGTAGCTGCCTTGGTTTTCTCCTCTATAAAATAGGAATAATGAGAATATCTATTCCATAGGAATGCTGTGAGCATTAAAGGAGGTTATGCAGTAGCTGCCTTGGTTTTCTCCTCTATAAAATAGGAATAATGAGAATATCTATTCCATAGGAATGCTGTGAGCATTAAAGGAGGTTATGCAGTAGCTGCCTTGCTTACTGGCACATAGCATGCATTGAATACATGCCAGCTATTGTTCTTACTGAAATAGGAAGACCTGTTAGATGAGTTGGGTATGGTTTTGTCAGGAAACTGTCAAGCGTTCTGTTATTGACATAGCTTAAATTGTCCATTGGAAATACAAGTGGAGACATAAGTTAGGTGGAATCACAAGTCTGGAGCCCAGAGGAGAGGTCTTGACTAAAGATATCAAATCGCAAGTCATCAGCAAAAGATTTTGAAACGTGTAGATAGATATCATCTGGGGAGAGAGGCAAGATCCAAGGCTGATCCTCGAGGTCAGACAGAGGAGGAGAAACCAGGAAAAGAGACTGAGAAGAAGCATCTGGTGTGGTAAGAGGGAAACCTTGAGAGAATACAAGGCAAAAGAAGGTAAGCATGAGGGAGAAAATATCAGTATTTGGAGCGAAGCTGAAAGGTCTAGAAAGGCATCCATTGGGTTTGGTGACACAGAATTCCCTGGCCACCTTGACGAGGACAGTCTTGGTGGGGGTGAGGAGAGGAGGACAAAGTGGTATGTTGAGAATGTACTGGGGATGAGGAAGTAGAAACAGCACTTGTAGACAACTCTTGAGAGGATTTACTTGGAAAGGCTGTAGAGGGGCTGGGCAGGCATGTGGGGAGGAGATGTTTGGTTTCGTTTGTTTTATTTCATTGAAGGAACAACTCGAGTGGGGATTTTCTGTTAGAAAGTGGGAGATAGATGATGCAAGAGAGCTAGAAGGTGACTGCAGGAGAGAAGGTGATAAGGTCGGAGAACAAAGAAGTCGGCGTTTAGTGAGAGGAGGTCTTTAATGCTCAGGAAGAAAGAACAGCAAAGTGGGATTGTGGGCTTGGGGTGGCAAAAGGAAGGATTTGTGTTTCATTTCTGTTTTCTTAATGAAGTATATGGCAAAGCTGTCAGCTGAGAGTGAGGGCCAAGGACGTGAGCGAGGCTTGAGGCGAGGAGAGGTATGGGGTCCCCATTTGAGGTTTGAAATCCTGAATTGAAAATCTGACCTCTGTATTTAATTGCACGATCTTCTCTTGCCATATTCGGTTGCTGGAAATCTTCTTAAACTATTAAATATAAGGATATTTTTGTAGACTTTAAGCTTAGGGACTGAATTAGAAGTAAGACTGTTAGTCTCATGGTGGTCGTTGCATTAATGGAAGCTGTTCTTAAAATTTAAGGAAGAACTGACTATCCTTTGGTCCTATTAGACTGCTGTACTAGCCAGTTTCAAAATGAAATAGACACCAAGCAGGGATTGGAGACAAAGTATCTATTTGCTACTTCTTCTCAGCAAGTAGAAGAGTGGACCCATAGCTCTTTGTGAAATATGGTAGCATGCTGAGGAGGCATTGTGCTTCCAGCAACTGTCATAGATATGGTCCCACTGTTCCAAAGGAAGCCAACATGATGCTATATATATTGAAGAGGGCAAGGAGAAATACCCCAAATCGGTTATTTCCATATTAGTTTTTTTTTTTTTTTTTTTTTTACAGACAGAAAATCACAGTTAGCTGTCTGTGGCAAACTGACTGACGTTGCTTTTAATTTTCTTGACATTTCCTAACCACTCCTAGTTTTGTGAGAATGTGTGTGTGGAGGTATGCTAAGTGTGCCCGTATCTGCGTGAGAGTCTGTGTGAGTAGCTGTGTGTGGGCAGGTGCTTGTTTTCACTGTGGGAAAACAAAAGCCTCTGTTCCCAGACTCAGCTCTTTCCACCTATGCACAAAACCAGATCCGGTTGGTTCTGAGAACAGGTGAGTGTTTCTATATATGTTATCTTCTCTGGTTACCCATTCAGGAAGTTTTTCTACACCAGGGCCGTGTAACTCTATTCTGAATATGTTCTCGTACTCTCCGGGATGGCAGGCACGTCCAGGCTGCTGAGAACATGTGTGCTGTGAGGGGCCTTTGTTTGATCCCACAGCCATTATGAGAAGCACTTTGAAATGGGATCCCTCAGCATCTCAAATGGACTAGAGTGATGATTTCTACCTCGGGGGAAATGTAACATCTTACTTTGTGGAAGTAAAGCATTTCACAGAGAGGCTCTGGGGCTTAAACTTTAAATATGAGCTCAAATGAATTGTGTTTTGGAGACTTATGATAGGCATTGACAATACTGGAAACACCCTGGTGGTGGCTGGTTAATTATGTAGACCACGAGGCCAGGGCTCACTCTTCTCCTGAAACACCATGTTGTATGTGCAAGGGGCTACAGGAAACTTTGTGGAGAAGCTTCTTCACTGGGGCTCTGTCCTAGTTTCGGCTGCTTCAGGAAAATAACATAGTGGTTTATAAACAACAGAGATTTAATTATCAGAGTTCTGGAGGTGAGAAGTCCGAGATCAGGGTGCCAACATGGTCAGGCGAGGGCCCTTTGCCCTGTCACAGACCTCTCCTTGTGTCGCCACGTGGAAGAGCGGACCAGGAAGCTCTGCAGGGTCTCTTTTTTTTTGCCTATTAATTTTACAGCCAGTACTGCTTTCTTTTTTTAAATTTTGTTTATTTATTTAGTTATTTATTGGCTGTGTTGGGTCTTCGTTGCTGCGCACAGGCTTTCTCTAGTTGCGGCGAGCGGGGGCTACTCTTCATTGCGGTACACGGGCTTCTTATCGTGGTGGCTTCTCTTGTTGAGGAACATGGGCTCTAGGCACGTGGGCTTCAGTAGGTGTGGTACACGGGCTCGGTAGTTGTGGCTCGTGAGCTCTAGAGCACAGGCTCAGTAGTTGTGGTGCACGGGCTTAGTTGCTCTGCCACATGTGGGATCTTCCCGGACCAGGGCTCATACCTGTGTCCCCTGTATTGGCAGGTGGATTCTTAACCACTGCACCACCAGGGAAGTCCCATGGGATCTCTTCTATAAAATCATTTATCCCATTCCCCAGGGTTCCACTCTACTAATACCGCCCAGAGGCCCCACCTACTAATACCATTACCTTTGGGGATTAGGATTTCAACATATGAATTTGGTGATGGTGGTGGGGGGGATCGGGGGATGGGGAGGGGGCAATGCCAACATTCGGACCATAGCAGGCTCTGAGCACCTGTGGGAAGAGAGAGCAAGAGAGAATCCAAATCTTCTCCCTTCCTCCCAGAAAAACATGTCCTTTTGTTTTAGGTAACGACTAGCTGTCTTACACAGGAAACTATTTAACTGTTGTGAAAATCAATAGACCTGGATTCAGTACCTGGGTCTACAATGTAATAGCTATGAGACCTTGAGCTCAAATTCCACTGGAAGCTTGGAGTGTTGTTATAAAGCTTAAAGGAGCTTAGCAGCTTGGGATATAAAATTTTGGGCTGTCATTTGAGTCTATCAGTGCTTCTCAGAAACATTACCTGTCTCTAGTCGGTTTGATCTTCCGCTTCCTTTACCAACTTCTCTCCTTAAATGTCTAATCCCAGAAACTTCTATCTCATAAAAAAAAATATCGAGTATGAACTCCCCCAACTTCCTAACTTCCTGCCCACAAAATGATCTTCATTAGCTCTCTTCCTTGGCCCCCTCCCTGCCCCGGGGTGTGAGCCAGGCCTGTCCCCTCACACGTTCACTTGTCCTTACAGAACTTGCTTATCATTTATGCCCATGGTTTCTGTATCAACTTTTCAGCTTCATTGCTCCTTTCTCTTACCAATTATCCAGCACAAGTCTCTTCTGCTTATAAAACAGACCCTTTCTTGGATATGAGTCTCTTTGTTTTTTAAGCTCAAGATGTAGGAACATTGTAGGTTCTTTTCTCTCTCTCATTCCCAAATTTGGTTAATCATTCAATGCTCAGTCTCTTTTCCTCTCTCCATTCCTCCAGACACTTCCTTAATTTGGACCCTCACCATCTCTATTGAAGACCATAGTATTCATCTCTTAACCAGTCTTCTTTCTGGCGCCTCACTGCCCTTAAATCCGTACTCCACACAACAGAAAGAGAGAAGGGGGATCAGGTGGTTTCCTAAAGCAGCGGTTCTCAGCCTGTGCTCTGGTGGGGCCGGCAGCATCAGCATCACCTGGAACTTGTTGGAAATTATCTAGCCCCACCCCAGGCCTGCTGGATAGAAGAACTAGGGGGTGGGCTTATCAATGTGCTTGACAAGCCCTCCAGATGATTCTGATGATCTAAAGTTTGAATACCACTGTCTTCGAGTATAATCAAGGGGCTATTAACCAAAGATGGCAAACAGACGCTGGAAGGCAAAGCCACGTCTCCTGCAGGCTCTGCAAGGACATTGTTTTCAATGTTGCATCCCTAGATGCTAGCCCACAACCAGGCATATGGTTTCTTGAGTGACTTCCTGAATGTGCTCCGTGCTTGGCTCTCACAGCAGCAGAACCCAGGTTAGTTTCTTTTCTTTCTTAGTTTTCCTTACTGAGTTTTAGAGGTTTGCTTTTGCTTGGAAGAAACCGGCTGCGGAGTTCTGAGAACAGATGACCTGTTGCCTGTGGGCTGAGTCATCTCCCTAAAGCTTTATGACAGCATAGGTCCCTGGTACCATGACCCTTGTGCCTCGGCCTTCTGTGGCTCTGTCCCTTGTCTCAGTTCATTCTGACCTCACTGAGTGATGACATTGGAGTGGGGCCTGCGGCTTAAGAATTTGGTAAGTGGAGAACGAGGGGAAGGCTATTTCAGGCTGACGGAATGTTATAAACAAAGACAAGAGGGATGAAATTACAAGACATGTTACGTGACCAATGAAAGTCAAACGGTAGGGCTGAGAAGGAGAAACGAGACTGAAAAAGTCGTTTGTCATCAGTCCTAAAAAGGCCACTCAGGAGTTTGGAGTTTCGGGAGACGTGGAGTGGATAAATAAAAGGCACAGTGTCAGAAGTGTTTTATCCCATGTTTGTATCTCTAGGCCGTTTTATTTCCTGGCCAAAGACAGGGAAAGGCATGCAGTGTGTGTCTAGGTTGATTCAGAGCTGAGCTGAATAGACTGATAAATCTGTCTGACCTCCTGCCTGGGGAACCGAGGTAACAGCTGCATAGACATTAACACACCGGGAAACAGTAAGAGATCCGCTTTGACTGACCTGCAGACATCTGACTGTTCTTTCCTTGTTTGCTGAGGTGTTGACACTGGCTATCCAGGTGTGGGAGTCTTCAGCGGTGACATATGAGCTCAGGGAGCTGGGGGCCACGGCAGCCAGGTGGTTGTGAAAAAGTGCCTTAAATGAGGCTGGTTCCTTCTTGAACACTATCTCCCTGCTGCTCCTGCTTATCCACCTTCACATCTCTTACTCAGGGAATGATTTTTTTTTTTTTTTTGCGGTACGTGGGCCTCTCACTGTTGTGGCCTCTCCCGTTGCGGAGCACAGGCTCCGGACGCGCAGGCCCAGCAGCCACGGCCCACGGGCCCAGCCGCTCCGCGGCGTGCGGGATCTTCCCGGACCGGGGCACGAACCCGTGTCCCCTGCATCGGCAGGCGGACTCCCAACCACTGCGCCACCAGGGAAGCCCCCAGGGAATGATTTTGATCTTCCAGAGCGAGGACTGTGACTGACTAAAGAAAACAACTGTTCGGTTCCTATGACATGACTGTTTTGAACAGGCACCGAGACATTTTCCATCCTACGGGGAGCATTAACCTTCTTAAGTGGCTGAAAAGCTAACTATCTCTGATAGGTGATCAGCGTAATCCTAAATCATTAGTTTAGCCTCTGGCGGCTTTGATTTTAGAGCGATAACAGAGAACTTGGTGGAGAAGTTGCTGCTCCAGCCCACAGAGGAGCTTCCCAGGCCTGCCTCTGGTTAAAATAGATTTATTTGATCAGGTTAAAAGGCTTGCTGCCCAGCCCTGGCTTAAAAGTCTAAGACAAAGATTTAACAAGGAAGAGAAATAGGAGAAGGTGGTGTGAGGGTTTTTCTCTCTTTCATTTTTTTTTAATACATTAGTGTCAGGTGTTTTTTCTTGTTGCTTAATTTCCCTTCATTCTATGTTGGGAGATTAAAGGAAAAAACAAGTCATGTCTTGACTTCTACGGCAAGACCATTTCTGCCTCGGCTGAGAATAAAAAAAAAGAGCTGGATGGTAGAAAGCCCCAGAAACTCAGCTACATCACTCCCCGCAATTACTGTGTCTTATTGATAACTTGCAGCTCTATCCAGCAAAAGCCATCTGTGGAACAAAGCCTTTCACAGATCAGACTGAATCCATTAAAAAGCTTTGATTAACATGTCCCTGGGGTGTGCTGTGGAAACTTTTTATGCCAAACGACAGCCTATTGCCGCGGCTTCGGAATTGTCCTCCTGAAATACTCTTGTGTTTTAATCTAGTGCGAGGTTTAAATTAAAAAACGGCAATGACTTTGTGTGACCTAAATACCAGCCACTTCTAGTCAGGGTGGGATTTATCAACGGCTTGCAGATTAAGTGTTCAGAGGAGCCACAATTAACCTTACTGTGGGGTGGCTAATATTAATTGTATATATATTATATGTAGGTTGTGTATGTAATCTCTTGTCCTTCCTTTTCTTCTGCAGCGTGGCCCAGAGAAAGGATCATAGTTAACGTGCTTACTTTAGTGGATACAAAGCTTTGTGTTCGTCCTTAGTGGAAAACAAATTTGTTTGTGTTGGAAGAACACAGTAATCACTCTCTCTGGTGCTTTTTTTTATTGCTCTCTGACATGGATGCTGAAATGAACAGCAGCCTTTTGAAGCAAAGATAAAGCTCCGTCTTCTAACTGTGGAGTTGTTAGGGGCAGGGACCTGCCTGTTTCCACACAAATATCTCACTTTCATCCTAGGGGGAAATTCAATCTTGATCGACCCTGTCTGTATGGTGTATGTGCGCGAGTCTGTGTTTCTTTATTGTTACCATACACTCTCCTAAAATACAAGTGTTGAATGGTTACATTTCAAAACTGTCATGAACTGCATTATACAATAAAAAATGATTCTCTTAGATGCCATAAAAAGACACTGTGAAAACTACCTGCAGAAAGCGGGTACCGATCCTACTGCTTCTCTTCACAGTGTTAAGTCTCCGAAACTGGTAGAAGACAAAAAGTGCCTTTGTTGGCAAAATTCTTAGAAAGTAAACTTAAAAATGAAAGAGTATCACCTACGGAATGTAGGAGCGCTGGGGGCCCCTATGCTGCCCACTTAACCATACAAAGACAGGCTTTTCTCTTCCACTACCCCAGGAATGAAGCCAAGCTCTCCTTTTAAGGATGACATCTTACCACTGACTGCGAACTCACGGCACCCCCATCTTTCATTACGTGGTTAACGCTATGTAGCTTCAGAAGGAAATCTAGGGTGAAGGAAATTTTTGATCAGTTTTTAAAAAGGATCTTCTAATTAATTTGGGATGTACAGAAAGGTAATGGCCTGCACTGTGAAGTAGAGAGCTCTGAGTCACTCAAGTATTGAAATAGGCTGGGTGATGTATATCAGGAGAGAGTTAGGAGAACGTGATTTATGAGGCTGACAAGATCTGAATTTTTTTTTAATTGAAGTGTAATTGACATACAACATTAGTTTCAGGTGTACAACATAATGATCTGGCATTTGTATACATTGTGAAACGATCATCACAGTAAGTCTAGTTACCATCTGTCACCATATAGAGTTACAAAATGTTTTCTTAGCAACTTTCAAATTTACAATACGATATCATTGAATATAGTCACTGTGCTATACTTATGTCACCATAACTTATTTATGACTGGAAGTTTGTACCGCTTGATCCTCTTCACCCATTTTACCCACTGACCCGCCTCCCCTCTGGTAACCACCAATCTGTTCTCTGGACCTATGAGTTTTATTTTGTTTTGTTTGTTTGTTTTGTTTTTTAGATTCCACATATAAGTGAAATCATATGGAATTTGTCTTTCCCTGTCTTACTTATTTCACTTAGCATAGTACTTTCAAAGTCCATCCATGTTGTCGGAAATGGCAGGATTTCACTTTTTTTATGGCTGATTACTATTCTGTTGTATATATATATATATGTGTATATATATATATATATCCATTCATCCACTGATGGACACTTAGGTTGTTTTTCATATCTTGGTTATTGTAAATAATGCTACAATGAACACAGGGGTGCATATATGTTTTTTTGAAGAAGTTTTTTAATTTTCTTCAGTTAAGTCAGAAGTAGAATTGCTGAATCATATGGTAGTTCTATTTTTAATCTTTTCAGGAACCTCCATACTGTCTTCCACAGTGGCTGCAGTAATTTACATTCCTACAAACAATGCACGAGGGTTCCTTTTTCTCTACATTTTTGCCAACACTTGTTATTTCTTGTCCTTTTGGTAATAGCCATTCTTACAGGTGTGAGGTAGTATTTTGTTGTGGTTTTGATTCGCATTTCCCTGAAAATTAATGATGTTGAACATCTTTTCATGTGCCCATTGATGATTTGAATGTCTTCTTTGGAAAATGTTTATTCAGATCCTCTGCCCATTTTTTCATTGAATTGTTTGTTTTTGTGAATGAATTGTATGAATTCTTTATACAGTTGACCCTTAAAAACTCAGGCTGGGGTACCAATCCTTCATGCAGTTGTAAATTGGCATATAACTTTAGAGTTGGCCCTGCATATCCACGGTTCCTCATCTGTAGATTCAACCAACTGCAGATTGTGTAGTCCTGTACTATGTATTGATTGAAAAAACTCCATGTATAACTGGACCCGTGAAGTTCAAACCCATGTTGTTCAAATGTCAACCATATATTTTGGATATTAAACCTTTATTGGATGTATGATTTACAAACATCATCTCCCATTCAGTAGACTGCCTTTTCATCTTGTTGATAGTTTCCTTTGCTGTGGAGAGGTTTGTAGTTTGATGTAGTCACATTTGTTTTTCCTTTTGCTGCCATTGCCTTTGGAGTCAGATCCGAAAAATATATTGCTAGATTCATGTCAAGGAGTTTTCCAGTTATGTTTTCTTCTAGGAGTTTTATGATTTCTGGTCTTATATTCAAGCCTTTAATCCATTTGAGTAAATTTTTGTGTATGGTGTAAGACAGTGATCCAGTTTCATTCTTTTGCATGTGACTGTTCAGTTTTCCTGACACCATTTATTGAAGAGACTCTTCTTTCCCCATTGTATACTCTTGCCTCCTTTGCTGTAGATTGACTGTATATGCATGGGTTTATATCTGGGCCCTCTACTCTGTTCCATTGATCTATGTGTCTGTTGTTATGCCAATACCATACTGTCTTGATTACTCTAGTTTGTAGTATAGTGTAAAATCAGGGCGCATGATACCTCCGGCTTTGTTCCTCTTTCTCAAGATTGTTTTGGCTATACAAGGTCTTTTGTGGCTCTGTACAAATTTTAGAAATATTTGTTCTACTTCTGTAAAAAATGCCATTTTTATCATGAATAGGTGTTGGATTTTGTCAGATGCTTTTCTGTATCTATCGGAATGATCATATGGCTTTTTTAATTCTCCATCTTGCTAATTCAAGGTATCATGTTGATGTTTTGAATGTTGAACCATCCTTGCATTCCTGGAATAAATTCCACTTGATTGTGGTGTATGATCCTTTCAATGTCTTGTTGAATTCTGTTTGCTCATATTTGTTGAGGATTTTTGCAACTATGTTCATTGGGATATTGGTCTGCAATTTTTTTGGGGGGGGGTTTGGGGTCCTTGTCTTGTTTTGGTATCAGGGTAATGTTAACATCACAAAATGAGTTTGGGAGCATTTCCTCCTCTTCAGTTTTTTCGAAGAGTTTGAGAAGTATAGGTATTAAATCTTTGAGTGTTTTGTAGAATGCACCAGTGAAGCCATCATCTGGTCCTGGACTTTGTTTTTTGGGATTTGATTTTGGGTTTGATTACTGATTCAATCTGTTTACTAGTAATTGATCTATTCAGGTTTTCTATTTCTTCCTGACTCAGAAGATTGTATGTTTCTAGGAATTTATCCATTTCTTCTCTGTCGTCCAATTTGTTGGCATATAAGTGTTAATAGTAGTCTCTTATGATCCTTTGTATTTCGTTGATATCATTTGTAACTTCTCTTTAATTTCTGATCTTATTTGTCTTCTCTCTTTTTTTCTCAGAAAGTCTAGATAAAGATATGTTAATTTTATTTATCTTTTCAAAGAAAGATCTCTTAGTTGCACTGATCTTTTCTATTTCTTTTTAGTCCCTATTTCCACCCTGATCTTATTTCCTTCCTTCTACTAACTTTATGCTTTGTTTGTTCTTGTTTTTCTAGTTCCTTTAGGTGTAAAGCTAGATTGTTTATTTCAGATTTTTCTTGTTTCTTAAGGAAGGCCTGTAATGCTCTAAATGTCTGTCTTAGAACTGCTTTTGCTGCATCCCATACATTTTGGTATGTTGTATTTCCTTTTTCATTTGTCTCAAGGTATTTTTAAAATTTCTGCTTTGATTTCTTCATTGACCATTGGCTGTTAAGTAGCATGTTGTTTAATCTCCAAATATTTGTAATTTTTCTAAGTTTTTCCTCCTAACTGCTAGTTTCATACCATTGTGGTCAGAAAAGATGCTTGACATAATTTCAGTTTTCTTAAATTTATTGAGACTTGTTTCATGGCCTCGCATGTGATCTACCCTGGAGAAAGTTCTATGTGCACTTTGAGAGAATGTGCATTCTGCTGTTTTTGGATGGAATGTCATGTAGATATCTATTAAGTTTATCTGGTCTAATGTATGGTTGTAGACCAATGTTTCCTTATTGATTTTCTATCTAAATGATATATCTATTGATGGAAATGGGTATTAAGTCCCCCACTATTTTGTATTACTGTCATTGTCTCTTTGTAAGTCTGTTAATATTTGCTTTATATCCTGAGGTGCTCCCATGTTGGGTGCATAGATATTACAAATGTTACATCTTTTTTCTGGATTGACTCCTTTATCATTATGCAGTGCCCATCTATTTCTTTTCTTACAGACTTTGTTTTAAAGTCTGTTTTGTTTGATAAAAGTATAGCCACCCCAGCATTCTTTTGGCTTCCATTTGCATAAAACATCTTTTTCTCTCCCTTCACTTTCAGCCTGTGTGTCCTTACATTGGAAGTGAGTCTCTTAGGCAACATGTAGATGGGTCTTGTTTTCTATTTCAGCCACTCTCTTTTTATTGAAGCATTAAGTTCATTTAAATTTAAGGTAATTATTGATAGTTATGTATAATACTTATTGCCATTTTGTTCATTGTTTTCTGGCTGTTTTATAGTTCTTCTGTGTCCCTTTAATTTTATCTTGCTTCCTTCTCTTATGTTGTGATGACTTTCTGTAATGTTATACTTATATTCCTTTTTCATTGTATTTTGTGTATCTACAATAGGTTCTTCCTTTGTAGTTACCATGAGGTTCACATATAATAGCCTGTATTTATAACAGTCTATTTTAAGTTGATAGCAAGTTAAGTGTGAATACACTCTAAAACTCTACATTTTTACACTTCCTCCCACATTTTTATGTTTTTGATGTCACATTTTACATCTTTTTATTTTGTGTATCCCTTAACTAGCTATTGTAGTTCTAGATTTTTATTGTTTTTGTCTTTTAACCTTCATACTAGCCTTATGAGTGATTAATCTACTATCTTTACTGTATAGTTACCTTTGCCAATGAGATTTTTATCTTAATATGTTTTCTTGTTACTAATTAGTGCCCTTTTCAACTTAAAAAAATTCTTGTAGCATTTCTTGTAAGGCCAGTTTAGTGGTGATGAGCTCCTTTAGCTTTCATTTGTCTGGAGAGTTCTTTATCTCCTTCAATTTTTTTTTTTTTTTTTTTGTGGTACGTGGACCTGTCACTACTGTGGCCTCTCCCGTTGCACAGCACAGGCTCCGGACGCACAGGCCCAGCAGCCACAGCTCACGGGCCCAGCCGCTCCACGGCACGAGGAATCCTCCTGGACCGGGGCACGAACCCGTGTCCCCCGCATCGGCAGGCGGACTCCCAACCACTGTGCCACCAGGGAAGCCCTCCTTCAATTTTTAATGGTAACCTTGAAGGGTAGAGTAGTCTTGGTTGGAAGTTTTTTCCCTTTAGCAGTTCAAATATATCATGCTATGCCTTTCTGGCTTGCAAATTTTCTGCTGAGAAATATGCTAATAGTATTCTGAGAGTTCCCTCGTATGGAGCAAGTTGTTTTTCTCCTACTGCTTTTAAAATTCTATCTTTATAGTTAAAATGTCAAAAGTTAAACATAATGTGACTTGGTATGGGTCTCTTTGGATTCATAGTTTGGATCTCTCTGGGCCTCCTTGATCTGGATGTCTGTTTCCTTCCCCAGGTTCGGGGAATAAATTTTCTGCCCCATTCTCTCTCTCTTCTCTGGGACGCCTATAATGGGAATGTTAGTCTACTTGATATTGTCCCATAGGCCCCTTAAGCTATTTTCACTTTTTAAAATTCTTTTTTTCTTTTTCCTGCTCTTTTTGGGTGAGTTCCATTACCTCATCCTCCCCATCACTGATTCTTTCTTTGCTTCATATAGTCTGCTGTTGAACCCCTATAGTGTAATTTTCGGTGCAGTTACCCTTTGTTGTGGAGGAGCTATTCAGCTAGTTTGCAGGTCTTTTTCAGAGGTAATTGATCCGTATGTAGCTGTAGATTCATTGCCTCAGAGGGAGGCAGTGAGTTCCGGATCTTCTTATTCTGCCATCTTGAACTGCCTCCAAGGCCTGACATTTAGAAAAGTAAGCCAGTTAGCTAAATTATGGATGAAATGTTTGATATTTCTTCTTGGGAATTAAAAATGTTTTTCTTTTGTTCTTCACAACTCACCCAGATGTCACAGAACATAAGTTTCATGAAGGTATGTATCTGGTGTTTTGTTCATTGCTGTATCTCCAGCTTCTAGCACAGTATGAGCGCCTAGTAAGTACCCAAGAAATATTTGTTGAATGAATGAATGACTAGTTTATAATACTTTAATTTGCATTGACTTCTCAGAAAAGAGCAACTGTTTGCACGTTAGTACCAAAATTAAGACCACAGATATTCTTTACTCTTGGCTTATCTCATCACAGTGGTGTTAGGCATCCTACCACTGGGGAGCCCAGCACTTTATATTTTGTGTAGGTTCTGATCCAAATCTCTATTAATAGATAGTTGTTGGCAGCCTTGGATAAACGGGAGTCAAAGTATATTAGAATGAATAGATGATAACTGGATCTTTTTGAGCAGGATATCTTAGTTGGGTTGGTTTCTGACCTGGTTAACCCTGAGTGAACTCCTTCCCATTGATCTGGAATACCATGTGCCCTGAAAAAGAATAGCACCTGATATGAGCCAAGCATGAGACTGGCTTGGAAAAACCCTCCTTGGAGAAGAATGGAAAGGTAGATGTGGAGCAGTGGCCCATGCAATTACAAAACGGGACATCATCCTTAATGCTGTAACTTATCCAGAAGCTCTGCTACTCTAAAATGTTCTATGCTTGGCTTTGAAAATTCATCCCTCCCTTCCATGTCTATCCTTTGATCTGGTATTCTATTTCCACTGCTTCCCAGACAAAAAAGTGAGAAAGACATCAGAAAAATGAACTCTACCAAAATAGTCAAAGAACATTCCTCATATGTTTTGGACATTCTTCAATTTTCCTTTAGGAAAATCTGGGGAAAACCAAACAAACGTTATCTCCCAAGATCTTCACAAATGTTCTCATGACAAGTTTATGCAGTAGGTATTAGCATCACCAGCTTACACAGAGAGATACTGACCTTCAGAGAGGTTAAATCACATACACCCAAGGAAAAACTAGGAAGAAGAGACAAAGTGGATATTCCGATGCAGATTTGTTTGAAGCCAAAACCAAACCAAACTCTCTCCATTACAACAAAGACTTTAACGTTCATTTGGTTATTCTTTTCTGTAAAGCTGCATAAAATTGTGACTTCAAAAATGGAATTTAATATAATTGCTTCAAATATTAGTGGATCATAGGTTAGCATTCATGTTACATTGACACACTTAGGCAAATAAAAAGTGATGCTTACAAATTTAATTTCCAATTGGGAGAAGAGAAAGGAGGTTAGCTGATGTGGTAGATAAAAATCTCTCTCCGACAGTTTGAGTTTTTTTCCTCTTCAGTATAGAACACAAGCGAATGAACTGTGCAAATCCATTTTCTGGTGCTCTTTGGGCTTTAGGGCACAGACTCATCTTTGAGTGGAGTAATACTAATAATTTAGATATTGTTGCTAACTTGGTATTGAGAGGTGAAAAAGCTTGTGATCTTTTAATCTCTTCTTAATATTAGAGCTATTCAATTTAGAAAATTAAACTTACAAATCTATATACCCATAAATATCCATTCCCTGGGAGTCCCCCATTCATCCCTCCTCTTCTCCATGTCACTGTCCATTACTAGATGAAAAGATGTTTTTAATGACTTGACTTAAACTTTTTTCTTAATGATGAAAGCATCTCTGGTCATGAAAATCCTCTTTTTACCTGTATGATGTATCTAGTCATTTTACACGTTGCTGACACGCACAAAACAATTTGATTTTCTAAACAATGTATCAAGACAGTGGTACTATTCTGCACATCCCAGGGAATCATAATTATTTATTTGTATTAATAAGACAATGATGTTTGTATAAGGCTCATCCTTTATACTACAGCCCTTATACTATAGGGCTACTCAATACCTAGTCAGTTTGGTAGACCATTTGGCTGGAGGGCTGGGTGGGCTATTGAGAAAAGCTTGGGCATTGAGGGTCAGCTGTCGGTTTGGGTCCTGACTGCTGCTATCAGTGTGATGCTGTGCAACTTACCCAATTTTTCACAACCTAATTTTCCTCAGGTATAAAACAGGGATAATATCTGTCTTCTGAGGATTAGAAATGTGTAACATGGATGTGAAGGATCTGGGATAATAAATTCTATCTACTATTTATAAGTAATATTGTAGAAGCAGTAGTTCTCAAAGTGTGGTCCCCAGACCAGCAGCATCAGGATCACATGTGAAAAGGCAAATTCTCGGACCCCAACCCAAACTTACTGAGTCAGAAACACTGGAGATAGGGCTCAGCAACCTGTTTTAACAAGCCCTCCAGGTGATTCTGAAGCCTGTTGAAGTTTGAAAACTACTGGGCAGCGTGGTTAATTGTGGAGACCTCTTCTAGAAAATGGGGTAAATAAATACACCTACCTCATTGGGTAGCTGTAAAGAGCTTATAACAATGTTTGGCACTTAATATACACTTGATAAATGTTCTTACGTAGGCCCAATATAGTAGCTGTTAGATGCACGGGTTTGGACTGAAACAATTCGAATCCCAACTCTGCCACATGGAAGCCACTGGTCTTGGGAAAGTCTCCTTACCTCTCAGTGTGCTTATCTGTAAAATGGGAATAGTAGTAGTATCTGCCTCAAGTAATTGTGATGGCACATGCTAGCAAGGTGTCTCAGATGAAAATGTTAAGAGTTGCTCTTCACATAGGAATCATCTGATTGAACGACAAATGCTCACCCAATGACTTTAATATCTTAAAATCATCATGGTTAATTATCCTATCATAGATTCTTGCTTACTTTTGAGGCTTCAATACATTTCCATAACATTTTTCTCTTAAGCTTTAGGAGCAAAAATATCCCATGACTTTCAACGAGATAAATCTGGGCGCTTAATTTGATGTTTCACTTAAGAAACCAGTACCAGGGTCTCTGACTGTTCTTCAGAAATAGGTATAACCGGCAGCTGCCATCCTCCATGAGTTACTCTACCTGCCCATCTCCGGATGAAGCCAGGGTAACACTAATACGGTTATATATCGTGCAATGCAATACCCAGTTTCACACTCTGAGATGAAGCTTTGTTCTTTTTGAAGACCGAGATCCCTTAGGCAGGCTGGAAAACTGTTCACAAAAGGCTCTGAATGGAGGATGTGCACGTTTAACAAATCTGCTTTTGCTGGTCTCCATTACCTTCTTTCAGCAGGTGTGAAGCTTTATACTGATATTACTTTCCATTGTAGGTGCCTGGCTCTAAGCCTCCTTTGTTTCCACCCAGATGCCAGTTTCTAGTTAACTTTTTTTTTTTCCCTAAGCTACCAACCATCTGGAGGAAAACGGATTGGGGCTAGGGTCATTTTTGTACCTTTTAAAATTGCCATGTAGGTAAAAGGATTTGTCAAAACCATGAATGACCCTTCTCGGATTTCAGAGGCACAGCAGATTGGCAAAGGGCTCCTTCTGGAAGGAGCCAAGTCAAGCAGAGGTAGCGACGGAGGCAAAGGGGAGCATGCCGAAGCTACAAAATGGGCTGAGAAATAGAGATCTGCCCAATTATAATTCAAGCAAAAACAAGTGAGAAACTGCGGTCGTTGAGGCACTGTTGGCCGAGCATCTGGGCTGTGCATGCATGCATAATTAAGCTTCAGGCAGCTGCAGGCTTCTGCAGTGCAACAAGGGGGGCAGGGTATCAGAATACACAGTAGGTTGCATATCAATGGAACTCTTTTTAAATTCACATGAAGCCTAAGATAAAAAGACATCAGCAAAAATTAAACAGCATCCGAAACATCAGTGACTAGGGATAAAGGCCACCAGGAAAACAATGGAAACCAACTTGGTTTTCCCCCCATGGTTCTGGTTCCTCCCCACAAATAGATGAGAGCGGCAGAGCCAACTTGGTTTTAAAATACACACACTCATTAGATCAAAGGGATCAATGCACATTGAAGCAACTTTCGGGACAGCACAGGAAATGGTCTGCTTTCTTTTGAAAGACAACAGAAAATCACAAACATGCACTGGGGCCTTGTGATATGCAGATGGTGAGCTTTCAGGAGAATTAAATATTCATGGCAGATAAAAATCTCTCCCATTATATTTTTAATGTATATGAGGATTTGGGCTCAGTGCCTTCTGTGTTCACGTGATAGACCCTGTTCTCTGTACATGCAGTGCTACACACAAGGACAGCTCAGAGTGTATTTTGTGATGTCATCAGTGCTATCAGGTCTTCTACAGCTGGACGGCCCTGCGGTAGTCATTTATCAATACATCACTCAGAGAACTTTGCCATTGCCGTACTTTTGTTTCCTTGGATGCAGTCTATGGCCAGAGACCCTCGGCTCTGTTTTGCTTACTAATTGCCCCGAGCCTTCATTAAATCTGATTGCCAGGGCCACAAGAAATCTTTCAGGTCTCTGACAGGTAGAGGGAGGTCTCTGAGGTACCTGGACGCATCGTACAGTTGTATTCGCTTCTCTTACTAACCCAGGTGCAACACTAGAGTCTTCCCACGTTTTCATGCATACCTTTGTTTGACAGGGGATCAAAGCGTTGTCTTGAAGACTTTTAATCTGATTAGCCACACAGGGTAATAACCGTAAGGGTGGAGATGCTACACGGCAAGGATGTATTGTGGAGAGAGCAGGCTTTGCGGTCTCTGAAACTCCATACCCCCCCACCCCATTTCTCCCAGCGAACTCCACCTGGCCCCTCTCCCCGCCCCAGTTGCCAACCCACATGGAAAACGCAATTCAGAGAGGTGCTTTGGTTTAAGAAGGAAGATGAAAAAGATGGATTTGCTCTTCATAGGCTGCTGAAATAAAGAATTGATTAGTCAGAGATCAGTGAAATGAATGAGAGCGACACCTGCTTACAGGAGGACCTTAACAAGGTGGGGAAAATAAATACTCCTCTGGATTTCCATTTGATTCTAAATTTAGTTTATTTTAATCCAGTTAGGAAACTGACTCTTCCTTCTCCACTGGAATTGTCTACTCTTAGACCCTGTCATTATGTTGCCTTTGATTCTCCATGCATTCTTTTTCTGTTAAGACCATCTCCTCCGGAGCAGATGAGTAATTAAAGAATGAATAAGGCAGAATAGCTGTGGCATTTTGTCAGCACTCAGGTCATTGGATTTGCGTGTTATTTTTGATCACTTCCGGTATGAGGTACTGGAACCCTGCTTTTTTTTTTTTTTTTGGTCGCTGCTACTGTCCTTGAATAAATTCCATCTTATCTCCAACTTAGATTTTTAAATATGCTTGTTTTCTGGATGTTGTTTTTGTGTCCAGATTTTTTTTCTTTTTGGAGTATAATTGCTTTACAATGTTGTGTTAGGTTCTGCTGTACAGTGAAGTGAATCAGCTATATGTATACACATAACCCCTCCCTCTAGGACCTCCCTCCCGCCCCCCATCCCACCCATCTAGGTCATCACAGCACGGAGCTGAGCTCCCTGTGCTATACAGCAGGTTCCCACTAGCTATCTATTTTACACATGGTAGTGTATTTATGTCAAACCTAATCTCCCAATTCATCCCACCCTCCCCTTACCCCCCCGCACTGTGTCCACACGTCCGTTCTCTATGTCTGCGCTTCCTGCCCTGCAAATAGGTTCATCTGCACCATTTTTCTAGATTTCACTTACATGCGTTAATATACGATATTTGTTTTTCTCTTTCTGACTTACTTCACTCTGTATGACAGACTCTAGGTCCATCCACATCTCTACAAATGACTCGGTTTCATTTCTTTTTTATGACTGAGTAATATTCCATTATATATATGTACCACATCTTTATCCATTCTGTGTCCAGATTTTAGATGCAAGTGTAAATGTTCTTACATTTTGGGACCCCGAAATGTAAGTAGATATAACACTCTGGAATCAGATCTAACCCCTCCTCCCCAAATTTGGGACCTGTGCTTGCAGTAAAAAGTAATATTTCCATGATGGGAACCTTGGCTTTTTTATTTTAAATATCCTCTAGGACACTGATTTAAACAGAACTGCAAATTCTTCTTCTAGTGAGTTGAACATTGCAACCAAATAGATGTTAGGGATTAAAGAGAGGACCAAAAATCCAGCCCCTCACCTCTAGTATCACCAGGCGCCTCACTGATTCAGCATCACCCTTGGGCCGCGCACCGGACCCAGCTCGAGCCTTGTCACCCAGAGGACCAGCAGTGGACAGGGATGGTGGTGAGGCTTCTCCGCGTGGAAAAGCTCCATCAGGATCTGATGTTTCTCACAAACACAGCACGCCTGCCTTGATTCATCAGGCCACAGTCCTTCTGGAGAAGGCTGTTGACTTCTTCCACAAGAGTAAACTGTGATTATTTAAACCTTCGCCTTTGTCCAGTTGCTATCAAAGCCCTGGTCTCTGGAGAGAGGAAGCAGCCTTGCTCGCACTATAATCACGCTGCCTACTTTACAACTGTGAAAATAGCACCATTAATTTTAGCAGCGCTTAAAAAAAACACCTCTCACCTTGCTTCCTGCCATCCTCCCTCCCAGCCCACACACACCCTTTTGACAGCTCAGCAGCGTGATTGTCTGATCTTTCTTACAGGGATGTTTCAAAAGAGATAAGTGGTAGGAATCAATGCACATCATCTTAATTACCAAATACAGCTTGTTTTATTGTAAGTCATTTATCTCCCAGCGGCCATAAGACAGATGCTTGGGTCCTACTGCTAAAGATTTGCCTACTTTTCTAATGGGACCAAAACATGTGTTGGATAATTCAAACTTCCCCTAACCGGCTTTTCTATTCAAGACACCCTGAACTGTAAGAACAGTTCCCTCAAAATGTAGTTTAATATGTCGACTCTACTTATTTTAAAGTGTCCTGTTATCTGCCACGCATCTTCTTGCTTTTGTAATGACTTTCTGTAATCCAGAGATGGTTATGGCTCTAACTGTGGAAGGCTGGGGCTCTCCTCAGACAGTTTTGATGAGTATATTTTCCAGGTATTTGTATGTTTTTTAAATTATAAAGTAATACACCTTCCCTGTAAAACAATAAAAAGTAGGGATATATGAGATAGAGGTCTAGATCTAGATCCAGATCCAGATACCACAGGGTTAGACCTTCCTGTGTACACGAGAGCCTCTGGGTACTTGGGAGTCATGGACCAGGATGTTGCAGAAGGCTGGATATCTGTGTGAGCATCTGACGGTCTTTCTCACCCAGGAGGGAAATCTAGGGGCCACTTGCATCTTCCACGTCGCAAATTCTCCTTGTTTTGTTTCCTAAATATTTAGGATGTTTAGAACCCGTGAGCTCTTAAGCACAGTCTGTCAACTATCTCCTGGCCTGGGAGCCCTCAGATCCATTGTATCAGCCAGATGACCTCTGTAAACACAAGTCGGATGTTACCAGTTCCCCATAACATCCCTCAATAACTCCATATCCCATGGGATAAAGGCAGAGAAGCCTTGTGTCTGGGCTCTTCCCCTCCTCATCAGCTGCACCTCCTGTTAGCACCACCCTGAAGTGCACGTTAAGGACCCTCAGCAGCGTGATTTTCGCTCCTGGGCTTTCGTCCGTGATTTGCCTTCTGCCTCGCGTGCCCTCCTCCACTCCTGCCACGCTTGTTCCTGCTCTTCCACAGATGTCCAGCGTAGGGATCACCCTATCCTTGAAGCTTTCTCTGGTTCTTCACTTTCCCAGAGAGGCACCAGTAACCCCTGTTTTGTTTTTCATGATTTTCTGTCCATTTCTCCATCATGGTCTGAGCAGATGAAATTCCACCCAGAGCTTAGTTTAGGGCTATGGTCCTGGAGGGGGTGCTGCCTGAAGAGGCAATGCTTTGAGCTTTCCAGGAGATGTTTTACCTGCAAGACCAAAGAGCAGTGTTGGAAAGAGAAGTAAGGAGAGAGTACATGAGGAAGGCCCCAGGAAAAAGTGGGGCCTATGGGCGACCCACTTGACTTGCACCGTACAGGTGTTGTGGTATCTATCCCTTTCTCTCCCTTCCCTTTGAAGAAAGGAGACAGAATGGAAACCAAGACACTACTGTCAGTGCACTTTGGGTTGGAAAAGGTTGTTTTCTTGGCTGAACTAGAGGCTTATACGAGCTTGATTTTTTTTTAAGGCTCTGTACCATTAGAGTGTTGCTTTCATCGCCCACCCTTGACTCCAGAGCAGCTGCCATTGGAGACTAATAACAAACATGCTGAAGTTAAGAGGATAAACTCAAGAGCTGGATTTGTCTTCCGGCGCAAAATTGCTATGTGACCTTGGGCAGATTATTCAACCTGTCATCTTCCTCTTTGGTAAAATGGGGATGAAGAGTATCTACCTCTTAGCACTGTGTGGAGGATTAAATAGGTTAATAGTAAGTGCTCAATAATGTTCGCTATTATTATTATTCCTGCTGTTTTTCTATATGTCATGGCAAACTAACCAAGACCAAAACCCAGGTTAGTGTCTGCGTAAAATCTAGTGCCGTAAAGAAGACTCAAATCCAACTCGTATCCAAGGTTCTTTCCACAACTCTGATTTTCCAAATCTACCCAGTTTTCCTGCATTTACTACAAGATTCTCTAGGCCTGGTTCAAAACTTTCCCTTGCTTTAGTCCCATGACTTCTACATCAAGGCTATGTATACAGTGCCATATGCATTTTTCTATCTATGTTTATCTGGCTGTCTCATCTATTAGTCCCTTCAACTCGAGTCGAAGCACTATAGGAGGCCTGAGGCCAGTCAAACATTTGCAGGGTGCAATCAGCCACGCTGATTGCCTGGAGGACCTCATTTGAAACAGGTAAACTTAAATGTGTGATTCTTAAAGATTATATACAGGAAGATGGCTGAGAACCAGCCCTCAGCATAGGCCCACAGGTTCTGGGCAGGCTCCCACACAGGTCAGGGCTCACTGCACTGGACCAGTGCCCTCCATACTGCTCTGCATATTCTGAACAGCTCCTACTGAGACCCCAGCCCTCACTGACATTCACCCATTGGACGGGCCATGCTTGGAACCAGGGCTCTCCAACCCAGTCTCGGTGGCAGCTCTCACTGAGATCAGGCCAAACATGGCCCAGGATGCTGGACCAGCTCGGGAACCCAAATGAACTATGTCAAATGTGAGATGTTGGTCACCAGCCTCTGATTCTTGTCAGCCCCAGTTACCACCTAAAATTTGGTGAACACTCTTGTGGGGTTGTTGGGGATAATCTGATTTACACTTGGTGTCCTGGCATAATTATAAATAGGACCTCCATTCACTCACAGAAGTACCGTCTCTTCCAAGGGGCATGACCACACTCACCCTCCCCGATCGTGCATCCTCTAGCATTTATGTGTTTTATCCCTTTTCTTGTTGGCATTTCTTATACCATGACTTCCCAATTTATATATTAGCCCCCTTTTTCTCCTTGCCCATTCTTTCCTCTGCCCTCTGCCCTCATGCCACTATAAAACAACTCTCCTACACTCTCAGCCTCTAGAGGATGTATCTCAGGTTCCTGAGCCAGCACAGCTTTCCTGACACACATGCTGCTACAGTCCTTGTGCTGAGAGCTGCTCAGCTCTGCGTCAGGAATGAGAACCAGGTGTGCCCTCTGATAACTTAGGTGCTGTCCTCATTGGATCTCAACATTCCGTCCGCTCCATGTCCTCCTTGAGTGATGATAGGAGGTGGAGGGACCTTATGCGTTCTTATAAAGTAGGTCTCTGTTAGTCTCATGGAGTCGGCATGGTAAAGAACTTGGCCTTGCCCGAAGAGAGGTCTGGACTTTACCCTCAGTTTCTGAGAGGTAATCTGTATCAGGGGCAGGGGCTGAGCACATCAGATCTTAGACTGGGGTCAGCCTCACCAAGTAGACACAGGGTGGTGGTTGCCCACACCAGCAAGGCCCCCTTGTGTTTAGGGTGAGAGCACTGGGTCCTGTGGTTTTAGCCATCAGTCTGGTGACTGAGATCAACCATGTGGACACTTGATCAATCCATCAGGCCTGCCTAATAGAGCCCCACTAAAAACACTGGACACCAAAGCCTGGGTGTGCTTTCCTGGCTTCTCCTGGTTGGCAGTGCTCCATGCTTATTGCCACATGTTGATGTCAGGAGGGTAACACATCCTGACTCCACAGGGAAGGGGCATCAGAAGCTTCGTGTTTGAGACCCCTCTCTCTTTCCCCTGACTCTGTCCATGTGCATCTTCCCTCGGCTGATTCTAACTGATATTCTTTCCCTGTAATAAACTGTAACCGTGCATATAAGGGCCCTCGGTGAGTTCCGTTAATCCTTCTAGTGAATTATGGAACATGGAGTTGGTTTTGAAATCTTCTGAACTTGCAGTTGGTGTCAGAAGTGAGGATGATATTCGGTAGAAACTGTACCCTCTAACTTTTGCACTTTGGCTAACTCCAGGTAGAGTCCACTATAATGTCTTTGCATTTCCACGGGATAGGGGACAAACTCCAGGCCCTCTTCTCTCAGGAGGCTCTGGCTCCTTGCCTGGCCAGAGTTGTCAGTGGAAGGGTGCTAATTCCTCCAGTATCAATGTGATGCCTCACGTCTCTGCCAACAAGGTCCGAGTCTCATTTCTCACATCCAGCCATACAGGTCCCTGACTTCTGTGCCTACATAGTGAAAACACTGAACCACTCTTTTAAAAAATTTTTATTGGAGTATAGTTGATCTACAATGTTGTGTTAGTTTCAGGTGTACAGCAAGTGAGTCTGTTATGCACCTACATATATCCACTCCTCTTTAGATTCTCTTCCCATATAGGCCATCACAGAGTATTGAGTAAAGTTTAATTTATTTTGTTTTGGCTGCGCCTTGTGGCATGTGGGATCTTAGTTCCCCAGCCACGGTTTGAACCCATGCCCCCTGCATTGGAAGTGCAGAATCTTAACCACTAGACAGCCAGGGAAGCCCCTGAACCACTTTTATAGCTGGCACTAAAATCCCTCTTTACAGCCTTTATGAAACACCTTGATAAGCCTATACTGAGAAATTAGCAGGAGGGAGAAAGATGATCTGCATAAGACAAGAGGAATAACTGATTATTTTCACTTCTTAGAGAGAGAGGGATTGATGAGGGAAGGGGAGGGAGAGGAGCCCTTTGAAAGAGGAGGCGAGGCCAGGATGAATGAGAACGACAGTTAGTGGAAATCCTGACTGGTGGGTGGCCTAGGGGGTGCTGTAAGAACTGACACCCTGGTCCCCTGGGAGTCTTCAGCTGTCCTGATCTATGCCTCCTCCAGGGGCCCCCTCCCCTCTTTTAGAAGCTCACTGCTGCTTTGAACTTCTCAGCTGGTTAGACACAGAGCAGTGCTGGAAGCAGGCACTCTGGAGGCAGCAGAGGCCTTGGGACCCATCTGCTGTGGCACTTTGCAGAAGCCTTAGCGAGGACTCTGGACTCTCCAGACAGTGGGCTTGGGGATGCTGAGATAATCATACTTTAGATTTTCAAGATGGGTAATATTTTGGTTACCCACGTATCTTCTAGCTCGGCATGTCCTAAGTGCTGGCTCTGTGTTCCATATGCTAAGTGACTTGTGCCTTATTTCTTCTTCCCCATCACCCTATGGTGTGGGGACTCTTATCTCTATCTTGCAGTAGAGGAACCTGCCACAGAAATTCCCAGCTCGTCAACAGTGCATCGATTCTGGCCCCTGCTTGACAGCCCCCAGTGGTTCCCCAAGACTTAAATGTTCAATTCCTGATTTCTTACCTGGCTCCCCCCACCCCCCAGGCTCTGTGGGATCTGACCCTGCTGGCCCCTGAGGCCTGACTTCTCACCCTTCCCTGCTCAGGCCTACTGGACACTAGTGTTTAGAGAAACCAGCTCATTCTCATTTCTACCTCCGGGTCCTAGAGCCGTCATCTCCTCTTCCCAGCCTACCCTCTCCCTCCCTCTTGGCCTGAGTGACCCCAACTGCTGTACCTTCAGATGCCATCATCATCTCCCTAAGTATGGAGCACATCCAGTGCTGCCACCGTGTTCTGTGCACACATCTGTCCTAGGGTCGCCTCAGGGTGCTGAGAGCCACTGCAGTCCTCTGTGGCTAGGATGGCCATAAAGAGCATGCTGTGAAGGGTTAAGTGGGCTGCATGTAAGCCAGCAACATGATGATGAGGAAGTGTGAGAGTGAGATGGGTTTTGATTTTTCCTAGTTGAACTGCTATGAAGGTGGTATTAGAAGGCTAGAGTTTGAGTGTATTCTCTCAGTGAGTGAATGATGTAGTTGTAGGGGGAATAGGTAAAAGTGAGAAATCGGGAGGTGGAGCTCAGCTTCTTCCTTCACTCCCCAACACATGATAAATTCTGTTAAAATTTTTTTTTCATCTACCCACTCACCTCTCCTTCTCTTCTTTATCTTTCTGATTCCTAGTGTTTGAAATCTGCTTGGATTTTTAGATTCTTTACTTATGGCCTTAGTGGGTGTGGTAGACAGGACAATGCCTCCACCCCTACCCCAGAGATTTCTCTCTCCTTATCCCTGGAACCTGTGAATATATTAGGTTACATGACAGATGAGAATTAAGACAGCTAATCAGCTGACCTTCAAATAATGAGATTGTCCTGGATTTTCCTGATGGGCCTAATGTAATCGCAAGTATCCTTAGAAGTGGAAGAGGGAGGCAGAGGAGGTCAGAGTAAGAGGGAGGTGTGAGTAGGGAAGAAGAATCAGAGAGATGCAATGTTGTGTCATTTAAGCGGCTCAGTTCCTGGTAATTTGTTACAGCACCAGTAGAGAATGAATACAGTGATGACTACAAAAATGTCTGGCCGTCTCATCTATTGGATTCTAGTGCCAACTATGAATAGAAAATTCCTCTATTTAGGTTTAGTGGTCAGTAGCCCAGACTCCAAGTCTTCCTTGGGTCAAATCTTGGCTCCTGAGATGTTGATTTAAGGCTTTCCTGGTGTTAATATAAGAATAAAGTGAGTCTGCATATATCTAAAGTGCTGAAAATGGTGCCGCTAAGCCCCTGGTATGTTGTTGCTGTGATTATTATTTTTATATAATTTTTATATTGCACTCTAGCCAGGGCCAGTTCTAATGTGCAAAGAAATCCCTTGTATTTAGTAAACATCAGCCTCATGTATACTTAAAAAAGTTTAAACCTCAGTAGCTTAACTTGGAAGATCTGGATTCAAACCCTAGCTTTTCATAAAAGCCATGGCATTGGTACATTAGAAGAACTCTTTGAGATGTGGAAAAATGTTCAAGCTAAGTACGTAGCTTTGAGAATACACAGGGGAGCTAAGCATTTAAATGAGAGGGAGCCCAGTACTTCACACAGTTAGCTGATTGCCAGTGAGCAAGACAGGTTTTGATTTTTCCTATTTGAGTTGCTGGGAGGGTGGGGTTAGAATGCCAGGTTAGGTAATGGTGGTCTCGAGCCTGTTCATGTAAGTATGGCAAGGCAAAGAGTTTGTTTAGAATCATATTGCAAGGTAGGTGTGGAGATCAGATTGGGGATCTTTAGAAAGCTCACTTGTCTTAAAAAAAAAAAACAAAAAACCAAAGGCAGGGATTTTTTGCCATGTCTAATTTGGAGCTTTTCAAATATTTCTATCTGTGGATTCAAAGGATATTTGCATTCATATATAAAATGGCTTTATACTTTATTTGCAAGTCCAGCTGATGGTTTCCAATGCAAATCAAAGTATTTGTACTTGCAAAAGGCAATCACCTGCATTCTCGGGTGACTTGGTAGAAGGCTAGAGTTCAAATGTGAATCTATATTTGAATGACCATCTCCAACCCTATTTCCCTGATCTCCACTCCTGGCAACCTTTCTGTTTGTCCCTAATTCTGTTAAAAAAAAAAAAAAAAGAAAGCCCTGTTCCTATCAAGCTAAAACACCCATGTTGTCTTTGTCTCTTTAACCTCTCTTACCTTTCTCTACTTCAGCTTTATCCCATTAGTAGTGGAATTCCCATCATTTCCACGTCTCACACAAGCTCCCCTTTTCTGTTTGCACTGCCCCCTCCCTGATTCATGCCTCGTCTCTCATGTTTAGTCTACGACCACAGTCCCCTGGCTGTGCTGCCCTCAGCCTCTCCCTTTTCTAATTTGTTCTATATATGCAATTATTTTCCTGAAGTGCAGTTTGAGATGTGGTCACTCCAGTTTGTACAACACTTCAGTGCCTCTCACTGGCTGCTCAATTAAGTATCAATCCCGTGTCCCAACATCCAACGACTGCTGTCCATTCCTGGTACAGATGCTGAAGTTTCCTTTTCTACAGGTCCTGGGGCTGCTTCCTCCTTCTGAACTGGCTTTCTCACTTCCTCTTTTGCCTGTTTGAGGTCCTACCTATTATTTAACCAAATTGTAAATAGCGTCTCTTGGCTTGTCCCGGGTTACCTCTATACATATTTATTATGTCTTTAATGGAATTTTTATTTCACACACAGACACATGTGTACTTGTATTTTCCCCTGAGTATAAGCTCTTTGAGGATAGGGACTGTGAGTGTTCCACATCTGTGAATACCTCCTAGAATTTGGCACATTACCTTGAACATGGTGATGGTCTAAAAATATCTTAAAAATTGTTCCATCATTTATGAAGCTACCATTTTCTTTTTTTAAAATGCAGTTTAAAAAGTACATTAAGTATGAAGTATACATTTTAATGTGACAGTCCATAAAAATGGATAAATATAGTGTGCGGTGGGATCCTTGAGTTGAATTCTGCACTGTGGGGTACAGGAGACTTGTAGCTGAATGCATGCTCTCCTCACCCCCGTGTAATTATTGGGTTGGCCAAAAAGTTTGTTCGGGTTTTTCCATACGATGTTACGGAACTTTACGGCCAACTTTTTTGGCCAACCCAATATTTGGGCTTGAAATGAGATGCATGGCTTTATGTATGGAGAAGCGTCAAGGTAAAAGGATCCAGTCAAGCAGCTTAAGATCGCCCTATGCAATAGTTATTATGGCTATGTAACAAGTTAGCCTACAACTTAGTGGCTTAAATCGATAAATATCTCCTCCAGTTACTGCAGTTCAGGAGTGGCTTAGCTGGGTGGTTCTGGCCCGGGGTCTCTCCTGAGATTGTGGTTCAGATGTCAGCTGTGATTGCAATGAGGCTGGAGGGTCGGGACACTCACGCACAAGCAGATTAGTGTCGGTTGTGGGCAGGGGTCCTGAGCTCCTCATGACAGGGTCTTCTCCATTGGGCCCCTTGAGAGTTTCCTGACTCTGTGGCTGGTTTCCTCAGAGTGAGTGATACTAGAAAGAACAGGAAGAAAGTGGCAATGCCTTTTATGTCTTGGCCTGGCAAGGCAGACACTGTCATTTCCACAATATCCTATTGGATACACAGTAGGCCTTATTTACAGTGCAAGACCATGAATATCAGGAAGTGAGAATCACTGGGGCCGTCTTGGAGGCTGGCTACCACACTCCAGTAATTACTGTCCACTTAGGTCTTTAGCGCCCCAGCAGAAGGAGAAGATGGTTGCCTTTTCTTTAATTTCATAGGGTTGGGTAAGGCCCAAGGGATTCATCTTCAGCTCTGGAATTGTAGGCTTGGCTTCTGGGAGGCCACCTTTCCCTCTCGCCCCACTCCGAGCATGCATACAGGGCGGGCCTTGATTCCTGGGCCTCTCAACCACCTTTAAAAGAATGCAGCAACCTCATAGGTAGTCCACAGCTATCAGTGGTATTTGGACAAGAATTTGACTGACCATTATAAAATAAGTCCTGATGCTGCCAGAATGCCCAAGGTACTTCTGAGTTTTCTTTGTAGGTCTGAAATTGACGGTTGATTTCTTCTGAATGGAAGGTATTTCTCTCTCCCTTTGGAAACAAATTCTTTTCCTAAGGATCTGGATTGGCTTTGGTTATTTACTCGGCACCCTCTCAGCTGCAAGTTGATGATTAGACACATTCCAGTCCGGTGACACACATGTTTGAAAGGATTCATGCTTCTAATCATAAAAAAATAAAGTTTTTTCCTTTCTTAACATCTGGAGCCTGATGAATAATTACTATAATTTAAAAAGAGGGCATTGTATATTTGGGTATTTTTTAAGCTTCAAATGCCTCTCTCTGTGCAGGATTCACGTTGTACACTCTTTGTTCTAAAGCATTCTACTGTGCAGTGCTCACAGTCTACTAGGGAGCCTTAGTGGCTGGTGTTAAAAGTAGGTCATTATAGCCCAACCTTCATAGCTCTCTTATTCTGCTTCTCCAAAGGCCTTAATAAGTAAATCCACTGCTCCGCTCAGGATCCTTCACCCTGCCCTCCTACACCTCATAGCACAGGAGAGGCAGAAGCAGGACTGGTCCTCTAGGGAGGATGTTAGCTCCTCCCCTTCTCACCACTATCATTATTGATTTAGGGACATCATCTTGATAGGTAATGCCAGGCCACTTGTTATGACTACTAGGGATACATTTTAGATAAACAAGAAATACAAAGAATTCTGAATGCTTTTATGAAAAAATTGCTTTATATTTCATAATATTCCTTAAGTGCCTTGTGCATAGTAGGGGCTCAATGAATTCTTACCAGTTGATTAAAATAAATTCTCAATAGTTTGTTGTTTAATATTTATGTCTGGGCTATCAAATCATGATCCTAGAGGCAAAAATAACTAGAAGAGGGTTGATGTGAAGTAAAGCTGGGCCAAATTAATTGTAATGTTGGGAGCTTGATCATTATAGAAAATACTTTATAAGTCTATACTAGTATTTAAATAAATATATACTATTCTGTAGAATGTAATGTTGAGCTTATTACAAGAGAATAAATGATGACATTTATTTGATGTACAAGCATTCTGCCTATGGAATCTTGAAGAATTTAGGGTATAATCACACACAGGAATTTAGGCTAATGGTCATCTTCATCTCTTCTACTCACTCTGAAGATGTTTTATGAAAGTCACAAGACGGACATTCAACATTAAAGATGTTGGAATGAAATGTGCTTTAGTATTTTGTGTTTTTGTTTTCTTTTATAAAAGAATCTGTGTGAGGGTAGTTGATGCATATACTCATCCTAATCAGAAGAAATCTGCTGGGATAATAAACATTTAGGTAGATATTACAAAGAAGACAGTACTTCTAAGGCAGAAAGAAAATATATTTTTATATTAAATGTATATATTAAAACTGCATATACATGCATATTAGATACACACAGAGTTAGAGCTATGGCTCATATACAATTTGGAGAAACACTGAAAATTATTCTTTGTAAAAAGTTACTGGCGTCGAATTGTAGAATCCCAAGTGAATGGATTCATTTATCCCCACAATGTATCAGTTGACCAGCTCTCATAAAAACTACTATTAACCTAAGAAATTACGGTCAGTAAAAGCCTAGCTCTAATACACAAATCTCAACGAGCTGAACCTTTAGATCCAATGAGCTCATCATGATAGATTAAAGACCAAACATAAAGACATTATGAAATATGTGATTTTAATCTATTTGATCATATCAGAACAACCTTTTTAATGACATGATTTTATCATGGAACCTCATGTGTTTTCCCTAAAACCAAGAAGGCAGTCTAAAAGACTTTAACCCTGTCTTGTGTCGTAGCTTCTAACTCCATCTTACTTGACTTAATTTGGTAAAACTGGCTGAAATGATGCTCTTCTGGACCACCAGTCATGACAGCAAAGATGTCCTGTAGCTGAATTCCACCTGCCACTGGGATAGTGATAATGTCAAGGGCTAAACTCTAGGCTTGAGCCCCCATCATACACCATACTCTCGATTACAACCGTCCACACCTATTTCCTTTTATAAGGTTCTAATCAAAAACAACCACTTAGGGTTTACAGCAACAAAATCAGATTCCTGCAGTGAAACAACCCAGGGTTTGCAACAGACAAAACAAACAAAAACCAAACAACTGAAACCCAAAACACACAACCTAATCAGATCCTTACAGTGAAACAGGACTTAACAAAGCACCTTCTTTCAGAATTAGTAATCTTGCTTGAAATAGGAAAAAAGCTTGCAGCTCTTCCCACCAGTGGGTTAATCCATGCCCAGCCTGAATGGTGCCTTACAAGAACAATTTATAGCTTACAAAAGTAAGATATCCTGTTATCTCATCCAACCTTCAACATATTTCTACTTTTCATTCTTCCAACTCACAAATGAGGAAAACTTCAGAAACAGCTGATTTGAAATTCCTTGCATTTTCCGCTATACTTGGGTTGGGTTCATTCCTGGAATTACCATATGCAAATAGTGAAAGAAAAATGCTTTGATGTAGGCATCGAGCTGCAGCAAGGCAGAAAGCAATCTTCATCCGTGATGGTTCCTCAGATGATAATCTCATTTAGTAACTCCATTCCCCACCAGTCTGTGATATTCTGTTGCAGCAGCCTGAATGGGCTAAGAGTCTTTGGGCATCCTGACAGGTTAATAATTTGGTCCTCTTAAAATCATATTCTTTAAATATGCACATTTATTTTGAAGAGACATTGAACTCTGTGAGGAGAAAGGTGGAAGGGGAATGGACGGGTCCCTCAGTGTCTGCTGTCATGTCTCAAGCTAGTCAGCTCTACCAGGCTTGAATACTCCAGGCAAAGCATTAACTGTGCTTACAGCTGCCCGGCCCACTCTTCTTGGAAGTCAAACTCAGATAATGCCTCTTGGGAGGTCTCAGCCCCACCCCAGGTGTTTCGTCCAAACACATTGCTTCTCTCTCCATAAGAAGCAATGTGGTTAATACAAGTTTCTCCATCTTGTGACATTTCCACGACCCTCTGAGTACCTCTTACAGAGCGGTGCTCTAGGCAACAACCTGCCTGGTCTGCCCTTAATTCAGCTCTGTTTCTGACAAAGCTCTTTTATAGAAATGAGACTCTTGTACATCAGGTGTTTCCTGTTGTCAGTACCAAGAAGCCATTACTTGATTACATACATATTTGCAAGGGTAGAGAAGGAAAGTGATCAAAAGTTTTTGCCACTTTAGTTCTTCAATTAAGGGAGAAATGGTCTAAGGTTTTCTCTTTCCTTTTTTTGAAATTTACCTCTTCCCTCATTTTAAATATCTCTCCCGACTGGGAAAGCTCAGTTTTACCTTCTGCAGGGCATAGGTACCACATACTAAAACACATAAATAGGACGAATGGTGTTTTAGGGGAGAATTACTATTTAGGGAAAAGAAGACCTAGTTTTCTTTTATTTAAAAATCTACTATAGGGAGACAGGTGAACCTCAGATCCACCACCTGGATATACGGTTTCTAACTATGTATTAATCTCAATAACATTTTAATGTTGGTAACAAAAAAATTTTAAAAACTCAGGCATTTTAAATTAAAATGCCTGTATTTATTTTATTTCTAATGAACCTGCATCAGTTTGATTCAGTAACATTTGAAACTGATAAACAGAAATCCTTCCAACCTCTGTGTTACAGTAATATTCAAACTGTTATTTTTGGTGCCCCCAAACTTTTTATTAATTTCAGTTATGAAGACATCATACTTTATTTTATTTTTAAATAAAAAAGTTTAGAAAAAGTAATAATATTTGTTAAATCTAGACTGCAGCTAGGTAAGCTTTTGTTATTCTTTGAACTTAAGTATGTTACTGTTGACTGACAAAAATGCACAACATAAAAGTTGAGAGTTATATATATTTAACATCTTTATTGGAGTATAACTGCTTTACAATGTTGTGTTAGTTTCTGCCGTATAACAAAGTGAATCAGCTATATGCATACATATATCCTCATATCCCCTCCCTTTTGCGCCTCCCTCCCACCCTCCCTATCCCACCCCCACAGGTGGTCACAAAGCCCCGAGCTGATCTCCCTGTGCTATGCGGCTGCTTCCCACTAGCTATTTTACATTTGGTGGTGTATATATGTCTACACCACTCTTTCACTTTGTCCCAGCTTACCCTTCCCCCCTCCATGTCCTCAAGTCCATTCTCTATGTCTGCGTCTTTATTCTTGTCCTGCCCCTAGGTTCATGAGAACCTTTTTTTTTTTTAGATTCTGTATATATGCGTTAGCATACAGTATTTGTTTTCTCTTTCTGACTTACTTCCCTCTGTATGACAGACTCTAGGTCCGTCCACCTCACTACAAATAACTCAATTTCGTTTCTTTTTATGGATGAGTAATATTCCATTGTATATATGTGCCACATCTTCTTTATCCATTCATCTGTCGATGGACACTTAGGTTGCTTCTATGTCCTGACTGTTGTAAATAGAGCTGCAATGAACATTTTGGTACATGACTCTTTTTGAATTATGGTTTTCTCAGGGTATATGCCCAGTAGTGGGATTGCTGGCTCATACAGTAGTTCCATTTTTAGTTTTTTAAGGAAACTGCATACTGTTCTCCATAGTGGCTGTATCAATTTACATTCCCACCAACAGTGCAAGAGGGTTCCCTTCTGAGAGTTATTTTATTCAGTGGACAAAACTGAGGACTTAAGCCCAGGACACAGCATCTCTGAAAATTCTGAGAGACTGCTCTGAGAAGGCAAGTGGGGGAGTCAGGATATATAGACGTTTTTCCAACAAAGGCTAGGTAGTTGGAACATCGAAAGATTACTGTTAATAAAGAAAACCAGATATCTTAAGGAAGTTAGAGCTTTTCTATATATGGGAGGATGCAAGAGTCTGGAATCATTGAAATCACTGCTTTGATGTGCACCTCAGCTATCTGGAGCTGGCATCCTGTGTGTTCTCATCTGAGTCTCTTCAGGGTGCACTGTCTAGGCAGCTGTAATGTGATGGCTTGATGGCTGCAACATCCTTTGTTTACTGATATGGCAGGAAATATTTTAGTTCACATTAGAGAGCTTTCATAATAAATGATACTGCAAGAAAGAAATAATAGAATAAGTATCATTGAAATTGATTTTTCTTTAGACATACAATCATCAGAAAAAAAACCTCAGTAAAAAACCCTTAAATTTTACTTTAAGTAAAAATAATTTTCAGATATGCTTTCATAATTTTATACAATTGCTTTTCACGTGTTTTATGAAATGTTTTATGAAATGCGGATAAAATGTTTCACAAGCTCATTATTCATTTGCCTCTATAGTAAGTCATTGTAGCCCTTGACTCCAAATTTTTAGAGAAGCACATATATAAAAATTTTGCCAAACTTCCTCTCACTTTCTGGTCCGTCAGGGAGAGCAATGCTCAGTTTCTCTGTGAATCACCCACTGCTGGGCTCTTGGCACTGGGTTCTGGGCTGTCCAAGAAAGCTGCTTGCTGAGAAGGGCCTGCAGGGATGGGACAGCATCTGAGCTAGTCTGACCAGTAAGCAACCCACTGCAGTGAAATGTGGATTATTTACTGTGGGTCCTGCCACTGTTCTAGGTGCTGGGTGCTGGGGTGAATAAGACACCAACGTTCTTCATTTCAGATCATCTTTCTAGTAAATAAAAAAGAATCAATGATGGTAATCATTGCTATGAGGAAAACAAAACTGGCTCTTATCATGGGGACTGGGACATGATGGAAGGGTGTGTGTGTGTGTGTGTGTGTGTGTGTGTTGGATAAACAAATCAGGGTCCACCCTTAGAGATGGGGGTAGGGAATAGGGAAGGGGTATTTTCCATTTTATTCATCATCTTTGCTTTCCCAAGCAAAGAAAGATCCAGGATGCGAAATTTCATTCTCTTTAAAATCTTGGGTCCAAATGTGGTGTTGGGGGTGGAAGAGGGGGTAGGAGAGGGAAATAGGGTGAATCGTCCCACTGTGGTGCTTTTTCATTCCTGTTGCAAATGAATTTTTTTAAAAAACTGTTATATACATTTTCATGTTATAACTCTTATGGCCCAAGTACCTGTGGTAGCAAGCATGGGTTTACATAAATATACTCGCCTTGATGAATAAATATTAAAATATCTCACCTAACTGGAGTTTTTTCTATAGTTAAAAATAACTTGAACATACATGAGGGAATGGGAATCATTGAAAAGGATTTTCCAAAAGGCTTAGTCTCTGAAAAGTGGTTAAATTACAGTAGCTACCTGAAATAAGAATTATTTTTTTACCTTTTAACTCCTTGGTGGGAATGGGTCAGCTCCTTTGGCAGGAATGCCTAAGTCCAGCCTTCTTATAGTCAGACATGTGCACGGCACCTTCCCAGAGTTCCATGTGGTGATCCCACCAGGGTGGGAGAGACTAATGCAGGGCATTGTCCACACTTCAGGGCCTTACTGCAATCAGGCTTGTCCTCATCGGGCCCTGTTTGGAAAGGATTAATGTTTTAACATTTATGAATGATTACCATGATTTTCTTGTGGGCTCTGAGCCAGGAGTTTCGCTAGACAATATTCATGGGTATAGAGAACAAACTAGTGGTTACCGTTGGGGGGAGGGAAGGGGGACGGGCAAGACAGGGGTAGGGAATTAAGATGTAGAAGCTGTTAATGTATAAAATAAGCTACAAGGATATATTTTACAATGTGGGGAATAGAGTCAATATTTTATAACAACTGTAAATGGAGTATAACCTTAAAAATAAAAAAAGAAAATATTCTTGTTCCACTAATCTTAAGAGAGCAGGAAGAAGCAGCAGTGTTCTTGGCTCAAGACTAACCCTAGGGGGCTTCCCTGGTGGCGCAGTGGTTGAGAGTCCGCCTGCCGATGCAGGGGACGCGGGTTCGTGCCCCGGTCCGGGAAGATCCCACATGCCGCGGAGCGGCCGGGCCCGTGAGCCATGGCCGCTGAACCTGCGCGTCCGGAGCCTGTGCTCCGCGGCGGGAGAGGCCACAACAGTGAGAGGCTCGCGTACCGCGAAAAAAAAAAAAAAAAAAAGACTAACCCTAGGGTGTGTTCCTGGCAGTGCTGGGTCATCTGGTTTAAGTGCTTTTACAATGAACCACAGGGACCACAGGGCAAATCAAGCAGGCAGCCACCTTCTCCAAGGCCCACAGAAGGTTCTGTTGAAATCCATTAACCCCCTCCACAGAAGGGTGAGTGGAGACAATGACGGGCTAGGTGTGGGATGGAAGAAATGTGATCAGCAGCTCTATTTAGTTTGTGTCTCTAGTGGCTCAGGAACGCGTAGGTTTTCTGAGGCTCAAACAAAGAAACTGAGAAAGCTCAATAGCTTTAGAGGTTGACTATGAATATGTGGGTTTCTCTTCAGTCACATTAAAAGGTTCACATTGTTTAATCTGAAAACTCAGTCGTCCTTGTAAGTTTTTTTTTTTTTTTTTTTTTTTGCGGTACGCGGGCCTCTCACTGTTGTGGCCTCTCCTGTTGCGGAGCACAGGCTCCGGATGCGCAGGTTCAGTGGCCATGGCTCACGGGCCCAGCCGCTCCGCGGCACGTGGGATCTTCCCGGACCGGGGCACGAACCCGTGTCCCCTGCATCGGCAGGCGGACTCTCAACCACTGCGCCACCAGAGAAGCCCTCTGTGGGTGTTTTCCCCTTCCTTCTTGACAGTCCTGTTGTCACCCTCCTCTCTCCTGGCTCCCTGCCTCCCAGGTGAAGATGCAATGCTTCATCCAACCTCTTAGCTTCTGTCAGTTCTTCTCAACTTCCTGCTCTCAACTCTGATCAGCCATTAAGTAATAATTCACCTTTGAACAGACAAGGACACAGGAAGGGACTCCTCTGAGGGGTGATGTTCAAGACTCAGAGGAAGGAGGAGAGTACGGTGGGACGGGCAGATCAGTGGCGGGTTTGGACCTTCAGGGAAGGGCACTCCATCTGCTGCCTGCTCGCACCTGCCTGCAAGTCATCTGCCTGGTGCTGGTCTATCACCGTGTCACTCCCATCGCTGCCACTGACATTGCTTTTGCTGACTCAGGTCACTGGATTTCCCTTCTTGTCTTTGTTTACCTCATACATTCCAAAATCTCCAGCAAACCGGAAAGAGTTCAAACCAAGCAATTACAGGTCTAAGTAACTGACAATAATAATTAATTTAAAAATAGGGCCTTGTTACTTTAAGTGTGGCTCCACCAGCAGCATCGACATCCACCTGGCAGCTGGTTGGGAACGCAGAGCCTTGGGCCCAGGCCACACCCATTGGACCACAATGTAGGGGGATTCCCAGGAGGCTAGTACACATAATGACGTCTGAGAAGTGCTGCTCTGGCCCTGAACATACCTGTTAAGGATTTGAATCGTGGACTCTTCCCTGATAATGGAAAATGCTGTGAAGACCTGGAGACCACTTTTCACGCTTAACTTTAAAAGAGCGATTTGGGAAGGAAGTATGAACCGTGAGTGTTGATAATGAAGAGAGTTCGGATGGGGAAGGGGTATGGCGTTACCAGAGTATCATGGTTCCAGATTTGTAGGAAAGAGGGGGGGATATGATGATATGAGAGATTCATTTCAAGCCAGAAGGATTTTCAGAGTTTGGAGGTAGGGCCTCTGGGAGTGTCATAGGGTATAAGCAAAGTAAGTGAAAAAGGAAAGAAGAATTATTTAGAAATCCAGCTATAGACTACGTATCTTCTTCGTGGTGTTAGAGAAATCCAGTGTACTAGTGTGAGTTATTTCAAAAGTACCTTTTGATGTGTGAACCATGTTGTCTGATGGCAGCACGGAGCCTGGATCTGACTAGATAAATAATAGCCTCAATAGGGTTATGAAGGGTTATACTTCGGGAGCACCGTTATCAGATTCAAGACTATGTTACTGATTAAACTATGGAACATACCACCAGGGAACATTATGTTTTAGGTCATGCTTATCTGCAGACAGCAAACTAGACGGTGGCGAAGATGGTCTGGTCTAGGACCATGCTTTCACTGACTGTATCACCCTTGGCCTAGTGTTGGCTAGAATCTAAAGAAGGATGTACCTGTGCTTTGATTATCTGCTAGTTGTGTTATGTTATCCCAGCATCTCCAGGACAAATATTTCTTGTGTTTTATAAGATGTATAATACTGAAGTGTAGAACTGGACTCGCCCCACTCTGTTCATCACTAAGCATATTTTAGCATTTTTGGAAAGAATAATTTACAACGTTCAAACAAATTATTTAAAATATAACTTTTTAAAAGCATGCTTAGTTTAAAAGCTATATAAAAGTGTAGTTGTTGAATATTTACCTGGAACTCTGTGTTATTTGGTAGAGAAACGGTAGGATCCAGAAATTCCTTGTTTTCCCCTCAAGATAAAATAATAATCTATTCTTGCGGCCCATTGTGTTTTTTAAAGATGGCCCCCAAATATTTCATATCTCAAGTGCTTTTCCTACCGTGTGACTCTGACGTTCTTGCGAATGAAAGTTGAGTTCTCTGTCGCCTCCTCTTGAAATCGGGCAGGATTGGGTGACTGTTTTGGCCAATGAAGATGGTGGAAGTGGTCCTAGATGAATTCTGAGGCTAGATCATACTAGGTGATTTAAATTCTGCCTTGCTTGCTCTTTGAGATTTCAGCCTCTAGGTAAGCAGTCCTACTTTGAGGAATTCCACATCAGCCCTGGTAGAGTTCATGGAAGGGCCCCGAGACTACACAGAGAGAGATAGAGGATCTAGACAGTCCAGCTCCCCACTGTTCCAAACCTTGAGTGAGAACCCACCCCCATCAAATTCTTGACAGTCAGAAACCATGGGAAAAGATAAAATAATTGTACTTCTTTGAACTAAGTCACTGGCTACAAATATTTTATTGCTTCCTGGCCAATGACATTTTGGGTTTTCATGCCAATTTTCTGTGATATCTAAATCTGAGATATGATTACTGTTGTTGCCATGGGGTGGTATTGTCTCCGTGGTAAGGAAGATCTTGAAAGAAGGGCAAGACAGAAAAATGAAGACGGTGCAAATGAGATGTTGGAATACCATCAGAGTAGGGGAGGAGCTTGAGCACAATGACAAAAGAGAAAATGAGAGTCACTTGTGCAGGAATTTTCTTGGGCCAGAGAGGAGCAAGGAGAATTAGGTTACAGAAAAAAGCTGGGGCCAGGTTGTGGGGGTTATTAAATGGAAAGTTGAGTTTTGACTTTCATCTGTGGACCAGGAGAACTGATTGACACTTAATTGTGTGTGTGTGTGTGTGTGTGTGTGTGTGTGTGTGTGTGTGTGTGTGTGTGTGTGTGTGTGTGTGTGTGTGTGTGTGTGTGTGTGTGTGTGTGTGTGTGTGTGTGTGTGTGTGTGTGTGTGTGTGTGTGTGTGTGTTAGGGGGAGGGTGGGGCTTAACTCATCGCTATGTAGCACAGTTCCAACTGGGCATAATGTGAAATGTGTCTGGTAAACTTCCATTGTGAATCCCAGCTGAATACCATACCCAAATCTGCTCTTTCATGCTTGGTCTTTATAATTTGTTTTTCATGTGTTGAGGATGCATGCTCTCACTTTATGAAAACAGAGGGAATATTGCTCACAGCTGTCTTTGGACCACTCTGACACTCCAGAGATTTCACTCCTTTATTCTGTTTTTATAACCATCTTTGTCACTTTCACATCTTTCATTTTTCCTCTTTTTGATTCAGCTGCAGCCGTATCCAATAAAACACAGTGACAGATAGATGGATCTTACAGAAAATCTGCTGATTGCTCTCTCTGTAAACCTCTAATGTAAACAATAGAAGGACATTTGTTTCTCTGTCATGTTTCTTTTAATACATAAAGATGAAGAACCAAATCAATGTTAGGAAAGAAGAAAAGAAGGATATGTTACGGTTGTCTCCTCATTAGCTTTTTGGTAGCCATTCTCCCTTCAAATGAGCTTTCACATTTTCCCTGTCAATTTCACTGGGGACGAAAAAATTGCTACTCTTATAACTTTCAGATTCCTCGTTGAAGAGACCCTGGGGAACGAAGCCAAAATCATACTTATTGAAAATTGTTGTCTTTTTTCATTCTTCTGATTCTATGAAGTCCTGTAGCCAGAATATGGATCAAAATAACATCTCCAAAATTATTATGAGTGGAATGTTGAATATGATAAGGACTTGGCTTAATAAAAATCTAAATGTGAAATATTTTATTTGGAAAAAGCTGGAATATTAACAAAAGAAAGCTCACCACTCCACCCCTCCTTTCCATCTCCCTTTTGATACCTCTCACCAGCCCCCAAACAATAAATGAGATTGACATTGAAAAGAGCTTTGAGTTCACTACAAGATGGATTATTTCTTGGTTTCGTTTTGGTTGTACAGGTAAACTCCTTGCCTTGATAAATATCAGTTGGCTCTACCTGGATGCCACTGCTCCTTCTGTTTCTGAATACAACCTTGTACTTACATGTGTTTGCACTTTTCACAGCTAGAAAATGCATTCCTTGGTCAGTAATATAAGGCACAGAAAGTATGCTTTTGTGGTCAATAGCAGGTGAGCGACTCTGGTCCCTTGTGGAGTCAGACAGACAAGGATCCAAACAGCAAAGCAGATGGATAATTTCAGCACCATGTAGTCCCTTGGGGTCTGTACGGCTAGAAGACATTTTCAGCCTCACGTAATAAAAATGACAGAGAGTCACTCAGCCTACATGGAATTGTATCCTGTCATCTTTACTCAGGAAAATCTCCCTCTGAAGTCAGTGGGGGGTTTTAGACTGAGAATCAGCCATGGAATATGCCCCTTTAAGTAAATGCAATGGAATTAACGTTTAGCTGAGCAATTCAGAGCACATTTCAGTGACATGTATGAGAAATCCTGCAAGTTTCACAATTTCTCTTATAAGGGCATCATCACACTACTAGGTATCATGGTAGCCACCGATTCGTCTCTGAGGATGGATTTAACTGGCTTATCATAGAATTCCACAGGGAAAATTGCTTTTCTTTTCTTCCCCAGAAGTCTATTAAGAATCTCATTCTATCTCCAAGTTCTAGCTACTTTATATCAGCACAAAGTGACTGATAGGGATTTAAAAATGATACCCTTTACTTAATTCTCTGGGGATTTTTGCATCGAGTTAATATTGCAATGATCGTCGCTAGAACTCAAATGTGACTCCTATGGAGGAAAGAGAGAACTAGAACAATCACAGGAAGAGTCACTGGAGAGCCCTAGAGCCAGACCTAGGTTCCTGATTTGTAGTCTTAACATGGGAAGAGGCTTTCTTGCTTCTTACTTCCCCTGACACACAAGCATCATAGCATCCTTCAGATGATGTTGGTGCTAGCTGTGTAGGTAGAATCACAATCTTACATAACACTATTGCTTGTCATCCTCACAATATAGTTATTCTTTTAAAAGTTGAATTTCTCCTTAGATTTCCATCTTTTTCTTGTGGGAGCTTTTTAAGATGAGGGTAGAGGATCGATTGCAACCCCTTAACAATTTTAATAATTTCCTGAGACTCTTACCATACGTATATTATCAAATATATATGTATTTTATACATGTAAAATATGCGTAATTTTAAACCCCACAATGGCTAACACATTTATACTTTAGAATGAATGTGCTTTTTTTTCTTTTTGCGATACGCGGGCCTCTCACTGTTGTGGCCTCTCCCGTTGCGGAGCACAGGCTCCGGACGCGCAGGCTCAGCGGCCATGGCTCACGGGCCCAGCTGCTCCGCGGCACGTGGGATCTTCACAGACCGGGGCACGAACCCGCGTCCCCTGCATCGGCAGGCGGACTCTCAACCACTGTGCCACCAGGGAAGCCCTGAATGTGCTTTTTATATTTTTTGAGACGGGGGGGATTGGTAAGGGATTGATGGGAAATTTGCATGGGCTATGGGGGAAGGGCAGGGACTGTTCACTAGATGCTTCAGGTTTGAACATCAGGTTGTTGATGAAATCCAAAAAGAAAAATAGAATTGCTGTCCATGATCGTGTCTATGATGCGACTGTCCTGTTGTAGAACTTTGATCATTACTAGAATTGTTTTATTCCTTCCTTAGAGTTCTATTTCTTGCCTGGGTGTATTTTCTTTTTTCATCAGTAAGTGTTTGGTCAATTTTCCATTTGAGTTTGGTTGGATGATGGCCCTAGGTAAGTGTCTCCTCTCCTCTCCACTCCACCACACTGTCAGACAGTACATTTTTGGATGCTAGGTCTTAGTACCAGATAGATGAACTGACATACGTGAACCAGAGCATAACGTATATGTGACGGTTCTCACTTTGCTGCCCCTTCACTGCATTGCATGGCTGCTATCTCTCTTCATGCCTTCATCCCAACCTGCAGATAGTATCATAGGATTTTGACCAGTCCAGCTAATGTTTCACTCATATTTTTCTCTTTCTTTTTGTCAAGCTCATTCTGGTCCTGCAGATTCCTTGTAAAAGTGCCAAAAATCCACTAACCTTCCTGGAAAATTTTGTTGACGTCATCAGTACCATCGTGCTTACATCAGATTAGTATTGTAGTGAATTTGCATAGCCAAGAGGCAGTGAGCAAATGAACAGAGATGGTTAGCTGGGATGCCATCCCATAGGACGTAGCTACAGATACTACCCTCAACTGAAACTGCAAGGTTTGGGGATTAAACAGCAAAATAGATTTCTCTGAATCTCTTCTACCTGCTGCCTGATGGAATTTGTCCAGTTTTCGTTTGAAAATGAATGACCCCCAGATAAATGTCTTGACATTATTTCCTAATGCACTTCTGATCCCAGTGACTTAAATTCCTGTTAGAATCCAAGTATAAAAACAAAGTGAATGAAACAGATGGCTCTGCTCCTCAGTTGTGGCTTTGAGAAGTAGAGTGAGACAGGTCCAGACACTAGACACTACTGTACTCAGTGCCACTGGGTGCTCCTTTCCCTGCCAGCACATGGTAATTAAAGAAGAGAGACATCACAGTGGCACCAGAGCTGAGGTGCCGTCCAGTTGAAAAGGTCACTGCCGCAAATGAGCAATTATTGTTCCCTGCTGCCGCTGACGCTTTGGCTGCAGAAAGAGCCTGGGAAACACAATGCCTGGATAAGCCAGCTTTGTAATCTGCTTGTCACAAGTCCAGTCGCCAGGGGTCTGCCCTGAATCAGAAAGGATAATGCTGTCCGGAATGGGGAAAGTCAGATTGTAAAAATGCGGCTGTCAACAGAACAGGGCAAAAGGATAGTTCATTCATTGGCAGCTAGGATGTGGTGGACCAAGCCTGGGGGCTGTGGCTTTAGAGCCTCGTTATAAACCTTAAATATTTGGGAACTGCTTTCTCTGACAGCCTCGGAGCTTGGTAGCAAAGCTTTGTTGCCTCCTAAATGGGGATTTGAAAAAAATGATTCCAAATGCCAGGGTTAAATTGCCTGTGATATTAGCACTTTCCCTATGAATCAGCTGCTTTGCTGGGGGTTGTTCTTAAGATTGTTTCATTTAAAACCCATCTCTCTGCTTTGCTTTAATAGGGGTGGGAGATTGAAGCAGTGACAGGAGTGGAGGAGGGCTTGGTGGTGGTGGCAGCCCAGTGGGGAGTGGAAATGTCCCCCCACATGCTCACAGCTCCTGAGCCCCAACCTGTCTGTCTGCCCACCCCCAAACCCCAGGATACCTCAAGCAGAGAGGGCTTTTGTGAACCTCTCTGGAGCGCAGGGTTTGACCTTGAAGGCAGGTGACCCCCTCTCCAAGGCAGCCTGATAGAAACTTCATTTCTTTGCCCACTTCAGTCAAATCCGGAGAAAGAATGAAGACAGTTATCTTATCAGCCCCAAAGGCAAGATTTTGTTTGATATTACATACAAAGCCCTAAAATTGCATTTGACAAGAGAGGCCCCCAAATAGTGAATCATCTAAGGTTTTGACACATGAATCAGGATTTTCCCCTTTGTATTGTAAGGTAAGCTTTCAAATTGTAAGGTGAGATGATCAAGCTCTCAGTTTCATGAAGAGGAGGGAAGCAGCTGTCTCTCCCACCCTCTCCTCCTTAGGGAGTCTCCTTCAATACACAAGAGGCCCTGTGTTTATCAGGCTTTTGATTTTACAATGCAAGGTCGTGGGTCTTCTGACGCTGCTTAGAGCTATAAACACATGCCTCTAAGATTAATTTGGAAGTTCTTCATAGTCACACAGGAGGTAATCTCAGGAAAAAAAGCATTTTAATTTTTCTCTCATCCACTTTTCTGTATAAACTTGTATGAAAGTCTGCCTAGACTTTGTCCACAGTTTTATGCGTGCGAATCTGTAATACATTGTGTTCTCTCTCGTCTGTGTTGGTATGGGGAAGTCTTTTGTTGGCAGGATTGTTTCATTTCCCCGACGGTGGTCAAGAGGGTGAGCAGTCCATTGAGAAAGGCGGAGCCAGGCAGGAGTCAAGGCATGGACAGAGTGGGTAACCCAGGGCCGTCCAGGGGCTGGAGTGTGAGGGGGCGGGGCTACGAAGCCAACTTCATCTCATCTCTGCTCATCTCTGATGGGGATTAAGTTAGAGGGCTCCGTTGCTCACACTGCTTCCAGCTCTTTCAAGAGAACGTTTTCCGGAGTTGTTTTTTCAAATTCCCTTTATCTGTTCTTGTTACACAGCTTGTCTGAGACTCATGGAGGTTGAGATGGCGGTTGGTGCTAACTTCTTGGCACTAAAAACTGCTTTTCCTTTACAGAGGCCTCAGCTTATTTCATGGAGCCATTTTGTTGTCAGGCCCCGAGGTGACAGCATGGCGTTTCTATCACTTTCAACAGAAACTAAATGTATAAGCTTGTAATTAATGTTTAATATTTACACAGATATTTACAAAGCTCACAACATTCTATGAAAAGGAAAGGAAAATTAAGCAAAAGAAAACAACAACAGCAACAGCAACGAAACAGTAGAATGGGGGCATGAAGTGATAGGAAGTCATGTAAAGTCTAAATGCTATACATATGTATGTATATATATATGTATGTATTGATGTGCATGTGTGAGTATACGAATAAGGGCACCCTTCCTTTTGAATAATTTATCGAAGTTTTTAGGTGATTGCTGAAATATTTCTGGGGTATATCCTTTTTTTTTTTTGGTGGTACGCGGGCCTCTCACTGTTGTGGCCTCTCCCGTTGCGGAGCACAGGCTCCGGACACGCAGGCTCAGCGGCCATGGCTCACAGGCCCAGCCACTCCACGGCATGTAGGATCTTCCCGGACCGGGGCACGAACCCGTGTCCCCTGCATCGGCAGGCGGACTGTCAACCACTGCGCCACGAGGGAAGCCCTGGGGTATATTCTTAATGTTTGTTATTCAGAAATCATTAATTCTATTACTCGAGAAGTAACACTACTGAATGCTTTATTGAGTCTAGGTAATGACATGTAAGGGTTTTGGTCATAGATTCTAGTATATTTCTAGGGGAGGAAAAATAATTTTCCTTCTGAATTCTTGGCTGTGACCTCCTGTGATAAAAGATTAACAAGAGAGAAACAAACAGAAGTTTCTTAAAATGTGAACATCACATATACACAGGAGATACCCAGGGAAAAATGAGTAGCTTTCTTAGGTGGCCTAAGCCACCAGCTTAAATACTGTCTTTACCTAAAGACAAAGGGGTGTTGTGTGTGTGTGTATGTGGTGTGTGTGTGGTGTGTGTGTGTATGTGGTGTGTGTGTATGTGGTGTGTGTGTGTGGTGTGTGTGTGTATGTGCTGTGTGTGTGTATGTGCTGTGTGTGTGGGTGTGTGTGTGTATGTGGTGTGTGTGGTGTGTGTGTGTGTGGTGTGTGTATGTGGTGTGTGTATGTGGTGTGTGTGTGTATGTGGTGGTGTGTGTGTGTATGTGGTGTGTGTGTGTGTGTGTACGTGGTGTGTGTGTGTATGTGGGGTGTGTGTATGTGGGGTGTGTGTGTATGTGGTGTGTGTGTGTGTACGTGCTGTGTGTGTGTATGTGGTGTGTGTGGTGTGTGTGTATGTGGTGTGTGTGTATGTGGTGTGTGTGTGTGTGTGGTGTGTGTGTGTATGTGGGGTGTGTGTGTATGTGGTGGTATGTGTGTGTATGTGGTGTGTATGTGGTGTGTGTATGTGGTGTGTGTGTGTGGTGTGTGTGTGTATGTGGTGGTGTGTGTGTATGTGGTGTGTCTGTGTGGCGGGGGGAAGTTATGGGAGATTAGCTGAAGAAGCATGGATAAACAAGGGTAAGAAGAGTAAGGTCATGCGGATTTAAGTCATTGTCCTTCTCCAGTTATAAGATTCTCTTGTGATTTAGAGTCATCCTTCTTTAAAATGGAGATTTCATACAAACTACTATATGTAAAACAGATAAACAACAAGACCCTACTGTACAGCACAGGGAATGATATTCAATATCCTGTAATAAACCATATTGGAAAAGAATATGAAAAGGAATATGTATATATATCTAAATCATTTGCTGTACACCAGAAACTAACACAACATTGAAAATCAACTATACTTCAATTAAAAAAAAAACAGAAAAATAAACGGAGATTTCCTGTATAAGCGTAAATGTCTCTTACAAAAGGGTAACTTCTACTTTGTTTTCAGAGACTGTCCTGTTTCTCAGGAAAATCCCCTCAAAAAGAATCATTAAGCCAAAGAAGCATATTCTGGGGCACCATATTCTACTACCCTTCATATCAACAGGCTGCCTTTTGCTCAGAACTTTGTCTCTTTCTCATTTTCTTTATCCTTCTCCTTCTTGTGTGGCTTATTTCTTTTCATTCAAGGTATTTTTATATTTAAATTCATAATAATACAAAAATATCATCTTATGGTAAGAGCACTGATTAAAGGCAAAAATTCCCCTGACTCATCTCTAAGCCAAATTCCCTGTGCACTCAAAACTGCTATTTCCAGACTGGTGTCTCTCCTTCAGGATCACTTTCTTTGCATATATATGTGTGTGTACATGTGTGATAGTGTGTGTACAAACAGAATATATTTATTTTGTGAATTTTTAAAAGGATAATAATAGCTAACATTTCTTGAGTACTTACTATGTGCTAGGCATGTTCGGTTTAATTCCCACAACAGTGCTATGAAGGGAAGAATTATTTGTAACCCTATTTTACTTACGAGAAATCCAGGAACTGAGAGAGGGTAAGCAGGTTACCTAGGGTTGCACACTCAGCAAGTAGCAGTGTTACCCAACTCAGGTTTGCTTGCCATTCAAAAGCCAATAGTTGAGAGGCAAGTGCTGGTAAGAATGGCCAGGTTGCTTTATGCAGGGGGCCAGCAACCTGGGGTGAAGGTGGACTCATGTCCAAAAACCAACTCTGAAGATTCTGCTTGACCATGTAAGTTTTTAAAGGGAGAATCATTTGGGGTGGGGTTCAGAATCTTTGTTATCTTCCACTGTGTGCAGACTTTCTTCTGATTGGTTGTCAGTGAGGTAACAGAGTGATGTTCCAGGAATCTTGTGCTCAGCCTGGAGTTACCATCCTCCATCTGGGTAATATGTTTTCTTAGTTCCTACAGAAGAACTCAAAGGTATTGTTATATATATTCCTTGAGGGGGAACCAGGACCCTGCCCCAAGGCTGCACTAATTTTTCTTGACTGCTCCTCCTTAGTTTCTGCATTCTCTCCCTTCCCTGATAAGTAACTGATTGAATCTTCCCTTTGGAACTCAGGGAAGGTCAAGGAGGCTGAATGAAGCCTATTTCCTACAAACAAGAAATGGGAGACATGGAAAGGATTTGTACCTGGGAGGGCCCCAAAGGGTCTTTCTCTGTTTCAGCAGGGCCAGGATTCACATCCAAGTTGTTACTTCTAATCTCTTTGCTCTGTTTTTCTCTGACATAAATCATGTTCCTATGCAGAAATTGTATTCTGTAGAAGCAAAAATGTGTCAAGGAGCTTTTTCTATATGGATGCATTCTAGATTACTTTATTCTTCAAAATTGTTGTATAGTTCTCCATTTTATAGATGGACCACATTTTATTTAGCCATTCCCCATTGCTCAAGTGTTTGGTTTTTTTTTTTTTTTTTTTACTGTGGGTATTTGCTACAAAGCCAAGCCTTGTATTTGTATTTTCATGAACATATATGCATGTATTTCTTAATGAAAGGAGAGAAGTGGGAATTTCTACACTGATATAATATATATTGCTAAGTTGCCTTCAAGAGTTGCACTCATTTCCATTGCAAACCTATAGTGTATGAGAGTGCATCTTTCCCTTTTGTCTTGTCAACATGATGATATTTATGTTTAAAATTTTTGCCACCTACATGAGGGAAAACTTGATATTCCATTGTTTTAAATCTGCATTCCTTCATCTGTATTGGTCATATTTTCCCCACTTCAATTTTATATTTTGCTGTTGTGAGCAGCCACTCTAAACTTTATTGCAACCAGGATTTTCCCAGGCTGTCCCATCTAGGGGTGCAGATGAAGTCGCTTTAACAGCAATAACCCATGCCCAGCACCATGCCTAGAGCATAATCAGTACTCAATAAATAATGGTTGAATAGCTAATCCAAATGTCACTGACATCTGACTCTACCTACTTCTGTAAGACCTTTCCCTTCTTAAAAATGAACTCTCCCAAATCTATCTGGGAGTCTTCATGATCCATTTCACACATGGTCACAGACATGCTTGTGTAGCTGACAGTGCCAGGGCTCTTTTGGGCGTCGTCACTTCTTGTGGTCACATTGTCCTTTTGTGCCACTCTCCAACTCCAGGCACCATAGTGTATCCTGCTCCTCAAGCACACGGTTCCCTACCAGTGGCATTACTGATCATGGGGACCACCACATCGGATGCCCTTGTTGTCGAACCCAAGTTCATGTGCCCTATGCACAGTGAGGCCAAACAAACGAAACGTCAGAGTTTGGAGCAGAGAAACGTTTATTGCAGGGGCCAAGCAAGGAGAACAGGTGACTCATACTTAAAAGACCCGAACTCCCCAGTGGCTTTCAGACAAGGTTTTTAAAGACAGTGTTAGGGGAAAGGGTCGTAAGCTGTGTCATCAGGTCATGGCCCTTTTTCTGATTGACTGGATTCTCAACCTTTTGGTTCCAACCAGTCTGGGGTCTGTGTGCTTGATGTCAGCATGTAGCCACCATCCTCCACCGGGGTGGGGTTCTTGATTTCTATAGAACAGCTCAAGAATATGTACCAGATTGTTACGTGTGTCCCTTCAGGAGGAACTAGGAGTCCTGTGACTCTATTGTCCTAATCATTAACTGCTTGAGTCTGCTCTTTGGAACTCAGGGAAGGCCTAGGAGACTAAAGCCTTTTTTTTTTTTTTCATACAAACAAGAAACGGGGGACCTGGAGAAGCTTTTTTTTTTTTTTTTTAAATTCAAACAGAAAGTCATGAAAATTATAATCACCCTCATCAGTTCACTCAGTCCCTGAAGAGGCTTTTGTACCACAGGATCCTGCTCAGTTTCACCATAACTGTGGAGCCAGGACTGTATGATGGCCTGAGGCATCAGGAGAGGAGGAATGGCTCACTCTTCCTCATGTTTCTTTTGTCAAGACTCTGAAAGCAGCATTTCCTGCCTCCTGCTTCTTTGAAAGTTTAGGAGAACAGTTTTTTTCAGTGTTTACCTACAATCTCTCTCTTTTTTGAAAGAAACAAATTTCCAAGAGACAAAATTAAATGTCTAGTTTATTTTTCTTCTGAGATCATTTTTTCACCCTCAGAGTAACCCCAGGTCCATGCAAATAAACATTCATCAACTCTGTTTTACTGAGTCATCAAACAATTCCAGACATGCCTGAATGCCAACACTAGGCAGTGGTGTGCTCTACAGTCCTATCTCACCCCACCTCCCTGAAATCTCATACTTTGAGTTGTTAGAAAATATGTTTCTTAATAAAATGAATTGTTTAATTAGAGGCAAAAGATTAGGGCCCAAAGCAGTAGTTTTGGAGTGTTTGCTTAAGGAATTTTTGGGTAACTGTTTTAAAAGAAGATTTCCACATGAAAGATTTCTTCATTTATTCTGCAAACATGTATTTGATGCCTACTATATAGTAGTGCTTAGATATAAACACACAGCCTTGTCTTCAAGGGGATGATAAAGAAGTTAAGGGCTTCCCTGGTGGCGCGGTGGTTGAGAGTCTGCCTGCCGATGCAGGGGATATGGGTTCGTGCCCCGCTCTGGGAAGATCCCACGTGCCGCGGAGCGGCTGGGCCCGTGAGCCATGGCCGCTGAGCCTGCGCATCCGGAGCCTGTGCTCCGCAACGGGAGAGGCCACAACAGTGTGAGGCCTGCGTACCGCAAAAAAAAAGAAGTTAAAAAAAATGTGTTAGCAACCAAGCACAGCATTTTCTCACATGCTCTGATGGTCTGGAGAGGATATGCAGGGGCCACAGAGGAGAGTGTGGTGAGTTCTATCACAGGGGGTCAGGGAAAACCCTCACTGTCAAGGTGATGCTTCAGCTAAAAGAATCCCTTTCTTTAAGTTGTGGGTGGCTGAAGTTAAAATGACTTTGCGGTTGTCAAACAAACTTCAGCTATGATGATTGATAGTAGCTCAAAAAAGATCTAACCCCCTAACTGATTCTTTGCCTGGAACTAAAACTAAACACTTCCAATAAACGTGAGGACATTTGCAAAGTCTATATAACACAAGTTTTGTGAATATTATCCGCAGATGTTCTGCCGTAATAGGAAATATCGTGATAACATAAAATGAGACAGACTTCGGAAAGCCCCTCAGAAACTTGTAATCACAGGTTACTTTTAGAGAAAGCTTATCATCATGGCAAAGAGGCAATCAGTCCCATTTGCCTAGCATCGGAGTTGGTTTGTGTCTTCATATTTTCATATTCTGTATCTTTAAATGTATATATTTTATATCATTTATTTAATTCTATATTTATAAATGGGATTTAAAGGCAGTAGGAAATAATTTAGATGAATTCGAGCCTTTCTGATGTTTGTGTTTCAAGTTCCTAATAAAATATATATATTTTAAAGAGATATATCATTCCTTATTTTTTATTAATTCATTTATTTTTGCTGTGTTGGGTCTTCGTTTCTGTGCGAGGGCGGTTGTGGCAAGCGGGGGCCGCTTTTCATCGCGGTGCGCGGGCCTCTCACTATTGGGGCCTCTCTTGTGGAGCACAGGCTCCAGACGCGCAGGCTCAGTAGTTGTGGCTCGCGGGCCTAGTTGCTCCGCGGCATGTGGGATCCTCCCAGACCAGAGCTCGAACCCGTGTCCCCTGCATTAGCAGGCAGACTCTCAACCACTGTGCCACCAGGGAAGCCCCTCTCCTAAAGAGATATTTATAAATGGAGGGTGAAAGGAAGGAGAATTACAACATCTTTGTGATGATTCTTATTTTATTTTCAAGGTCAGAGGATAACATGGCTAAATTCTCCCAGAATTCTTAAGAAAACAGCTTAAAACTTACAATGATTTCTAATTGTAAATGTTCTGAAATGAATCTAGAAATAAGGAGGGTGGAGATGGGAGGATGAGGTGAGTGAGCATCAGTCCCTTGAGAGTTACGTGTTTATAGGCTATGATAATTTATTCATCCAACAAAGGTAGTAAACACTAAGTGCTGGGCAGCATGCAGGAGGTAAAGCATGAGAAGGTAATACAATTATTTTCTTTTTAAAGAATTCATAGTCTACTCCAGTAGACATAGACCTAAATGTATAATTATAATTCAATAAAATAGGCACTCTGTTTCCAACCAGTCTTTTACTAAACTAGAACTCAGACAAAATGTGTGCTATAGGAGCTTAAAGGTGGGAATCACTGACCTTACACTGGTGAGCCAGGGGAGACTTAACAGAGAAGGTCATGTTTCACAGATAAAGAAGTATATGAGTTGTCTATTTTTCCTTTAAAAAAAAGGCAAATATAAAACCCAGGAAAGAATAAAGCAAAACAAGTACAACAAAAATGTTACAAGAGAGTAATGATACAAGTAAGGAGCAAACTCAACATGAAATGATTTCTTATGTTTAATGACTTAAAGAAAAGTTCATTCATTTGACTGAGTGCTTAGTTCACGTGTTCCTCCTCCTTTGAATGACAGAAAGGTCATTACTTTGGACCTGTGAAAAGAGAAATACAATCCTGGCACCCTGCTTAGCTCTCTGGAGTGAACACCATTTTAAATGTCATTTTAATCCAAACACTCCGGTTGGTTTTCAGTCTTCAGTTAGCTAAATCCTCAACTTCAAGTTGAAAAAGAAAGCCCAAAGAAAATCAATAATTTCAGTGTAACATATTATTTAGGGTTAACTAAATAACTAAAGACAATAAGATTAAGGTGGTTGTCTCTGGGAAGCAGGTCCCTGGGATGGAGCAGAATGGAGATGAGGACAGATTTTTAAAATTTAAAATCACTTCCGTAGTATTTGACTTTTTTTTTTCAAACAATGAGTATGTATTACTGTGTGTGTGTCTTTTTAAGGACTCATTAAAACCCTAAGATAAATTGTTTATTAAATTAGTTCAAAGCAGAAATTCATAATTATTCAAAATGACCTTCTTAGCTATATGAAATCTGCAGATCCAATGAGTACTTTCATTTCATAGCTCTTTTTTTTTTTTTTTTTTTGTGGTACCCGGGGCTCTCACTGTTGTGGCCTCTCCCGTTGCAGAGCACAGGCTCCGGACGCGCAGGCTCAGCGGCCATGGCTCACCGGCCCAGCCGCTCCGCGGCATGTGGGATCTTCCCGGACCGGGGCACGAACCCGTGTCCCCTGCATCGGCAGGCGGACTCTCAACCACTGTGCCACCAGGGAAGCCCCATTTCCACCTTTTGTTTCTGGTAATACTATGCAGTACTTGTCATCCTGACTCACAGTGGGACATTTACCATGCCATGTGGTTTTGTATTTAGAGTTATGTTATACTCCTTCGGTTTCCCATCCCTTTTTTTTCTCCACCAAACTGAGATAGGTAGAAGGGAAGGAATTGAAGAAATATGGTTCAGTAACCATTTATCCAGAAGATAAATGGTTACAAGTGCTTTTACCACTAAATTATGCTAATCCACTCTGTAATCCAATCACTATTTTCTAAATGACAAGAGACCGTAGTACCAAAGGAACTGTAGTCAATTTTCTCCTTTGTCCCAATAGGTCAATTATTCTTTCTTTCCTGAGATAAAAGAATAACTTTCTTTCCCTGGAATTTGTGAGGGCTCTGAAATGCACACCACCCATAGGATCTGCCAAACTATTATTGCTCCATTAGAACTGGCTGAGATCATAATTACCTAAGAAATACCATTTTTCAACTCTACGTTCCAGAATGTCAGTGACTCCAGGCACCTAAGCTCATTCAAGAGTCAAGGTTCATATATCCTGTCCTTTATTTTCCCTCTGGACTTCTGTGATTCTGAATGCTGAAGAATCCACTGCACGTTGCCTTAGTGTTAGTTAATGAGAGTGAAAACCCAACCATTTGGAACCAATTCATCTATCTATTGCAGAATCCATAAGAAAGATGGCATGAAACATGCTTATTTTTAAGAAGCATGAAAATTCCTCACACTTTGGTTCCTAAAATAACACCATACACACAGAGAAAATTAGAAAGGGCTATGAATGGGAGATTTCTCATTACCTGCATGTTTGGTAGATGTAAAGATCCAGGGATGTAATACAAACAGAAGGTATACACTTCGTAATATTTTAGTGAGGCTCAGAGTTGCAGCCACTATGGAATGGGAAGTAAATAGGGGTCCTGAATAATCTCTCCCCAAAGAACCGACTTTAAGAATTTTTTTTTTCCTTTTTGTTTCTACCTTAGGACACTATTGATTTGCCTTGTTTTAAAGGCCTTGGTGTGTGTGTGTGTGTGTGTGTGTGTTTGTGTGTGTGTGTGTAGGGGAAAGGGTGTCGATTAGCTCTGAAACATCCTTCTTACATAATCAATACCATTCTGGCAAGAGCTGGCTCTAGCATCCTGGCCTTATTGTTAGGGTGGCTTTATCAGGCCTTTTCCTCGGTCTCTGAACATTCAAAAGAATTATCAGTGATTTTTCATCCTTTGAGGGTATGTTTGGATTTGGAAGACTGTCAAAATGTTTTTGCAGCCAAGCCTGATGAACAAGTGGGTGGGTGATGAAGCTGGGAAATAGAATATTTAGAGAAGTGATGAAAAACAAATAATCTGAAAATTTTTTTTCCTTTTTAGCAATATACATTTAGGAATAAATAGAATATATTACACCCCAAGGTGACTCAAAACAGGATCTCACTTTAGAAACTAGAGGGCTCTTGAAGCCTGCCTCTCTGAGAGAAAATGCCGGGTGGGTGGCAGTGTTATTTATATATAGACTAATAACTTGGGTACTTTCACAATACTCTCATCAGATAAATGGAGGAAATTATTCCTGAGGTACAGCCTTCCAGCTCCCTGACTCCAGTTCCCAATTCTCTAGTAATCTCCTGGTCTTCACAGCAAATGTCATTAACCTGGGGAAAGGAGAAAGGAAATTTGATCTACTTCAGCATCTTAGATAGAGCCTGTCAGATGGGAAGACAAGAGAGCTATGGAAAAAGTCAAAGAAAGCAAGCAAATTGTGGACACTAACTCTTTCCCTCCCTTCCACCCCAAATAAAGTAGGATTCACTTATACTCCAAGGATATTTATGTACTCTGTAAGTCATTATGTTTAAAACTTTCTTTTTAATGGAGTAAAGACAGAATGCTGCCAAAGAATGTATTCTTTGCAGTAATCTAACATTTTTCTTTCAGAAGAGAACTCTCAAGGGGAAAAAAGAAAACTATATCGACATTCCTCCCATCCCCCATTGCCACCCCCAATCACACCCTACAAATTAGTCTCTTTAGAAACACTAAAATGCTTTTATTTGTTTTCCAAAATGCTTTATTTGCTTTCGGCAATACTTGATTTACATGTCAAGAATAGTTGTTATCCATAGAAAGATTAATCATGTGCTTGTCCTGCAACAGGGAGCAATATATTTAAAAATAAAATAAAATAAAAGTACTAACAAATCACCAAGCTAGAAGACAGTAAAGACAGTAAAAGAAGGCAGTGATAAGAGAGGTACGTTAATCAAATTTGACCTGCAGTCCTAGCATTGAACTTGATGCTGTACAACCATCACGCTCAGAATTATTTACTATTTCAGGTCTGCCTTTCATCTGGGAATATAAGGAACAGTTTCATGGATCTCTTTTCATAGATGTTTGGAGACACTCCTATTTGCATATCATATAATGTTGTGATTATTGATATTTATAGAAATTCTTCTTTTCTGCTTTACTTCCTGGATTTCTTTTTCTTACTGATCAATTTTAGTCTTTTACTTATATTTTAGAGACATTGAGATTTTAGTTTTTGTTCAGTAAGTCAATTTTGTAGAAATTAAGAAGCATATCCAATCAAACCAACAGAACAAACTGTGTACCCACGTGGGGGTGATACCAATGGGGAATGTGCTCTAATTTGTGTATGTGTACATATTAAGGGGAATATGTTTTCACATTTTCCCTGGTGTAAAAGAACATCTGATTTGCACACCAAGGGACTCTGAAGAAAAATTTTGTCACCAGGTTTTCCATATAAGGTCACGAAATATCTATTATTTATAAAATATATTTTATCTAGATGATGTTGTCTTTTATAATAAAAGGGTCTAGAATAGATGTTGATAGGGAGCAGATGTTGACAAGAAGAAATTTTTTCTATAAATAAAAAATGTTAATGCCTGCATGAATTCAACATGTCCATGAACTTGTTCCTGTCATGTTTATTTTTTTAGTACTTATATTTCAAGCATTTTCATGAAGGGTTCTCTCATCTAAACTGAGAAATATTGTAGCATTATAAAACAGGTGATATCAGGAACTAAGTTTTTTCTTATTTGTCTGTGAGAAGGACTTGTTCCAAGAGAAGAGCCTAAATGGTGATGGTGAGCCTCGAAGCAATAGGTTTACAGTTAGTTATGTTGTTGGGGGGGGGGGCCTCAGTTCTTTGCTTTGGGTGATTTCTCACTGCTGTAATTCTAGCCTGAATTATTTGCCTTCCGCACTAAACAGTACCGAGGATCTGAAATGTGATTTCAGGCAAATTATTATTATTTTTAATTTTTTTATGTTTGCTGTATGCGGACCTCTCACTGTTGTGGCCTCTCCCGTTGCGGAGCATAGTCTCCGGACGCGCAGGCTCCGGACGCGCAGGCTCAGCGGCCATGGCTCACGGGCCCAGCCGCTCTGCAGCACGTGGGATCCTCCCGGACCGGGGCACGAACCCGTGTCCCCTGCATCGGCAGGCGTGCTCTCAACCACTGCGCCACCAGGGGAGCCCTCAGGCAAATTATTTAGTGATTTTGAATTCTCAAAGAACATTACTAACTTCAGACAAATCTTGTACTGATCAGTTAAGTTTCATTGATACTTTAAATTTGGTCCTTCTATATGTAAAGAAAAAAGTCTGGAAGTCCCTGCTGTTAGTCAAGGAGTAATTATTGCCCCTATGTTGCCCATGTTCAGATGCTTCTTGATTAGTGTCAGTTCCCTTTTGGAAGATAGGCATGTTTATTTTTGTTTCCAAGAAACCAATTCCTTCTACACAGAGATGATGGACTTAGGTATCTCTCCTCTAAAAAACAACAATTATAGGTGACATCAGAGCCAATTTGCCATTACTTCCAATCTTTCTGAATGTAAATATGTCACCCTGTTGCAGTCTGGCTCCATTAACATGCTGCAGTATATTAAAGAATGTTTTTACATCTTGATCCCTGTGCACTAAAAGGGAAATTTAAAAAGAGGCCTGTGGTATTAGTCACATGAATGCTGCTAAGAGAGCATGCATGTTTCCAGTTAACTTGTCTTCCTTTTGCTGCTTTATGTAGAACAGATGAGGAGCTCACACCTCACCGCAGTATGGTGTAGGGTGCTGGGTGCGAAGCCCGAGGTCTTGGGCTTGGGGGCACTGTCTTGCTGGGAGAGCTTGGGCCAGTTGTCTAAGCCCTTCGTGTCTAGGTTTTTTTTCATGAATCAGTGAGCATACATAACACCTGCTCTACTAATGTCATAGTCCTGTGGGAATGAAATGGGGTACTAGATGGCCAAAAGCCTTATAAACTTTAGCCCACTGTATGAATGTGGGTGTATATTAGTTAAATGCCTTTAATGACAAGCTATAGAGATGGATCTTGGCTAACTAAAGCTAGAAGGAATCTACTGGAAGGTTACAGGGGCTCACAAAATTGCCAGGATCCTAGGAGAGCATGTTGGGGATGTGGCAAGAAATAAGATAGTTCCAGAGGCAAAGAAGCCAGACGCTCTAGGGCCCCAGCAGGAACCGTGCAATTAGATAGGGTAGATTCTAGTCACTTCCAGACACTTTGACCCTCTGCTCAGATGTAAATATTCAGGAAGGGGGCATCTAGTTGGTTCAGTCTGTATCTTGAGCTAGTTCCTTGGGTAGGGAAGGTCATAACCCCTAATGATTATCCCACTAGACTTTGTCCAATGGGGAAAAAGTCATTTCTCAAAAGGAATCAGAGTGCTGTTAGAAAATGAATGGATATTGGGCAATCCAAATATTTACCAATGTGAAATCTATATTCCTTACTTCCCAATTTTGGATATAAAGTTTACACATTCAAATTCAATGATCCTGAGTTCCTCTTCCAACTGAGGGGTTGCCATTTTTTATTCCGTGGGTTTCACTTGACCACTCCCAAGAACAGTAATGATTGCTCAGACCAACTGTCAATCCTGACTACCAAGGTCTCAAGCAGAGAAAAAAAAGGGTGAGATCTGGCTCAGCCTTCTGAAGAGGCCTCGTCTGGGGCCCTTGTTGATGTTGTTGCCCACATGACCCTGTTGAAATCCAGATGGTCCAACTTCTCTGGACCCAGCCTCCTGGTCCACTGCTTGAATTTGGGGGTTAGCTGGGTACCCACTATACATCAGGGGGCCTGTCTACCGAAGAAATGTACTGTTCATTATCCAAAGCTGCTGTGAAGTTGCTGTCCTTTGTGTGCAGAGGTTAAAGAGGGCACCTCCCTGTCCCCTCAATCCCTCACGGCTTCGCCATGATGCTGATGGCTGGATGCAGAGGATTTCTTGTCTCAGTCCTATGCTGTGTCTAGACTTCTCCTTTCTCCTGATCTCTGACCAATTGTCCTAGGGGTAGAGGAAGTCCCACCCTTTTTCTTTGCCAAGGCCCAGTCCCATGAACTACCTAGTAAATTGTTTTTTTCATGGGAAAATACAATCTTTTAAGGGTATTATTACTGCCTATATGATCTTTCTTAAAGACTGAGAGGGAAATACAAGAATGTTGTGCTTCAGTTAGTATGTCTAACCACTCCTTCAGAAGAAAGAACAACTTGGTTTTGAATGCAAATTGAATCAGAGAAAATTAGAGCACTTAAAATAAGGGCAGAGATGCAGCTAGGGAAGTGGGAGTGGTCATCTTGTTGAGGCAAGTGCTGTGTGTCTTCTGGCTATTCTTCTCCTGCCCCTATCTGAGTTCTTCCCATTCCTTCACAGGGTTGGCCCACTTTGCTCATATGAAGATGGAAAGCTTATCTTTCCATGGGTCCTTCTAGGTACCAGGTTGGTATAACCAAATAAGGAAGAAAAGTGATAGCGCCTGTGTTGGTAGTGGAAGCACAGTAGTTGGGGAAAGACAGGTGAATTTGACGTAAAAGACTATGGTAGACATTAAGGAAGCATGTGTGAAGGCTGGCCTCTCACGCTGCTGAGGTGAGGCCAATAGAAAATTCTAGTGAAGAAATATACCTATGCCGTTCTCCCCATCCCAGGACAAGGTATAGTGGCTTTTGTGAGGAAACAAGGTTAGGGAATGGAAGACTTGGCTTATTCTCGTGTTTTTTGGCCTTCTGAGCTGATCTTAAATATCAAGTCACTTGCAAAAAAGATGAGAGCCATGTGTTCACATGAGCCCTATGAGACATTCAGGAAGAAGGGAAACGATCAGAGCTACCGAATCTCACTAAGCCTTAGGTTAAGCTGCCCTGTGTCAGGACTTCTTGTAAAAGTCAAGTAGTTACCAGTCTGGATGTCAACTAGCAGTATATGTTAAGGTCTGAGCTTATGTCCTTACACAAGATTTCCTTTAATCAAAAAACTCAAATTTCAGTTTAGGATAATACCAAGCCTTCCCATAATGCATAACCATCCAGAAATATTTCCAAGGATGCCACAAATGGTTTCTTTGGGAAACTTCCTCCCTAAATGTCAACTGGATCGGAGTTTGCTGTGAAATCAGAACACATGAGAGTAATCGGATCTGCTAGGAAGATGATAGTTTGGAATTCCTGCTTTCCAAAACATTTCACAATTTCCATGTGTTTTTTCCCCTGAGAACACTATGTCCTATGGTATCTCTTTCTAGTTACAAATGCCTCTAGGCTGTATTCTACAGCTCAGCATGCTGTCCAACAAAAGTTACGTTCATTTATAATACATCTCAGCTATTTGACAGGTGCTTATCAATATGCTTTGGTTTATCAAACAGAAAGATTAACATCTAGCTTGTGCATTTGCTTTTTTCTCTAACACAGATGTATTTAAAAAGAAATCTAGACGTCTAGTTCAAATAGTTTTGCTCAACTTTGGATGTTCTGGCAAAGGTATGAAAGAGGCTCTGTGCAATATTTTTGGGGTGATCTCATCAGTCATATACAGAACAGCATACAGAAATACCCTTCAGTTTTTCAACACATCAAAAATGTGCTCAGAGCATTAAAGGAAAAAGAATTTGAAACATGCCACGCCTGTCTTCTGTTTGTTAGCAAATTTTGGCAATAGCCACAATTGTTTACATGGGGGAACATGAGTCAATCTAATTTAACATGATGTCAATGTGTTTGGGAGAAAAAAAAAAACGTGTAGAGTATATCGTGAAGTTATGCTCTGGCACTAGAATCAAATAATGTCAGAGCTGAAAGAGCTGAGAGGGTATCCAGCTTACTGCTCACTTAAATGATGAGAAAATTGGGGTCCAAACTTGTGAAATGACTTGCCCAAGATCAAATAGCTAGTAATTTGCAGAGTCCAAGTGAGTCTGACCTTAGAATCTTTGTCTACTGTTCTTTCTACCTTTCCACAAAGATGGTGATGTGTTCTCTCTATGGACCTTCTCCTCACATTTAAAAGACCACTTTGGATAATACTTCTATTGAGTCAATCAAAGTGTATTGGAATACCCAATGAAAGACTGAAAATTAAAACCAAGGCTAAGTCATTACCCAGTCAATAGAACCTCTGCATCTCTTCCATTAGCCTAAAAAATAGAAACAACTCTTCAAGTAAGTAGGAAAAATTTATGTTTTCTCTGAAGTTTACATCATGGTTCTTGACTGAATTTGGCCTGACTTAGAACCCATTTCTAAACAGTGAACTAGATTTTTTCTTCTTTTCTTTTTTCCCCTTTTAAAAATTTTTATTTCTTAATTTGGATGTTTAGTTCATTGACATTAATTTTTACTATAAATGAAGCATTTAAACTTACATATTTCTCTCCTATCTTCTTTTCTTTTAACATCTTTATTGGAGTATAACTGCTTTACAATGTTGTGTTAGTTTCTGCTGTATAACAAAGTGAATCAGCTATAGGTATACATATATCCCCATAACCCCTTCCTTTTGTATCTCCCACCCACCCTCCCTATCCCACCCCTCTAGGTGGTCACAAAGCACCGAGCTGATCTCCCTGTGCTATGTGGCTGCTTCCCACTAGCTATCTATTTTACATTTGGTAGTGTATATATGTCCATGCCACTCTCTCACTTCATCCGAGCTTACCCTTCCCCCTGCCTGTGTCCTCAAGTCCCTTCTCTAGGTCTGCGTCTTTATTTCTGTCCTGCCCCTAGGTTCGTCAGAACCACTTTTTTTTTTTGATTCCATATATATGTGTTAACATACGGTATTTGTTTTTCTCTTTCTGACTTACTTCACTCTGTATGACAGACTCTATGTCCATCCACTTCACTACAAATAGCTCAATTTCGTTTCTTTTTATGGCTCAGTAGTATTCCATTGTATATATGTGCCACATATTCTTTATCCATTCATCTGTCAGTGGACACTTAGGTTGCTTCCATATCCTGGCTATTGTAAATAGTGCTACAGTAAATATTGTGGTACATGTCTCTTTTTGAATTATGGTTTTCTCAGGGTATATGCCCAGTAGTGGGATTGCTGGGTCATATGGTAATTCTATTTTTAGTTTTTTAAGGAATCTCCATACTGTTCTCCATAGTGGCTGTATCAATTTACATTCCTACCAACAGTGCAAGAGGGTTCCCTTTTCTCCACACCCTCTCCAGCATTTATTGTTTCTAGATTTTTTGATGATGGCCATTCTGACCAGTGTGAGGTGATACCTCAATGTAGTTTTGATTTTCATTTCTCAAATGATTAGTGATGTTGAGCATCCATTCATGTGTTTCTTGGCCATCTGTATATCTTCTTTGGAGAAATGTCTATTTATGTCTTCTGCCCATTTTTGGATTGGGTTGTTTGTTTTTTTGATATTGAGCTGCATGAGCTGCTTGTATATTTTGGAGATTAATCCTTTGTCAGTTGCTTCATTTGCAAATATTTTCTCCCATTCTGAGGGTTGTCTTTTCGTCTTGTTTATGGTTTCCTTTGCTGTGCAAAAGCTTTTAAGTTTCATTAGGTCCCATTTGTTTATTTTTGGTTTTATTTCCATTTCTCTAGGAGGTGGGTCAAAAAGGATCTTGCTATGATTTATGTCATGGAGTGTTCTGCCTATGTTTTCCTCTAACAGTTTTATAGTGTTTGGCCTTACATTTAGCTCTTTAATCCATTTTGAGTTTATTTTTGTGAATGGTGTTAGGGAGTGTTCTCATTTCATTCTTTTACATCTAGCTGTCCAGTTTTCCCAGCACCACTTATTGAAGAGGATGTCTTTTCTCCATTGTATATCCTTGCCTGCATTGTCATAGATTAGTTGACCATAGGTGCATGGGTTTATCTCTGGGCTTTCTCTCCTGTTTCATTGTTCTATATTTCTGTTTTTGTGCCAGTACCATATTGTCTTGATTACTGTAGCTTTGTAGTATAGCCTGAAGTCAGGGAGCCTGATTCCTCCAGCTCCATTTTTCTTTCTGAAGATTGCTTTGGCTATTCGGGGTCTTTTGTGTTTCCATACAAATTGTGAAATTTTTTGTTCTGGTTCAGTGAAAAATGCCATTGGTAATTTGATAGGGATTGCACTGAATCTGTAGATTGCTTTGGGTAGTATAGTCATTTTCACAATGTTGATTCTTCCAATCCAAGAACATGGTATATCTCTCCATCTGTTTGTATTGTCTGTAATTTCTTTCATCAGTGTCTTATAGTTTTCTGCATATAGGTATTTTGTCTCCTTAGGTAGGTTTATTCCTAGATATTTTATTCTTTTTTTTGCAGTGGTAAATGGGAGTGTTTCCTTAATTGCTCTTTCAGATTTTTCATCATTAGTGTATAGGAATGGAAGAAATTTTTGTGCATTATTTTTGTATGCTGCTACTTTACCAAATTCCTTGATTAGCTCTAGTAGTTTTCTGGTAGGATCTTTAGGATTCTCTATGTATAGTAACATATCATCTGCAAACAGTGACAGCTTTACTTCTTCTTTTCCGATTTGGATTCCTTTTATTTCTTTTTCTTCTCTGATTGCTGTGGCTAAAACTTCCTAAACTATGTTGAATAATAGTGGTGAGAATGGGCAACCTTGTCTTGTTCCTGATCTTAGTGGAAATGGTTTCAGTTTTTTACCATTGAGAACGATGTTGGCTGTGGGTCTGTCATATATGGCCTTTATTATGTTGAGGTAAGTTCCCTCTATGCCTACTTTCTGGAGGATTTTTTAATCATAAATGGCTGTTGAATTTTGTCAAAAGCTTTCTCTGCATCTATTGAGATGGTCATATGCTTTTTCTCCTTTGATTTTTTAATATGGTGTATCACATTGATTGAGTTGCGTGTTTTGAAGAATCCTTTCATTCCTGAGATAAACCCCACTTGATCACGGTGTATGATCCTTTTAATGTACTGTTGGATTCTGTTTTCTAGTTTTTTGTTGAGGATTTTTGTATCTGTGTTCATCAGTGATATTGGCCTGTAGTTTTCTTTTTTTGTGACATCGTTGTCTGGTTTTGGTATCAGGGTGACGGTGGCCTCGTAGAATGAGTTTGGTAGTGTTCCTCCCTCTGCTATATTTTGGAAGAGTTTGAGAAGGATAGGTGTTAACTCTTCTCTAAATGTTTGATAGGATTTGCCTGTGAAGTCATCTGGTCCTGGGCTTTTGTTGGTTGGAAGATTTTTTTTTTTTTTGCGGTACGCAGGCCTCTCACCATTCATGGGCTCTCCCGTTGTGGAGCACAGGCTCTGGATGCGCAGGCCCAGCGGCCATGGCTCACGGGTCCATCCGCTCCATGGCATGTGGGATCATCCCGGACTGGGGCACGAACCCATGTCCCCTGCATCGGCAGGCAGACTCTCAACCACCGCGCCACCAGGGAAGCCCGGTTGGAAGATTTTTAATCACAGTTTCAATTTCAGTGTTTGTGATTGGTCTGTTTATATTTTCTGTTTCTTCCTGGCTCAGTCTCAGAAGGTTGTGCTTTTCTAAGTATTTGTCCATTTCTTCCAGGTTGTCCATTTTATTGCATATAGTTGCTTGTAATAAATCTCTCATGATCCTTTGTATTTCTGCAGTGTCAGTTGTTACTTCTCCTTTTTCATTTCTAACTCTGTTGATTGGAGTCCTCTCCCCTTTTTTCTTTATGCATCTGGCTAATGGCTTATCAATTTTGTTTATCTTCTCAGAGGACCAGCTTTTAGTTTTATTTATCTTTGCTATCATTTCCTCCATTTGTTTTTCATTTATGTCTGATCTGATCTTTATGATTTCTTACATTCTGCTAACTTCAGGTTTTTTTGTTCTTTCTCTAATTGCTTTTGGTGTAAGGTTAGGTGTTTATTTGAGAATATTCTTGTTTATTGAGGTAGGGTTGTATTGCTATAAACTTCCCTCTTAGAACTGCTTTTGCTGCATCCCATAGGTTTGGGTCATTGTGGTTTCACTGTCATTTATTTCTAGATATTTTTTGATTTCTTCTTTGATTCCTTCAGTTATCTCTTGGTTATTGAGTAATGTATTGTTTAGTCTCCAATGTGTTTGTATTTTTTACAGTTTTTTTTGTGAGCTAGGTTTTAAGGGAAGAGCAAAATTGTAGATCAGGGAGAGGGCATTAAAACCTTCTGAAGGGGAAGTTGAATCTCTTGGATAAAAATACTTAAAGGAAACCATCTGTTTGAGTCCTGATGTACTGAGGGGTGGAGAAGAGAAACTTCTATATGAGTTTGGTCATAGCAAGCAAGATTATCTTTCTCAAATTTTTAGGGTCATTAGTAGGTGGCAGAGACAGACCTGGGTCTAAACCTGTATCTGTCACAAAAGCCATGCTCTTAAGCCTGGGTCTCAAAATTCTTACCTGACAAATGGCTAAAATAATTATTGACCCCATGGTGTTGCAGTAAGATCATGGCCAAAGCCAAATATGTTTCTTTTTTTTTGAACTTTATTTTATTTTTTTATACAGCAGTTTCTTATTAGTTATGTATTTTATACGTATTAGTGTATATATGTCAATCCCAGTCTCTCAGTTCATGTCTCCTCTTTCCCCTCTTGGTGTCCATACATTTGTTCTCTACATCTGTGTCTCTATTTCTGCCTTGCAAACTGGTTAACCTGTACCATTTTTCTAGATTCCACATATATGCGTTAGTATACAATATTTGTTTGTCTCTTTCTGACTTCACTCTGTATGACAGTCTTTAGGTCCATCCATGTCTCTACAAATGACCCAGTTTTGTTTCTTTTTATGGCTGAGTAATATTCCATTGTATATATGTACCACATCTTCTTTATGCATTCATTTGTCGATGGGCATTTAGGTTGCTTCCGTTACCTGGCTATTGTAAATAGTGCTGCAGTGAACATTGGAGTGCATGTCTGTTTTTGAATTATGGTTTTCTCAGGGTATATGCCCAACAGTGGGATTGCTGGGTCATATGGTAGTTCTATTTTTAGTTTTTTAAGGATGTCCACACTGTTCTCCATAGTGTCTGTATCAATTTACATTCCCACCAACAATGCAGGAGGGTTCCCTTTTCTCCTCACCCTCTCCAGCATTTATTGTTTGTAGCTTTTCTGATGATGCCCATTCTAACTGGTGTGAGGTGATACCTCACTGTAGTTTTGATTTGCATTTCTCTAATTGTTAGTGATGTTGAGCAGCTTTTCATGTGCCTCTTGGCCATCTGTATATCTTCTTTGGAGAAATGTCTATTTAGGCCTTCTGCCCATTTTTTGATTGGGTTGGTTTTTTTTTTTTAATATTGAGCTGCATGAGCTGTTTGTATATTTTGGAGATTAATCCTTTGTCTGTTGATTCGTTTGTAAATATTTTCTCCCATTCTGAGGGTTGTCTTTTCATCTTGTTTTTAGTTTCCTTTGCTGTGCAAAAGCTTTTAAGTTACATTAGGTCCCACTTATTTATTTTTGTTTTTATTTCCATTACTCTAGGAGGTGGGTCAAAAAAGATCTTACTGTGATTTATGTCAAAAAGTGTTCTTCCTATGTTTTCCTCTAAGAGTTTTATAGTGTCCAATCTTATATTTAGGTCTTTAATGCATTTTGAGTTTGTTTTTGTGAATGGTGTTAGGGAGTGTTCTAACTTCATTCTTTTACATGTAGCTGTCCAGTTTCCCAGCACCACTTATTGAAGAGACTGTCTTTTCTCCATTGTATATCCTTGCCTCCTTTGTCATAGATTAGTTGACCATAGGTGCATGGGTTTATCTCTGGGCTTTCTATCCCGTTACATTGATCTATATTTCTGTTTTTGTGCCAGTACCATACTGTCTTGATTACTGTAGCTTGTGGTATAGTCTGAAATCAGGGAATCTGATTCCTCCAGCTCTGTTTTTTCCTTCAAGATTGCTTTGGCTATTCAGGGTCTTTTGTGTCTCCTTACAAATTTTAAGATTTTCTGTTCTAGTTCTGTAAAAAATGCCATTGGTAATTTGATAGGGATTACATTGAATCTGTAGATTGCTTTGGGTAGTATAGTCATTTTCACAGTATTGATTCTTCCAATCTGAGAACATGGTATATCACTCCATCTGTTTGCCTTTGATTTCTTTCATCAGTGTCTTGTAGTTTTCTTCATACAGGTCTGTTGTCTCCTTAGGTAGGTTTATTCCTAGGTATTTTATTCTTTTTGTTGCAGTGGTAAATGGGAGTGTTTCCTTAATTTCCCTTTCAGATTTTTCATCATTATTGTATAGGAATGCAAGAGATTTCTGTGCATTAATTTTGCATCTTGCAACTTTACCAAATTCATTAAATTAGCTCTAGTCGTTTTCTGGTAGCATCTTTAGGATTCTCTATGTATAGTATCATGTCATCTGCAAACAGTGACAGTTTTACTTCTTGTTTTCCAATTTGGATTCTTTTTATTTCTTTTTCTTTTCTGATTGCCATGGCTAGGACTTCCCAAACTAGGTTGAATAATAGTGGCGAGAGTGGACATCCTTGTGTTGTTCCTGATCTTAGAGGAAATGCTTTCAGTTTTTCACCATTGAGAATGATGTTTGCTGTGGGTTTGTCATATATGGCCTTTATTATGTTGAGGTAGGTTCCCTCTATGCCCACTTTCTGGAGAGTTTTTATCATAAATGGGTGTTGAATACCAGTTATGTTTCTATACACTAACAACAAACTATTGGAAAGATAACATAAGAAAACAATCTCATTCCAATAGCATCAAAAAATAAATAAATAAAATGCTTAGGAATATATTTAACCAAGGAGGTGAAAGGTCTGTACACTGGAAACTATAAAACATTAATTAATGAAATTGAAGAAGACACAAATAAATTGAAAGGCATTGTGTGTTCATGGACTGGTAGAATTAATATTGGAAATATGTCTGTAGTACCCAAAGTGCTTTACAGATTCCTTGTAATCCTTACCAAAATTCCAGTGACATTGTTTTTTTACAGAAATAGATACAACAACTCTAAAATTTTTATAGAATTACAAAAGAACTTGAATAGCTAAAGCAAATTTGGGAAGGAAGACCAAAGCTGGAGACATTTTACTTCCTGATTTCAAACTATATTACAAATCTATAGTAATCAAAGCCATATGGTATTGGTATAAAAACAGACACAGAGATCAGTGGAACAGAATAGAGAGTCCAGAAATAAGCCTATGTGTATATAGTCAACTGATTTTCAACAAAGGAGCCAAGAATATACAATGGGAGGAGCATGGTCTCTTCAACAAATGGTGTTAGGAAAACTGGACAGCCACATGCAAAAGAATGAAACTAGACCCCTATTTTACACCATGTGAAAAAGCAATTCAAAATGGATTAAAGACTTTAATGTAAGACACAAAACAATAAAACTCCAGAAGGAAACATAAGAAGTAAGCTCTTTTACATCATTCTTGGCAATAATTTTTCTGGATTTGATACCAAAAGGAAAGACAATAAAAGCAAAAATAAGTGGAACTATATTAAACTAAAAAGTTTCTGCACAGCACAAGAAACCATTAACAAAAGGAAAAGGCAACCTATGAAATTGTAAAAAAATTTGCAAACCCCATATTCAGTAAGGGGTTAACTTCTGAAATATACAAGGAACTCATACAATTCAATAGTAAAAAAAACAAATAAGCATATGAAAAATGGGAAGAGAAACTGAATAGAAATTTTTCCAGAGAAAATATACAGGTGGTTAACAGGTACATTTAAAGCTGCTCAGCATCACTAAGCATCAGGGAAAGGCAAATCAAGATCACAACAAGATGTTACCTTACTCCTGTTAGGATATCTATTATGAAAAAGACAAAAGACAACAAATGTTTTTGAGGATGTGGAGAAAAGAAAACACTCGTGCAATGTTGGTGAGAATGTAAACTGGTGCAGCCACCATTGAAAACAAAATGAGGTTCTCCCCAAAATTAAAAGTAGAACTATCATAATGATCCAGGAATCCTACTTCTGGGTGTATATCCAGAGGAAAAAAATTCCTATCTTGAAGAGATATCTGTACTCCTATGTTCACTAAAGCATTACTCACAATAGTCAAGATGTGGAAACAATCTAAGTGTCCATTGACTGATGAATGGATGAAGAAATATGTAATGGGATATTCACTCTACTGAAAGCAAATCCTACCATTTGCAACAACATGGATGAAACTGGAGAACACGATGCTAAGTGAAATTAGGCAGATAGAGAAAGACAAATACTGTATGATTCCATTTATATGTAAAATCTAAAAAAGTTGAACTTGTGGAACCAGAGACTAGAACCATGATTACCAGGGTCTGGAGGGTGGGGAAAATGGGGCAATGTTGGTCAAAGTGTACAAACTTTCAGTTATAAGATGAATAACTTCTGGGGGTGTAATGTACAGCATGGTGACTACAGTTAATAATACTCTATTGTATTCTTGAAATTTACTAAGAGATTAGATCGTAAGTGTTCTCACCACACCAAAAAGAAAAAAAAAATTATGAAAAGAGAAACCCTCAAGGTGATAACACTTCACACCCATTATGATGGCTGTAGTCAAAAAGATAGAAAATAACAAGTGCTGGGGAGATTTGGGAAAATTATAACTGTCATGTACTACTGGTGGGAACTTAAAATAGTGTAGCCACTTTGAAAAACAGCTTGACAGTTTCTCAAAAATCTCAAAATCGAGTTACTATATAACCCAGTAGTTTCACATTTACACATACACTCAAGAGAATTGAAATGTATTCATGCAAAATCTTGTACAGGACTGTTCATAGCAGCATTTGTCCAAATACCCCCCAAATGACCCAAAAGTCTATCAACTGGTAAATGGATAAATGTGGTCTATCCATACAATGGAACATTATTTGGCAATAAAAAGGAATGAAGTACTAATATATGCTACCACATGGATGAATCTTGAAGACATTATGCTACATGAAAGAAGACAGACATAATGGCATATACTGTATGAGTCTATTTACATGAAATATCCCAAATAGGCAAATAGATAGAGAGTAGATTAGTGGTCCTCGAGCTGTGGGGGAAATAGATTGGGAGGTGATGACTGAGGGCGTAGGATTTCTTTCTGGGTGGTGAAAGTGTTCTAAATTGACTGCGGTGAAGATGCACAAGTCTGAATATGCTAAAAGCTATTTAACTGTACAATTTAAATGGATGAATTTTGTGACGTATGAATTATATTTCAGTAGGCTTGTTAAAGAACAAAAAGAGAGGCTGAGGCATTGGCTCAAGATATTAGCATGCCAAAAGCTGATCTAGTATGAATGATATTAAGATGTGGAACGAGAGTATATAGTCATAAAGGGAGTGATCTTCCCAAAATACAGAATATAGACATTGGAACTAAAAGCACTGGAAGTCTGTCTCCATTATTAAGCAGGAAATCTGTGACCCAGGCTTAGAGAAATGGCCTCTGGTCACTGAGGATGGTCTTATTTACTAACGATGCACCAGGATGTTGATTCTGTTAAACACGCATCCCATGATCTGACTCCTTGTTCCCCAATTTACTGGATGCTGCAGAGAGAGGTGTGTGCTGGTCACTGTTCTTCTGAGGTTTTATCTTATTCTTTCCTTTGGAATATACTCCTCTGTTTTTTCATTTTGCTTGACTCTGTGTTGGCTTCTCTGCATTAGAAAAAAGAGCCATCTCTCCCAGTCTTGAAGGAATGGCCTTGTGTAGGGGATGAACCTTATCGTTCAACCCTGCCCTAGCTCTTGATTGTCCCTCAAATCTTTGTGATTGTCCAAGCAGCCTATTTCACATTTCATGGCTCCCGTGAGTTGAAGGTATACCAAGACCTGTCAGTGTTCCAAAGGGGAAGATCTCAGTCAGCACCTGGATTCACGCTGATTGGAAACTAGACCCCCAGGCAGCAGCTTTGAAATTATGAAAATCTAGACAGTCCCATAGGACTGCAAGCGTAAGCCCCACCGACCACCTGTGCCAGGGAATCTAGAGGGCTCCCTGGTGGCAGCCACAAAAACCAGGGCACCGGAAGAGTGTATAAACTCTCCTCTGGGAGATAGTGGTGCCCTGGAGTGCAGCACAGGGAAAGGGCAAAGATGGAGCCCACTGATGGGAGAGAGGCCAAGGGATATAGGGTAGAGATGGCGCCTGCCAGGAAAAAATAAGAAAGAGAAAAGGAAAAAGCCTAGAGTTTTAAAAGCCAAAAAGAAAAGAAAAGAAAAAAAAGTGGTACTGCTGGCTAGAGCAAGGCAGAGGGAGAGTGCAAAGATGGTGCCCATCAGTCTCCATCACAAAGGAGCACCGAGTGGCCCCCAAATGTGTGTCAAATCAGATGACTGCCCATCAGGCCAACGTTCCAAGACAGCAAGTTAGCCCATCCCACACAAAATCCAGGCGCTGCTTGATCAGCTGCTTTTCGCTGAGCCCTGTGCGGGGAGAGTCCATGCCTCAGCCATTTAAGAGCCGTTCCTTAGATTGCTATGACTTTGTGGGTCTCGTGGACACAAACCTTGTTGGTTTTCCAAGCTAGATGTTTTGGGAGTTCATCTCTCAGGTGGAGGTTTCAAAAGTTAGGGGTGCCCGATGTGGAGTTCAACTCCTTCACTCCTCAGGGAGAAGATCCAGATTTTGAGTTCTGTCCCTAGTGTGGGTTGCTGTGCCCAGGATGGGGTTTATGGTGAAATGCTGTCCCAGTCTCCCCTACCCTCTTTGGTTTGGGCCTTTCCTTGTCTGCCGGATGCATAGGAGTTGCTCAGCCAATTTTTTGCAGAGGAAATTGTTCCATGTGTAGCTGTAGATGCAGTGTGTTTGCAGGAGGATGTGAGTTCAGGATCCCCTTCCATCTTGAACCAAAACCCTGCTCAGTGTTCTTGACAGGAGTCTTCTCACCATTAATTAAGAAACGGGCATTTAGGCTCCTTCATGGGCAGTGGGAAGAGGTGGATCAGAGGAAGGGGAGGGAGTTAATGTTTATTCAGATCACCTGCTATACTTAATGTATACTCTGAGGCTTTCTGCCTACTTTTGAATTCTCACAATTAGTCTGTAAGATAGGTCTTCTTATTTGCAATTTAGAGTTGAGTGAATTGAGGCTGAAAGGGAGCAACAGGTGGTTGGTTACCAAGGCCACAGGTGGCAGCATCAGAATATAGGCAGACCTCAGACATACTGTTGCTTCGGTTCCTGATCACCACAATGAAGTGACTATCACAGTGAAGCAAGGCACGCGAATTTGGGGGTTTCCCAGTGTATATAAAAGACTATACTATAATCTATCAAGCGTGTAATAGCATTATGTCTAAAAAAAGTATATTCCTTAATTTAAAAATACTCCATTTCTGAGAAGTGCTATTTATCATCTGACAATGAAGAGTTGCCACAAACCTTCAATTTGTCAAAACCTCAATGTCTGCGAAGCGCAATAAAATGGAGTGCAATAAAACGAGGTATGCCTGCATAAAACCAGGTCTATTTCTTTTCCAGAGCTGTGACTTTCTCACTTAAATGTCCGTTAGCATGATTCACAATTCATGATTTGGAAAAAAACGTAGGAAATTGACAAATTAGAGCCTGAGGTCTACAGAACTGAGGACCAACAAAATCGCCATACAGAAATTCACCAAAATGATGCTGCCCAGCATTAGTCAGGTTTGACTCATCGTATTTACCTTTGATGAAGGAGATGTGGTCAGGAGATGGGGACCCGAGGAGATCCTGCTGACCAGTTCCCCACCTCGCTGAACACCTCTGTCCTCCTTTGAGATGGTCAGAGCACGAGCCCTTACAGCTAGATGCCTTGCTTGCTTCTCAGGGTCCCCTTTGGCACGCAGGGACTGCTTTGTGTGACAGTGCCTCAGGCAGCTGCTGTGAGTTGGAGGTCAGATGAATCCGGGCTAAGGACGTGAGGACACCTGCCTCTCGCATGCAAAGATGGAACAAATGACAACATTTGTTGCCTTGGATCTGAGCAGCCCAGGCAGCATGTGTGAGAGCCTCACAAGCCTGTTTTCTTCATGAGCATGGGTCCCTCTTTTCATATCTGGAGCAGGGAACAGATGTTTCATCAAAAGACATTTAAAATAAAGATAATTATGCAGTAAGAGGCTTAATTACATCAGCTTATTCAGGTCCACTTAATTGCCTGACAGCCTGCGTGCCTCCCACTTTATCTGTGGCAGAGGCTCTCGTGTTTTGCTGGTTTATCAAATCCTTTGATGGCTCGAGGAAGATGTTATTGACTTAGCAAATCAGAAAATATCAATTCCTTGTATACAGCTGGTAGAGGAAAATGTAAATATTTTTAACAAGCAATAAAGAATCATCATTTTCCTAGAGGTGGCTTATAGAGTCCTATAAATGATTAATAGCTGGAATGACTCAGAGAGGTAAGCCTGAACTAGATATTTCATCTTTAGCTGTCTCTTGGTCATATTTGAAACCTTTCCGTCAAATTAAAATCCTAGGGAGAAAGTGATATGCTAATTTAAGGAGGCCATTTGAATCATGTGACAATGAGGCAATTGACCAAAAAAAGCAGTTTTATGGGGCTATTTCCATCTCTCCTTAACTTTAAAGGAATAGATTAGTTCTGCTTCAGACTGATATACTCTCTCTTTTTTCTCCCTAGACCACCAGCCTTTTTGAAGTAATATTTCTTACTCACTGCTTCTATTTTCTTTCACCGTTCATTTCCTCCACCAGACCTTGCATCTTGACTCCCGCCCACACCAGTCTTCTAAAAACAAATGACAAACTCTGCTTCTTGTTAGTCCTTAGCCCATGATGTGGTTTGGAGCATTTATGCAGGTCCTTCTGCCATGGCTTCCAGGACAGTGCACCCTCCTGGATTTACCTTTGAATCAGTCAGGATCCCAGCAGGAAACAGATGGCATATTCACACTGAGCGATTGAAAGGAGTGTAACCAAGGGACTCTTTATGAAGATCAGGGTAGGGGCAGTACACTGGGACTACGGAAGGGGAGCTGTGACTACCCTTAGGGGCGAGAGATGGGACCAGTTAGCCAACCGGCTGCATGGAGAGAACCTACCCAACAGAGCTGTGAACATCAGAGAGAAATGTAGCTAACCTGGGAACACCCAGTAGGGAGCGAGTGAGAGGAATAAATACCCCCAGCATCCTTCTCTTCCCAGCCTCTGATCTCTGCCTGTGCTTCCTATTGGCCAAATCAGACCCACTGCCAGAGGACAAGGGAGCCAATGGAAGCAGCCCACACAGGTCAGCCTCCCCAGGCACAGAGCTGGGTAGAAAGTGGGTTTGGAAGGACCAATGGAAAATATCCACTGCATCCCCATGTCTCCTATTTTCTTTTTACTCTCACTTGTTGGCACTCCTTCCATCACCATTTCTGTAAGTATAGTGCTCCTGAGGGCTCTGTATACCCCTCTTCTCCACGCCCTAAACAATCTCACCTAGTTTCTGGCTTCAAATAGCATTTGTTTTTGATTTCCAAGTCCCTATCTCTAGTATTTTTTCTCCCAAGCTCCACTTGTTAGATGTGTCCGTAGGAAATGACTCGCCACTCCCTCTATTTTAACACATTCAACTGGAACTCGTCTTTCTCTCCAATGAGTTCTCCCTGAACTCTATCCAGAGTTCATGTTCTCCTCCCAGAGACTCATCACACTCATCTTTATTTCCTCCCTCTTACCTAGCCAGTTGTCTCCTAAGTTCTATGAATTCCATCTCCAAATTCTCTACAAGATTCCTTCCCTCCTTTCTATCACTCTGGGCAAGTCTAGGTCATACTCTCATTTTTTTCTCCTGTGTACTTTTTTAAAAATAAAAACATCCTTGCTTCTAATCTTTAATTTTTACATTGTGTCATCCACACTGCTTCTGAAGTTATCTTTCTAAAGCAGTTCACATTTTGCTAAACTCTTAAGTGAAAGCCTTCATTGTCTTAACATTATGTAAAAAGTAAGCTCAGTAGCTTAGGAGAGTTTTCATAGACTATTTCATTGTAGTCCCCACCTATCTTTCCCTTCTCATAGCCTAGTGTATGTCCTTTTAAGTAATTCATACTTCATACCTCCCTTCCTTTTATCATGCTCCTCCCTCTGTCTTCTCTCTTCCTTTAAATTAAGATATGCAATCACAAAAGTAAATGAGGGAGGTCATCCATTTAACATGACAAGGACTGAAGAAGACTGTGGAGATTGGAGAGCACGTGCTAGTGTAAAGAAGATTTTTTTTCCGGTCCTGTGGATTGTTGCCATGTGGGAATGTAGATCCTTTGTCTTGGCATGTTTATTTTTCAGGAGAACCTGAAAATTTGAATTTTTACGTGAAGCTCCGGTAGGCATATCTGCAAGAACCAACAATCGTGTGAGTTTATCATATGTCCAGGATCTACTTGTGTAAGAGCATCTCTGACAGTTTCAGTGCAATAAAACCCTAGAGAGGCACATCAGACATCCCCCGAAGAGAGCAATTTGGACATTCCATGTGCTACACAAGGTTCCAGATCCCTCTGCTCATTATCCAGTGGGGGTCAATGGCCATGTTCTACGTACTACATGTAAGCAGTATAGCACTGTGGTAAAAAAGTACGGAGCAAGGCAGCCATCTGATGATTCTCAAACGTTGGAAGCTGAAACCTGCTCACATTCCTGCCTCCTGAGAGATCTGGGGGGAGTCGCTCCATTTTCCCAACATATGATGGCAAAAGCAGCTAGCTACCTGTGGTGACCCAGATCCAGTGATCAAGGGAGAATGCAATAAAGTACTGTTTTTCTGAAGTGGTGGAGATGGGTAATTTACATCTTCTAACAGGGTGACCCTGGATGCAGGGCTAACCCCAGATTCCTGACCTCAGGATGATCATGTCTGACAGCTTTATCACCTAGGATGTGGCCAATGCTATGAATGAACTCTTTAGAAGGTAGGTTTTGTGGACCTTCATACCCAGGTTCTGCATTCTCACCTGGTCACCTGGGTAGAATGGGTTAATCCTTTGACTAGAGAATTAGAAGAGGTCTCAGAAAAGTGCATGATAAGTCCAGAGCATTAGAATTCTCTGATTTCTTGGAACTTATAGACTTCTACAAGGCTAGAGTTTTGCCAAAACTCCTACCATAGTACTTAACCCTCATAGTACTTAACCACTCCAATAGAGTGGGGATGTCCGATGTGCCTATACAAGTAGTGGCTTGCTGGTTCTCTCATGGGTACTTGAAAACAACATGTCACTAGGTAGGGTCAACAGTGCCATGGGTGTTGTAGGGCCAGGTGCCTAGTGCTTGGGTCACCAGTCTGAGAGACGGCAAGCAGACCACTACAAAAATAACCAAGACCTCTGTTGGGGGAAACCTCCTACTCCTAACCCCTATACTCCTTTGGATAGTCTCATGATGGACTTTCTTTCATATCTTATGTCTTCTCTCCTCCTGTAGTCATGAGGATGGACACACTTTCTTAGATGGCGCACTTTATCCCCTGAATGTCACCATTCCTCTGTTCTCCCCACATTCATGTTAGTTTCTGCAACTCTTGTGATGAAGGAAAATGTTCGTCTCCTTGAAATACCAATCTTCTGGATCTCAGATACTTGGTCCAAGTTCTTATCTTATATTTTGGGAGCACTGTTCAAATTCCTTCATGTCCACCAACATGTTCATCATTGCTTGCTACAGACTGATGGCCTGCGGGAACAATTCAACTGCTCCTTCAGGAATGCCCTATTCCTACTTACCCTACACAATCATGACTTCTTCAGACACTGCAGAATCTGTACAGGACTACCCCCCTACTCATCCACCCACAGCGCCACCACTCTAGCAACTAACTCTTCCCTCATCTCAGGTAGTTAACTACTGCCTGTAGAAGTTACGGTCCACTCAGAAGGACTTACAGGATATACTCTAGTAATCCTAAGAACCACGTATAACACAATTTGCCCATCACTAAACCCTAGGAAAGGTCATTTGACTAAGATATGGCATCTGGTTTGTTCTCAAGAAATAGCTGTGCATGCTTACAACTATAGGATTGGTCCCTGGAGCCTCATATTTCCTTTCATGGCTGTCTTCCGTGAATGGCCTTTTAAGCCCCCCATCTCTGCTCCAGAAACCTGGTAATTACTTTCTGCCCCATAAATATAGCAGCGGTGCTTCATACCCCATGATGGGAAAGCATGAAAGCAAGTGATGAACAGCAATGCCTGATCCAGACTAGCTCTCTGCTTATGCTACGGAGATGTTCTCTACTATCCTCAACCCCAAAGAATTCTCATCACATGGCCTGACTCAAAACACACTCTCCCAAAACAGAAGATCCTAAAACATAGAAATCCCCACACCCCTTCCTTGTCCATGGTAATCCTTTCCATCCATCACGGCCCAGTTCAAATCATCACTTGATTTGCCAAGTGTTCCTGCCCACCCAGCCAGAACTAATGGATCCTCCCTCTGAGCTTCCATAGGCATCTACTGTAAGGGGAGGCAAAGAGTGGCTACCAAACTATACAGCCTTCACAATGTGATGGCTCTTGTACAAATAAGAAATATTATCTTGATTAATCTTCACAACCACACTGTGAGATAGTATTTGTAGCTCTCTTTACAGGCAAGAAAACTAAGGCTCAAAGAAGTTATTACAACTTGCTTAAGATCACATAGATATTAAGTAGCAGAACCAGGATTCATAGTAGTCTCTCTCACGTTAAAAGTCTATGTTTCTCTCTATAGCACAGGTTTCCAATTTATTTCATTTCTTATGTAATATATCTAGTCTTCAAAGTTGCAAAGTCAATTCCCTCTCGGGTCAGGTGGGTAATATAATTGTGAGGAGTGGTCAAATGTAAATTAGCAGAGAATGAGCTGGAGAATGCATGCCTAGCTTAAAACATTCAAATTAGACACTCAACAAAGCAAGCCAACAAAACAAGGCTGAAAAAATTTGCCTACAGGCCACGAGTTTGCAAACCCTGGTTAAACACCTGATTCCATGACTAAAGTAAAATCTTCAGGGCTGGGCCTGAAAACTCCTCATTTTAGCAAACCCTCAGTGTCTTGTCCAGGCCTCTTCCCAAAGTAGATACCCAAAAGATGTCCACTCAATTAATTGAAAAAATGAAAAACTTGCCTTTAATCTTCAAATTCATAGTAATTTTGTTTCTATAGAATCTATTTATACCAAGGTAATTTAAAACTATTAAAATGGTTTGGTTAAAATCTAACCTCTCTCAACCACCCATCTAGAATTTTGAGGTAAGAGATGAGACACCAAGGCCAAAACTTACAGATTGGTCTGATTCCTCTTTTTTTGGCCTCAAACATCACAAAACAGACGCTTGGTTTCACAGTGGTCCTGAAGATGTGGCCTGCTGAACAGGACAGAGTGGTTTCACCCCTGAGATGCATTTTATTATCCACAAGCTCTGCTTAAATGAGGGTATTACACAGTGAAGCCTTGAACGAAACTTAGGTGTGTCTCATGAGAATGCCAGTGGGAAGAGTGGCTCTGGCCATTTCTTCATTCTATAGGTTACCCATCCCCGCTAGTCAATACATCAATCTGATTGGCCTCAAGCAGAAACCCTGGTATGTGGTTTTCAGAAAATGAAAGAGAATTGCTTCAAGGAAACAGAGATCCAAAAAACTGTTGCTTACTGTTGGTTTTCTGGCAAGGAAGATTTATGGGTAATCTTATAAAAATTATAAAGCCTCTGAGCGAAAAATAAGTGCCTGACCCAAACTAGAGGATGAAGAGATTATTTCGTCATTCAGGAATGTTGTTTGCCTTCATGTTCTACTATTGTAGACTTTGTATAAATTTACACATACTAATTTTCTCGGTATGAAGTTCAAGGTTGTTCTTAATATAGAAGGCTCTACTTAAGGCAAAGTTTCCAAATTTATCTTAAAGGAAGAGAAGGATAATTGTCCTGTAATGATTTTAAACCCATGCTCATGGGTGGAGTCATTTCAAGCAAATACTGATACATTTTGGAAATCTTCCCAATAAACTTTGAGGTTTTGAAATCATTTATTAACATTCTGTGGCTACATTAACTACTATTTTTAAGGGCAACCACAACGATTGACCATGTGCAACTGGAAATCTTAAAACTCTTTCCTTATGTTTATTTAAGTGTAATTACCACATGTTTTGAATTAAACTTTGTACTACTTTGCCCAGATTTCTTCAAATAAACTTATCCTTAGACAGACAAATACAGTATGCTAATATAATATGTAGGACAATCTAAGTCTGTAACATTAACTGCTTAGTTTTACATCCTTGCTTTTAGCATGCATCCTGGGACTTTCTCAGTAAATCAAAGACTTGTCTCAGTTCCTATCAGCAGTACTGGAGATGTTTTGAGTTTTCTCTTGATCCTGGGATTGCGATTCCCCAAACTTCACCCCATTCCCTGATCCAAAAACATGCATCTTTCTGTACTTTATTTTCTCATTGTACTTGCATTACATATTTTCTTGCTAAATTAATATTCAGTGTTTGGATTATTATGACCATGTAAATATATAAGTAGGTAAATATGTAAATATGACCATATATACAATGAACTCTATATTATACTGAAGTATATATGAAATCCTTTTTATTTTCCCTGAAATTAATGATTTCAGTGTTTTAAGATGGGCAATGCACTCTGCACCTCATTCTTTGCTGACTTCCATCTGGCCACTTTGCACACTTATATTACCCACCTGAAGTAATATTCCCTGAAGGAATTGTTTTCTGTGATCCTATAATCCGTACTAGTACTTTCTGAAAGAACTCTAAAACTCCTTTCAATCTAGTCTAATACATCAGGTCGTCTGTTTAGTTCCTATTTTTGTTTCTCTTAGAAATTCCCTCTTGGAATCCTCTAGCCTCTCTCTCTGATCTGTACTGCTTGTTCTCTAGACCCACTGCACAACTCTTGTCTTGCAACATCTGCTCTAGGAAATGGTAGGTTACAAAAGTTCTCAGTATCCTTTACCCTTACCTGAATCCCCACTCCTTACATTGTGTCTTCATAGCTCCTCCCAACAGGCAGTGGAATTTATTTCCCTGCCCTTGAATCTTGACTGGCATCGTGACTTACTTTAGCCAATAGAATGCACCGGAAGTGATGATGTGCCTCTTCCTCTAGGCTCACTTCCTCTTTCACTCTTGGAACCCTGCTGCCCATGTGACAACAATCCCAGTCTAGCTGGAGGATGAGCAACCATGTGGAACCAAGATGATGACCCCACTGAGGCTGTCCTAGATTAGGTAGACCCTAGCTGATCCAGAATTTGATTGCAGACACATGAAACCATCTACGATCAGAACTACTCAGCTAAGCCTAGCTCAATTGGTCAACCCGCAGAATCTCAAGCTAAATAAATAGTTGCTATGTAAAACCACTAAGTTTTAGAGTACTTATACAAATTCTGATACAACCGGCTCCAAGAAAATGTACCAGATGAACTGATGGGAGGAGTAAAGACGGCATCTCCTAGGCCCTGGGAGCTGGGAATTTGATGTATCAGCAACAGCTTTGTTTCTAGAATATGTTGAATGTACTTAAAAAAAAAAAAAACTTTTAGAGATAATTCACATACTATAAAATTCACACTTTTAAAGTATACAATCTAATGAATTTTAGTATATTCAAAAGTTTATGCAACTATCACCACTATCTAATCCAGAGCAGTTTTATCACCCCTAAAATAAGTCCCATACCCATTAGCAGTCAGTCTCCATTCCCCTCTTCCTCAACTCCTTGCAGCCACTAATCTACTTCTGTCTCTATGGACTTGCCTATTCTGGACATGTCATATAAATGGAATCATATAACATGTGGCCTTCTGTTTGGTTTCTTTCAATTAGTGTATAATTTTAGCTCTTATGTTTAGATCTTTGATCCATCTTGGGTTAACTTCTGTATACAGTGTGAGGTAGGGAGTCCAATTTCTTCTCTGTAAGTGGGTGTCCGGTTGTGAGTACTCTTCTAGTTGAATGTATTCAGTGTGGGAGTGAAATTCTTCCCTAAGCAATTCTAATACAAGAGGCAGAAGTGGCAGCCCAAGTTCAGAAGTACTTTCTCGTAACATAACGTGAAGTCTGTATTACCAGACAGACCTCACCCTCAGGCAGCACCAAAGTTCCAGGAATGCTGAAGACAAAAGGGCAAGTGAAATTAAGTAGTTTAATAACTTGGATGGAAAAGATAGGCACTGCAAATAATTCTTAGTGATTGGGTCCCCATGATTTCAAATTTCTAATCTTTGTAAGTAGGCAGCAATATCTGAAATGCACTCTGAGAAATGTGATAGTGTTTAGAGAGATCACCGAAATGGCGAATGAGTAGTGCCCTCATTAACATTCTGCTGGGAGATTTCACCCGACTTATTTTGAATTCACAGTTTGTGGATTCTGGATAACAGACATTAACTGACTGCATGTGAAGATGCTGAACCAAGCATTTTTCCATCTACTTTACTTCCCTCAGATGTTGAATTTTTGTTATATGGCCTTTAGCAGCTCTTAGAATGGATTCTCAGAGTACACTATCGCCTGTAGGAACTGTTGATAGAGGCTGGGGATCATCTTGTTTCCTCGATTTGGAGGTTTTGGAGCCAGGGCTGTAATAATCTTGTGTGTCACATGAAGTCTTCAGGATCTTAGAAAGGGGATTGTGATATTGTGATCGACAATGAGAAATACATATTTGGTCTTTGTCCTGGTCCTGGCACAGAGAGCTTAAAACTCTTGGACTGTCCTAAGAGATGAGAAGGAGAAAGGTGTCTTTTGTTATGTTAATGATATGAAAAGTACCTAGGGATAGGGGTTGATTGCCAGTGGAATTAACCACGTGATTAGAGAAGTAGAACCTTCAATTCCACTACCCCCCCCTCTGAAAAATCTGGAGATTGAGTTCAACTACCAATGGCTGATGATTTAATCCATCATGTCTCTGTAATGCAGCCTCCATAAAAACCCAAAAGGATGGGGTTCAGAGAGCTTCCTGGTTGGTGAGCACATGGAGATTTGGGGAGAATGGTACCCCAGTAAGGGCATGGAAATTCCTAATCCTTTCCTCTAGCTTGTCTTATGCATCTCTCCTGTCTGGCTGTTCCTGAATTAAATCCTTTAATATGCTTTGTGATAAACTGGTAATCTACCGAGTAAACAGGTTTACTGAGTTTTGTGAGCTGCTCTAGCAAATTAATCGAACCCAAGAACGGGGTCATGGGAACCTCTGATTTATAGCCAGTCCGTCAGAGTCACAGGTAACAACCTGGACTTATAATTGGCATCTGAAGTGTAGGACGGTCTTGTGGGACTGTGTCCTTTACCTGTGTAGTCCGATACTATCTCCTGGTAAGTGTCAGACAGTTGAGTTGAATTATAGGACACCCAGCTGGTATCAGAGAATTGCTTGGTTGTGTGGAAAAACTTACATCAGAATAGGGTTCAGCATCTGAGGGATGCATACAGAGAACTGGCACTGAACTGAATGCCACTTTTAATGTCAAGAAGGAACTACATCCATTCCAAGGAGAGACAACCCAGGATGGAGCTGCTGAAGGAACAATAATTTTACTGAGGCATCAGGAACTCCTTTACCTGACAGATGAAAGGATACTTAATTAAGGAGGACGTATTTTGAACTTTAAGAATTTCAGACTTAGGACCATTCACTCAACTTGATCAAGAAAAACTGATTTTTAACTTTAATGCCTTTGGACTTTAACTCGCAAACACTTTTACTCACAAGGGCAAGATAATTTGATTTGGACTTTCATATAAAATGCAATACTTCTGAATTTTAATATGATAATGGGAGGGTATGTATATTAAAATCTGTCATCTCTACATTGTTGACATTTTATTATTGGAGTATCTATATTTTCATGTTGTCACTTAATCTCATTGCTGACTCTCTCATATGTTATGTCAGACAATGTGCCTGGACATTATTTAGGGCCAAAAATAAAATAGTGAATGGGTTTTCAGCTTTGGGTGCAGAAGAAATTTGAAGTTAATTTACTTACTGTATCATTCAAACTCATTTTTCGAGCATTCTGAGGGGAAAATCAATATGGATCCCCAGTGGTCTCAGGAGGATACCTAAAAGAGAATGTTGTGGGAATACTTCATGAAGGACTCTTCTGATAGATACCTATTTTCACCCCGGTTGATAGCCACCCCCGGCTCCCATCCCCAACTGACCGTATACTTCATGGTTAAGCCCAATGTGTTAAGGGAAAAAACGCAAAGTTAGGGAATTTTTTGGAGAAATACTTCTCTCCTATTACAGAGGTTTTTCTCCATATGGGGAGACCTCATATAGTATAATTCTTGCCCCCTTTCTCCCCTTTTGCTGATTCCACAGGGAAGGACCCAGGCTTCTCACTGTAGGGTGCTTGGTTTTTCAAAAGCGACATCCAAAAAGTAAGCATCTAAGCACCTCAGGCAGAAGCTGTAAGGCTTATGATAAAGTAGCCTCAGTGGTCCAAGAATGTCATGTCTGTTATATTCTGTTCATTAAACAAGTCACTAAAGCCAGCTTGGTTTCCAGGGGAGGGGAGTTAGTTTGTACCTTTTGATGTGTGAAACAGTAGGTTTGTCCGTGCAAGGTAGGATTGATGGTGGCCCTCTCTGGAGCTTATCTGCTATACACGTTATAGGTTTTCCCATCCTTTTACTTTCAACCTGTCTGTGCTTCATAATTAAAATATGTTTCTTAGGAACAGCATGAAGTTGGGTCTTGATTTTTTTTAATCCAAACTGATAATTTCTGCCACTTAATAGATATGTTTATTTCATTTACATATAATATAATTATTAGTATAATTGCATTTAAGTCTCCCATGTTATCGTTTGTTTTATATTTAATCCATTTGTTCTTTGTTCTACTTTTTCTCCTTTCCTGTTTTCTCTTGAGCAAATTGTACTTGTTTTAGTATCCCATTTTCTTTCATGTATTATCTTCATAAGTCTTTGTGTTAAGCTTGTTTTTAGTAATTGCTTTGGAGTGTACAATATGGATTATTAAACTTCATCTCCTTTATTTTTTATATTTTATTTTTTTGGCCACACCACGTGGTATCTTAGTTCCCCCCAACTAACCCGTGCCCCCTGCATTGGAAACATGGAGTCTTAACCACTGGACCGCCAGGGAAATCCCTGTCATCTTCTTTAATGAACAGCATAAGTACCTTAAAATAGAATAATTCCCTCAATCTCCTTCCACATTTTGTCGTCTTGTCACTTTATACTTTACCACGATGTATATTATAAATACCGTAACCAATGTTTGTATTTTTGCTTTAGTCAAAAAAATTTTAAAGAATAATGTGTTTATATGTAAATATAATCTATAATATCATATAAAGAAATCATATATGTGTGTATAATACATATTGTATAAAACAAATATGTATGTGTGTGAATACACACAAATCTGTGACAGATAGATGGATGGATAGATATAGACACCATCTCAAGGTGCCTGTCTCTCAGATCTCCTCTACTCCTTCTCTTTAGGTCTACTCCCAAGCACTGAGTGAAGACCCATGGAAAAGACATGGTGAGTGAGTGGAGACTTGCTTTGTGGCTGGCTGAGGGTTCTTTGAATTGCAATCCATTGTGCTTCCCACATGAGGCTATTAAAAGGTCATTAGAATTTTGACTAGTAAGTCTATGGTGGATCCCTCCTCCTGCTGCAGTTGTGCAAGGTATGAGACTAGTGCTCAGTCCTTTATTTATTTTTTTTCTCCTGGAAAGTGTTCCTCACTCTCTGGAGTATGGGTTATTTGGGTTTCTTTGTGTCTGCTTCTGACGGGTTTTAAAAAACTATGATTTTGCAGGTTTTCCAGCCTTCTGTTGTTGTTAGGGTTCTGTTCCTTTCTACATATGAATTAAAGCAGAATTTTCCAAATTCCTTAGAATTAAGAGAATTCACATTTAGGTTTCCTTCAACCTCAAAGGATTTTTTACTCTTACTCTTGAATTTGTCTAATTCACGTATATTGCTCAAGTTTCAACTTCAATGTCCTTTCCTTATGAGAGACTTCCTCTAATAATCCTTTTATTTCTCTTCTAATTGTAAATCATTATCTTTGTGAGATTCTCAGTAGTTGTCATGGTGATGGGGCTAATACTCTGTGATTAATGTAGCTGTTGTATCAGAAAATAGGAACAGGACTTCCCTGGTGGCTCAGTGGTTAAGAATCCGTCTGCCAATGCAGAGGACACGGGTTCGACCTCTGGTCCGGAAAGATCCCACATGCAGTGGAGCAACTAAGCCCATGCACCACAACTACTGAGCCTGTGCTCTAGAGCCCTCGAGCCGCAACTACTGAGCCCGTGTGCCACAACTACTGAAGACTGTGCGCCTAGAGCCCGTGCTCTGCAACAAGAGAAGCCTGTGCACCTCAACGAAGGGTAGCCCCCGCTCGCTGCAACTAGAGAAAGCCCGCATGCAGCAACGAAGACCCAACACAGCCAAAAATAAATAAATAAATTTATATTAAAAAAACCCAACCCTCTTCTCTCTTAAAAAAGAAAGAAAACAAAAGAAAATAGGAACAGATAGGGGGAGAGGGGATTTTCTGGATAGTAGCTGTGTTTTTGTCTGCCTTGCATTCTATTTGATGTCTTTAACTGTCAGTGGCCCCCATTCCTTTGGACAGATGCTTCTCGCACCTGAGACTTGAGGGACTTTTATTGTACAGTGCCTCCCAGTCACACCTCTCTTCTACTCTAGGTGGGCAAGTGATGGAGGCCGAGCCAACCTGAGAACCCTAGTCCTAGTACCAACATCAGTATTATTCAATATTCCTTAGGTGCAAGACACAGTCTCCCAACTTAAGCTTAGTCAATAGAGGCAATTCATTTGTTTATGTCACTGAAAAGTACAAGAAGTTTGTTTCAAAAATTGAATCACAAGCATTTTTTCAACGTGTGGGTTTCATTTAGTAATGAAAATGATGAATCTTAACTTTCTATTCTTGTATTATTTTAGATGTTACATTATCTAATAGGTTCTTATAGGCATGATAGGTCAATGGCTCTGGTTTCATTACTAATTCTTTAATGACTGCTCAATATTCTGCAGTTATACAATAAACTGCTGTATACCTTCTTTGGGGGGATAGTACCTTATACGCTAAGTGGGAAATACCAGAACGTCTGCAGCTCATTAAAAAAATCAGATTATTACGGAGAAAGCATATCTGTGACAACAATAATTTCTTTTATTAATTTCAAATGATCTAGTTTTAGGGATTCAGCATCAACAGAATGCAACCTGTAGTGGGATCCATCTACCTTCCTTTCTCTTTTTCTCCCTTCTCCCTTCTTGAGCTCCCTTCTGTTTTCTCTCCTTTATTTCTCTCTCTTTCCTTTGCTTTCTTCTCACCCACATCTTCCCTCATTTCCATTCCTCTTTATTACATATACCCCATTTCACTTTTATTAGGATGCATATAAAGGAGACAATAAAACTCAATAAAATGGCAACTTACTAGGACAGTGTAGGCCGATGAAGAATCTCTGAAATGTTATAGCCTATTCTGAGGGTGGGCCAGTTTCTCTTAAAGTCATTTAGTGGAAGAGAATTTCCCAGGATGAAGATATGGCTAAGCCGGATAGGCTCTGGGACAGGGTTACTGCCTCTCCAGGGTTCTCCAGTTGGTGGGTTGTGATGATAAAACCAGCTCTGAGTACAGGAGATTTTCATTTGATGAGTGGTCTGAACATCAAACTTAGTGGTTATAAAATATTTGCTGCTGAAAGCCACAGAGCATTGATAAACAGATCCTGGACAGCTGAGTTATTGCAATCTACTTAACATGAGGAGAACAAATTATGAGTCAAATGTTCCTGTTTAATAACCCTACTCAGGGCAGAGGGTTGCTCAAGGCTGGCATTAACCCTGCATGCACTGTGTCTGGCCAAGATCCCGGCAAGGGCTGTGCAGGATGGAAGCGATTCAGGTGGGTTTGCCATTAGGTACTAAGGTACGCAGAGAGGAAATTTTAAAAGGCCCATCTGGTAAAGGAAATAAACAATTTGTAAAACTGCTGTATGGTATCGAATACACTACCAAGACCCCTTCTGTGGTTTACATTTCATCTTCCTTATATTACACGTGTTTAGGCTTATTAAATCTTGGCCTCAGCATAATACTGTATGCTTTTATGCTGTTGGGGGAAGGGAAGGAATATTTGTCTGTTCTCTATTAGTCATTTGAACCTAGGTCAGTCAACTCGGCCCAAGTGCTATAAATACTCTGGTTGAAATCTGACTCCTTTTCTGTACTTCCAAGATTATGCTTTTCTTTAACGTAGCCAGAAAGGAACGGCTTCATCTCACTCATGGGAAACAGACTTGAAATACGTTTCTTGTGAGCATTGTTTTAAAAAGGAAATGAATTTAAAATAGTGTTTGTTTCTTAACTGGCTCCCAAGCATGCACTCGGGGGTATGTGTGGACGGTACATATGTACGGAGGGTGAGTGAACAGTGAGCCAGCGGGGGGGGGGGGGGGGGGGGGGGGGCGGTGCTGCCCTTGACCCGAATGTTGTCCTGAGCATTTTGCTTCATCAGTGCTCTGGGGTGGTATTTGAGCCTTAGCCAAGTTGAGGCATCACATCTCTGTCCTGCATCTCCACTTCATTCACTAGCACCCCACACGCCCACGTGCACCTCCTCCAGCAAAAACACACACGTACACGTGTGCGTGCACACACACGTACTCCAGACTTAGGCTCTGACCGCTTGGGAAGCTTTTACTCCTCCAAGCCATTTTCATTCTTTCCTTGACCCCCCAGGGCTGAAATCACTGCTGGAGATCTACCTGCAGAATCCACACACCCTGCTGGGAAAGAATTAGAAGTAAAGGTATGCAAAATACATGCTTCAAAAAAGTGCACAGAACCAAATTAAGCCCCACAGTATTTTTCTCTCTATTGGCATACTCCCAAATAGTTCCAAATTGGTTTGCCTGAGTCAAGAATTTCCTTAAATGAAATGCTCTGTGCTGGGAAGGCTTTTAAGACCTCTTCACCTTAAGGTGCAAACCTAGAAAGCAAAGTCTCGATTTGGCATGCCACTTAAAACATGATTAGTGGAGCATATCAGCAGGCTAGAAATAGCTGCATTTGTGAACTTCATGTTCTCTAGCTCTTGACTGCCAGCCAAGCCCCAAATCAATCCCAAAGAATGAAAAATAAGATAATAATGAGAAAATGGACTTTTCAAGCCAAACCCCAAGAAAGCATCGTAGTCTCCGTAAGCTGACTTTGGGCCATGTAAAACAAGAAATGGTGACTCTGTCCTGTCTTTAAACAATTTGCTGTGTCACTACACACACACCCTCCCTTCTCTTTGGGTCTTGGTTTCCTTTTTCGTAAACCGGGGACCCATTTTGCTAACTTTCTCCTTTGGAATATAATGCGTTCTTATCTCTAAATAGCTGGTGCTTCCCATCTGCTGGGATATTTTGAGGGGGAAGGCTTTTCAGAAGTCCCAGATATTAAGCTTAATTCCTGTTCTGAGTTGGTGTAAGGCACGCTTGATTTTTTCCTTCCCGTTGAAGTATGTCCTGTACCTTGCCTAGGACAAGCTGTTGTAAAATGTTTCAAGAGCTCTCTTTTGTTTTGAGGCCGTACTTCCTTTGGTCTGAATCTGAGCTGGGTGGCAGGCGAGCGGACCCACTTTTAACTTCTCCCTACAGAGCCGGTGGGCGTTTCCTGCCCCTGTTTGTTATGGAGAATCAGCCATAAATCAGGGCTCATTTTCCATTTTCTCCTTACTGATGGAATTGCTGGAGGAAAACAACTTGTCTCTCAGGCTCTTGGAGCCCTGCAGGATGAAAAGCTGCATACAATAAAAGTTGTTTTGACAGAAAACTGACCCAACATGACAATGGACAGAGAGGGGGATGACGAAAGGGAGGGGGAGAGAGGGGACACGCTTTTCTGTTTTGAACCAAGGCGTGCTCTCTTTTTTCTTTGTTAAATTACTTTTTCATATGAAGGACACAAAGGGAACGGCCCCTACTGGCAGCCAGGAGGCAGAAAACAAACCCTTTGAAATTTCTAATTTGTTTATAGATGGTCTTCCAGGAGCCAGCTGGAAAATAATTTTGTCTGCCAGAGACAGGGAACAGCTACCCGAGGGTGTTGTGGCGAAAAAAATGACTCTCGAGTTTTGGTCCTTGAATGTCTTATTGTTCAGCACTCAGCAGTTGTTCTGAAATTACTCATCTGGCAGAGAAAGAAAATGAAAGAAAAATCCCTCCACTACTCTCTGGCCTGAGTCTCGAGGAACGTTAGCTTCTAAAAAAATGTTTTTTGATTTGGTTTTATACTGTGTGTCAATTAATTGTCGAGTTACACAAAAGTTTGTGAAATCCTGTCTGCTAATATGTCTTTTCCTCTGAGGAGGATTATTTCTGTGGCTACTTCCCGGATCAGTCACTTCACCCAGTTCAGGCGACACTGTTTTCCCTCTGTGATGTGCTAAAAATTGAGCTCCTTTTCTAGATAATACCACAGAGTCTATAGACCTCTCATGGGCAAACCTAATCTGAGGGTGTTTCAGAATGCGGATAAGACATAGGTTTGGAGATAGTCAGGGATCTCTGTTCTTGAACATAAGTGGGTTTCTAGAAGTTCCCCCCTCAGTTTTGTTGTTTATGAAATCTGGGCTAGGATCACCTTTCCTGCATTTATGGTGATGTGGAGATACCCTCACACCTGGTATAGGGCAGCAGCAATGTTTTCACAGAAACTGAGATCACTGACTTGGAGGAGAATGCCTCAAACAGTCCTTTTATCCTATAGATTAGGAAACTGAGACCCAATGACTTGATGAAGGAGGCATAGCTGTTTAGGGCAGACTTACGGTTAGAACTCACGTCTCAACTGTTAGCCTACAGCTGCTTCCACTATTTCTTCCATTCTCATGGCTTTGGTGATGGAAGTAATTTTAGGTAATATGTCAATTTTACATGAATCTCTCTAAATCCATAGATTTGACCCCTCCCTGTAATCCCAGGAGAGGCCTAACTAGTCGCCATCTGAAGCTGAAAGAGTAAACTAAGTGGGTCCGTGCTATTACCTGCCTCTTTTTGACTTTGGGGTGGTGAAAACTACTGAAATCACAGTAGCAGGAGAATGATACAATCACGACTTTAAGATCTCCAACTTCTTCTGGGCTCTCAGTGTTTCCTGATTATCCTTCTCTGCTTGCCTAACGTGCTCTTTTTTTCTCAAGCCTTCATTCTCCTTCAACGTGTTATCCATCCCCCCAATTTCCTGATGATTGTCAGTCGATGACCCCACTCCGTATTTTACAGAGAAAATGGAAGCTGTTCACAAAGGTCTCCTTCAAACTCCTGTCTCTACACCCCGACACTTAACACCTCTACCCATCTTGTTCGCCTTCATATTTCTGTGAAATATGTACCATTTCTCGTAAATAAATGTTCCGTCTCTACTGAATTCTTTGTTCTTGTTCTTTGTGCTCAGTCTAGTCACTGTGCTCTTACTTTCTTGGATCCTTAAATTTATTCTGTTTGGTGATTCTTTCCGATGTATGCTTAAGCCACTCCCACTGACCCTGTATCTCCTCTGGCTCCTGATTTACCTTTCTCTTTTCTTTCACAGCAGATCTTCCTGAAATAAGAAGTCTGTATCACTGCTTCCATTTTTTACTGCCCACTTATTCTGCAACCTAAAGTATCTGGGTTTTACCTCTGTTACCCTTCAGAATCTACCCTTATAGGTCCCAAGAGATGAGCTTGTGGCAAAATTCATTGGATATACACTTCCTAGGCATAATCATATTTAACCCATGGGCAACGTTTGACACCAGTGGTAACTTTGTTTATCTTAAAACAATCTCCTTATTGAATACGTGGCATCATATTACTCATGGTCTCCCCCATAACTCTCTGGCCGTTTCATTTCAGATTTCTTTTCATCCTCATTTTCATCTGCCCAGGTCGTTAGTATTGGCATTGGTTAGATTTTCTCCTAAACGTATAATCCTATCCGTTTCACTGTGTTTAATTTTCCACCCATATCCTGGCAACGTCCAAATCTTCATTTCCAACACATATGTCTATTCTGAATTTCAGACCCAGTTATCCAAATGCCTACAAGACATCTCTATTTGGGTGTTCTACAGGCATCTTCAACTCGATACAGAACAAAGCATCCTTTGTTCCGAACCCGCTCTTTCTCCCATGTTACTTATCTCAGTGAAGGGTAACATAGTTCACCCAGTTGTCCAGGCCACTATCTTGAGATTCCTGCTTGACCACTTTCTCTAGCACTGCTTCTCATCCAAAGTCTCTAAGCCATTTTCACACAACCCTAAATACTTCTCAGTTCCATCCAATTTCCCTCATACCTTAATCCCGGCCACTGTCTCTCTTGCTTGGATTACTCCATAGACTTCTAATTGTTCTCTTTATGTTCTGTATTGTTTCCAATTCACTTCCTATACTGCAGCAAAAATGATATGACTAAAACAAAAATCTATCCAAGTCATTGTCTTTTTTGACTAGCTCTCCATTGCCCAGAAAAAGGCAATACTTTGACTCCTTTTATGTGAGTTACATGACCTAAACTCTACTTATCAATTCTACTTCATCTTGCCTGTTTTCCCTACATATACTCTTTAATCTAGTAAACTTATTTTATTTCCTGCAATATGCCTTGCTTTTTCTATCTCTTTCAGTCAACAAGGGTTTACTGAGCATTTACTATGTGCTAAGCACCTTCGCTGTTTTCCCTGCCTTCACTCTTTCTTTCCTTCACCCTACTTTTAATGTAGCTAACTCACTCCTTGGACTTTGCCTGGGAAGTCTTCCCTGATACCCTTTATGTTAAGGGTTCCTGCTCTATGCTTCCATAGCAGCTCGATTGTCTTCTATGGCAGTGCTTACTGCTTTCTTTATAATTGCTTGTTTAATTTCTAACCAGTCTTCCCCACTAATTGTATGGGGATAAGGGCATAGACTGTTATCTGCCTTGTTCACTATTGTGTCTCTATTGTCTAGAACAAAGGAGAGGCTTAGTAAACATTTATGGAATGAATAGATAAGTGAATATTTTAAAAGTTTGGAGACAGAATGTGCATAATATTGCTAACAGTATCACCATTCAACTGATAATAATAAGATGACAGGCTTCTCAAGGAGTTAAGAAAAGCTATGTTTAAATTTTATCCTTTCATTCTGGAGGTCTTTAGAACATTCTCAGAAAGACCTGGCATAAGGGAAGGGTAAGATGAAATAATTTGTTGACCTGGCACATTTATAAATGTCTACAGAGCACCCTAAATTAGCCCCATATTGACATAGTCCAGGGAGAGCCATGGCAGGTGATGTCATTCTTGTTCTCTTAGTCCCAGGAGCTAGAGACTCAGGGAACACTTATGTGGGCATGATTCCCATGTCTACCCCTCCCTCAGGTGTATGGGGGACAGAAAGAATGCAAAAGGAAAAAGAGAAAAGTAGAAAAGGAGCGCAGATAGGCAGTGATTGTAGAAGTTTTGCAAGCTGTATGTTTTTAATCTTTACAGCTTAATTTCAAAACCTACTGGGCAGTAGCTTGTCCAAACTGTGATACATGATAAATCAACATTCATGGCAAGGTTGCTAAGTGCAAGGAGGTCTTATTAGTGTAAAATCACGTAAAGGAGCAAAAATAAGGAATGACAGAAAATAACTTTATAAGAGTACAAAGTTAATGCACACAGGAACAAAGGGCCCAGGGCTAAAAGGCAAAACTTAATATTTGTGTCAGGGATAGCATGGTGATCATTAATTAGACCAATAGTACATTGCTAATGGGATCAGAGCTAGCAAAGTAGCAAAGATTCCAACATGATTATTCTACTAGGTTATTTATAATGTGTGGCTATTGTAAAAAATCCCCAGGAAATATTCACATATCAAATCTAATGGCAAATCAGATTTAATAAAAGCTATCCTGTTTATTGAGTTCTATCATATGTCATAAACTATGCTAAGACCTTATAAACGTTATTGGGTTTAGTCTTCATGTCAACCTTGAAGTAGATATTATTCCCATTTCACATACTGACTAGTCAGTGTGTCAGGTGGGAATTATGACTCCACAGCCTGTCTTCTGCGGGGCTGTGCTATCCAGCCATTCTCCTAGTTGATGTACATTTAATTCTCGCACTAAGGATCTCAGAGCATATTTCAAACCATAAGATTCAAGTCTCGCTGAAATAAAACCCTCTAGATTGTGGAAAAGTCCTTTTCTCAACGTGTCACATGTAGGGTGGGGGTGATGGGGTGAATGTGAGGATGAGGAAAGAGACTGAAAGTGAACTCTCTTTCCTTCCCACCCTAAGTTTGTGAGTCCCCACTTGGAGTGATTTGATGTGCTTTGATAAACCACTTGTCCTAACATGTTATCTGCAATTTATATCATCACTTCAAAAAATTGGGCAATATTACTAGAAGATCCCTGCCAGTACATCTTGAATGGATAATACTTTAAACTAGCAATTAAAAAATGCTTATTGAGAGAGCTCTATGTTTCTCATATGCAAATAGACATTGAGGCATAGTTTAAAGCAATATAAATTCTGGCAAGACGTATAAACATATGTTAGACATATAAACGACAAAATAAAATACAAAGAAATAAGTACCATGCTGGATATTGTAGTGGGGGTTGATTAAGCTGGCCCTTCTATCATCCCTTCCCCTTTCTCTGGTGACACAGTATCTCCTTCTTGTAGGGAATCCATTTTGTTCATGACCCTGAGTTTATCAACCTCAAGTATGAGTCCAAGACTGAGACTTAGCCAATCAGAGAGAAAGTACTCCACTCTCTCATCTCTCACCTCATCCTGGATTCATTCAGGAATGGGAATGTGACTCAAGCCAAGCCAATCCCATTCTCTCTCTTGTGAATTTGAGTCTCAAGTGAAACGGCACGGGGTGGGGGAATTGTTTCTTTCTGGCGGCAACACTCTGGAGAGATGACCCATTACTCTCTACCATCAAGATTCATATAACTACCCTGTTTCAGTTCTTCTAGAGGAAGGACTGTCGAATCTGAATGAGATCCTTGCTGGGTAGAGTAATCTTGCTTGTAAGTTTTTCCCTTTCATCACTTTAAATATGTCCTGCCGCTCCCTTCTGGCTTGCAGAGTTTCTGCTGAAAGATCAGCTCTTAACCTTATGGGGATTCCCTTGTATATTATTTGTTGCTTTTCCCTTGCTGCTTTTAATATTTTTTCTTTGTATTTAATTTTGGTAGTTGTATTAATATGTGTCTTGGTGTGTTTCTCCTTTGCTTTATCCTGTATGGGACTCTCTGTGCTTCCTGGACTTGACTATTTCCTTTTCCATATTAGGGAAGTTTTCAACTATAATCTCTTCAAATATTTTCTCAGTCCCTTTTTTTTTCTCTTCTTCTTCTGGGACCCCTGTAATTCAAATGTTGGTTCATTTAATGCCCCAAAGGTTTCTGAGATTGTCCTCAATTCTTTTCATTCTTTTTTCTTCATTCTGCTCTGCGGTAGTTATTTCCACTATTTTGTCTTCCAGGTCACTTATCCGTTCTTCTGCCTCAGTTATTCTGCTATTGATTTCTTCTAGAGAAATTTTAATTTCATTTATTGTTTTGTTTATCATTGTTTGTTTGCTCTTTAGTTCTTCTAGGTTCTTGTTAAATGTTTCTTGTATTGTCTCCATTCTATTTCCAAGATTTTGGATCATCTTTGCTATCATTACTCTGAATTCTTTTTCAGGTAGACTGCCTATTTCCTCTTAATTTGTTTGATCTGTTCAGTTTTTACCTTGCTCCTTCATCTGCTGTGTTTTTCTCTGTCTTCTCATTTTGCTTAACTTACTGTGTTTGGGGTCACCTTTTCGGAGGCTGCAGGTTCGTAGTTCCCATTGTTTTTGGTGTCTGCCCCTAGTGACTAAGATTTGTTCAGTGGTTTTTGTAGGCTTCCTGGTGGAGGGGATTTGTGCCTGTGTTCTGGTGGATGAGGCTCTATATTTTCTTTCTGGTGGGCAGGACCGTGTCGGAGGTGGGTTTTGGGGTGTCTGTGACCTTATTATGATTTTAGGCAGCCTTTCTGCTAATGGGTGGTGTTGTGCTCCTGTCTTGCTAGTTGTTTGGCATAGGGTGTCCAGCACTGTAGCTTGCTGATGGTTGAGTGGAGCTGGGTCTTAGCGCTGGGATGGAGATCTCTGGGAAAGCTTTTGCCGTTTGATATTATGTGGAGCTGGGAGGTGTCTTGTGGACCAGTGTCCTGAAGTTGGCTCTCCCACCTCAGAGGCACAGGTCTGACACCTGACCTGAGCAGCAAGACCCTGTCAGCTACATGGCTCAGAAAAAAAGGGAGAAAAAAAGAAAGAGAGAGAGAGAGAGAGAAAGAAAGGAAGAAAAAAGTAAAATAAAATAAAGTTATTAAAATAAAAAAGTTATTAAAAAGTAGTAAAAAAAACAAAGAGAACCTTAGGACAAATGGTAAAAGCAAAGCTGTACAGACAAAATCACACAAAGCAGCATGCACATACACACTCACAAAAAGAGAAAAAGAAAAAAAATATGTGTATCTCTATATAAAGAAAAAAAGGAGAGAGCAACCAAATCAATAAACAAATCTACCAATGATAATAAACTCTAACTACTTAACTAAGATAAACATAAAACCAGAAACAAATTAGATGCAGAAAGCAAACCCCAAGTCTACAGTTGCTCCCCAAGTCCACAGCCTCAATTTTGGGATGATTTGTTGTGTATCCATGTATTCCACAGATGCAAGGTACATCAAGTTGATTGTGGAGATTTAATCTGCTGCTCCTCAGGCTGCTGGGAGAGATTTCTCTTTCTCTTCTTTGTTCACACAGCTCCTGGGGTTCAGCTTTGGATTTGGCCCTGCCTCTGTGTGTAGGTCACCTGAGGGTGTCTGTTCCCCACCCAGACAGGACGGGGTTAAAGTTGTAGCTAATTAGGGGTCTCTGGCTCACTTGGGGGTGGGAGGTTGGAGGGAGGGGTACGGAATGTGTGGCGAGCCTGCGGCAGCAGAGGACAATGTGACGTTGCAACAGCCTGAGGCGCACCATGTGTTCTCCCAGGGAAGTTGTTCCTGGATCTCGGGACCCTGGCAGTGGCGGGCTGCACAGGTCCGGGAGGGGAGGTGGGGATAGTGATCTGTGCTCGCACACAGGCTTCTTCATGACTGCAGCAGCAGCCTTAGCATCTCATGCCCGTCTCTGGTGTCCACGCTGATAGCTGTGGCTCACGGCCGTCTCTGGAGCTCGTTTAGGCGGTGCTCTGAATCCCCTCTCCTCGCGCACCCTGAAACAGTGGTCTCCTGTCTCTTAGGCAGGTCCATACCTTTTCCTGGACTCCCTTCCAGCTAGCTGTGGCGCACTAGCCCCCTTCAGGCTGTGATCACGTAGCCAACCCCAATCCTCTCCCTGGGATCTGATCTCCGAAGCCCGAGCCTCAGCTCCCAGCCTCCACCCACCCCGGTGGGTGAGCAGACAAGCCTCTCGGGCTGGTGAGTGCCGGTCGGCACCAATCCTCTGTGCAGGAATCTCTCTGCTTTGCCCTCCACACCCCTGTTGCTGTGCTCTCCTCCGCGGCTCCGTAACTTCCCCCTCTGCCACCCGTAGTCTCTGCCCACGAAGGGGCTTCCTAGTGTGTGGAAACCTTTCGTCCTTCACAGCTCCCTCCCACTGGTGCAGGTCCCATCCTTATCCTTTTGTCTCTGTTTATTCTTTTTTCTTTTGCCCTACCCAGGTATGTGGGGGAGTTTCTTGCCTTTTGGGTGGTCTGAGGTCTTCTGCCAGCATTCAGTAGATGTTCTGTAGGAGTTGTTCCATGTGTAGATGTATTTCTGATGTATCTTTGGGGAGGAAGGTGATCTCTGTGTCTTACTCCTCCACTATCTTGAAGGTCTCACAAGTACATATGTTTGTCTGGTGGTGGAGCTAGCCATATAGAAACGGAATTTTTTGCAAAATCCGTGAGACATATGGTATTTTTAAAAGTATGATACCAACAAGAATGTGGCTTCTCAAAAATTCTTGCTGCCTTGCTGCACCACACCAGCAAGTCACTTCAGAGTACACTGGGGCAAATCACTTTGTCATTATGTCATGGAGCATAATGAAGCACAGAGGCTAATTGAACCAACAGGCCTCAGTGCTAATGTCTAAGCCAGACTGAAGGCTTGAAAAGTTTTCTGATGGGGATAAAGGGGAAAAGATTGAAAGCTGAAGTTAATGATGAAAGCAAAATGAACCCCACAGGTGAAATTATTTCAATAGCAACGTCTCAGAGCCAAAGTTTTGATGATTAATTAAATGAATAGAACAGGTCAGGAATTCCCAGGCTGCCTCAGGTCAGAGTGATGGGTCAATCAATACGTAGCAGGATTGCCTGCTGCCTGGGGGCCAGAACCCACTGACCAGAGATGCACGGTGAAGGGGGAAAATATGGGTCACTGGAAAGGAAATGGTTCTTTTTTACCCCTTGAAATTGGAAAAAGTAGCAATGTAGGGCTCATTTGTTCGTGTCCTATCCTTTTTTTTTTAATTTAAGAAAGACCTCAAAGAGCATGTTACCTTTTAAAAATTTATGGAAGGGTATTTTTTAAAAGAAGGATACAAAAAGTCCCACCAGCCAATCCCCATAAAAGTCAGTTAAAAGACTTTATTTTAATCTGTTCATTTTTTTCCCTGAATTTAAAAGTCATGCATGTCTACTGTAGGAAAAAAAAATGAAAAATATAGAAAAACATATGGAGGAAAAGAAACAACCACTAATATTTCTGCTATCAGTAATAACTATTACTCATATTTCAGTGTATCTTATTTCCAGTGTTTTACAGATTTTTTCCATAGTTAAAGCTATAACATACATACAGTTTTATATCCTGGCTTATTTAACTTAATGATATGCACTTTTACCATTAAAATTATTATAAATGTTTTTTAAAGGCACCATTATATCTCACCATATATGCAGAGTATTCCCATGTTGTTGGACATTTCCCTTTCCATTTTCTGTTATTATTACTAATCTGTGGTGGAGATCTTTGAGCTAGGATCATTGTTCACATTTCCGGCTATTTTTAGATGATTGATCCTAAGGATTTTTCTAAACTTAAACTCCCATTTGTGGGGAAATAGGGCCTCAAATAAGTATGTGCAATATATTCCAGAGATGGAGCCCTCCACAGGAAAATTCTTGACTTATGTCTCACTGTCACTGTACGATTTACCATTGAATGTAATTCACCAGATTGTGTAATTCACAAAAATCATTCTTGCTCCAACTTCATCCACCACATATATGCAGCACAGAGCCAATCTGATGGGCCATGTGAAGCGTTGTGCAGTTGTGGTTACTGTGACTGGAGATTCATTGCATTTAGGCATTGTAGAAATGCAACCCTTCAAGGCTGAGTAACCCTTTCCATAGACACTACTACAGCTAGATAAATGATACCTGGGGAAAGTTATAAATTTCTGTCGCTTGATTTCAACTGGAGAATGCAATACCACAATGCCGACTCCTCCGTCCTCAGCAGATCACAAACAATGATAGACTTTCCATCTGATGTGACAGGGCAGCTGAATCTACTGTAGCCATTTCTGACTCTGCAAGACTGTCAAGCTCACCACTGAATAATATAAAACCTGCATTTGCCAAATCTCTCGCTTACATGCCAGATGGAGGAAAACTGCCACCATGTCTAATTTGTAAGCTCGAGTATCTGATCAGAGGGAAAAAAAATCATTATACTTGTGACGAAGAATGGAAAGAACCATATCATGATCCACGAAGGATGAACTTCTGGAGGAAGAAAAAAAGAGGAATGTGTCAACTGACAACGCAATCCACCTATTGCTCGATAAGGTTAATGCTTGTTCATGTAAACATATAAAAGCTACATTTTAATAAAACTGAGTGTGCTCTAGAAAGTACTTCTTTTCAAGGCTGCAAAATTGCTGTAGCCCTAAAACCCTTTGATAAATGAGCATTTCTAGGATAGGCTGAAATAGTGGGTCAGAGAAAAGTGAAATATACTATAGAGGAAGGATTTAACCTAATCAGAATGTAAACCTGCATGGGGTAAGACTATGCTCATTTCTTTCTCTCTGTTTAGATCTGACATAGATTTATACATATTTAGGCACTGTTTTTACTGAGCGACGATAACATGATTGGGGTAACAATAATGCACTTAAAATTTTTAAGTACCTTACAGCCCATACAGTTGAAAATGTAGCAGAATATGCCACCCCAAAATATGCCACTTTGGCATTAGGATTATTTTGAACTGAAGGACATTGAGAAGAAGCAGATATAAGAAAAAGGGTTTTTTCTGTCCTCCCTCTATTTGCTTAAAAGCAGGATATAAATTTGCAAAGTGCCCCCTGCTCCTTTCTACCAGGAAGAGAAGTTAATCACCAGATACAACTTTAGACCCTTAGCCCAGAGACAATATCAGAGGAACCTACATAACAAACCTCGCTAAGACTAGCTCTCATCTACCATTAGTTTCCCCATATATTTGTCTTCCCACAGTTTACTGTCCCTTGAAGCTCAAAGTCCTTTTCCTTTGTCTTGTCCCTGCTCCAAAAATTTATTGTTCTTTTGTTAAGATACTACATAAGTCCAAGTTTTAGCCACCCCTTTGAGTTACTCGTCGCTGGGTACCAAGAGCATGCGTGACACACATGTTAATAAACTTATGTTTGTTTTTCTCTCATGAATCTGCCTTTTGTCATTCTGATTTACAGGGCCCCAGCCAGAGAACCTAAAATGGGTAGAAGAAAAAGGGTTTTTTTCCCCCTCCCTTCACAAAGTGTTCATGTCCATTATTTTATTTTGATATACACACGCTGATACAAATTACAAAACTCAAAGGTGGATAGACATATTTACATATGAGGAAACTGAGACTCAGATAAAATTCATATGCAGTATTTCACAACCACTAAGAGATGGGTCTGGGCCCGATACCAAAGTTTTCTGTCTTTCTCCTGTACTTTTGTATACAAGACAAAATCTTAAACTTAGCATTAAGAAACTTGATTTGGACTCTCATACAAGGCCTATGGCTTAAAAAGGTGGGTAGCCGAAATGTTCCATTCAACCATAGATGGCTTGAATGAGTCTTGCCACGATGCATCAGCAGGAGAATAAACAATTCTAAAATGGTCCCAAGAGGAACTTGGTGGTTTGGGTTCTTTAACCCTTGTAGTATTTCCTGTTCTAGCATTCCTTTTATTAGACCTTTAACTTTTATTTCCTAGTTTATTTGCTTTTCCATTACAGTCATAGTGAGTGAAAATGTCACCCAGTGTCAGAGCAGACATAGGAGTAGGAAAACAACATGGACTTTGGGGATGTAGGCACTGTATTGGGGTTTTCAGTAATTTGGGATAAATCAACGAAGAGGAAAGCTGGTAAAGATTAATGGAATAATGTATGTGAAAGGGGAAAGCTGGTAAAGATTAATGGAATAATGTATGTGAAAGGGTAGTGAAATTAGAGAGTGCATACTTTTTTATTATCATTATCATTAGGATGCTTTTTTTTTTTTTTTTTTTTGTGGCCTTTCCCGCTGCGGAGCACAGGCTCCGACCATGGCTCACGGGCCCAGCCGCTCTGCGGCATGTGGGATCTTCCCGGACCGGGGCACGAACCCGTGTCCCCTGCATCGGCAGGCGGACTCTCAACAACTGCGCCACCAGGGAGGCCCCCAGGATGCTATTTTTAAGTGATAGTCTGTGTAGGTGTATTTGTGTCTCTGTATATGGTATAATGCCTGTGTGTGTGTCTTTGTGTGTGTTTGATATGTATACGTGTGCATGTGTGTGTAGTGTATGTGTGGGTGTGTGTGTGTGGATTTTTTACAACGTACAGTAAAATGTTGGGGCAGTCGGTTAGAGCTATGAACTGATGGGCTGAACTGTTCTCCTTTTTATTTTTTGCACCTGAAATCGCTCTATTAATATTTGACTATGTGAGTAGAATTAATATTTGCACCTGCACTAAAAATAACTTTTCATAACTTCCTGAGACTTTTGGTCTTCTTTGAAGCCAAAAAATAAGAGAGAGGATCTTAGGTAACTTACTTGCATGTGAGGATATTCTAGTTCTGACTTAGTCGCTGACTTGCTGATTGCACTTCTGCGGAGCTTGGGTGAAGGCTGTAGTCCTGTGTCCTCAGTTCTCCTGAGGTGGTGCGTGGCCACCCCTCTAATTTGAGTCTCTGGGGTTTTTTTGTTTGTTTTGTCTTCACCTCTTCTTAATAGACTAGCAGGGAGATTGGAGAGTACACTGTAGATTTCTGTACCTTCCCTGATTTTCAGTTTGTATAGTGGAAAGACTGCCTACCCTATAATATAGTACTTTGTGTGTGACATTTTGAAGATATTCCCAAATACGCCTTTTCTACTCCTTGCCACAATGCATGTCACTCTTTGTTGTCATGTTTCACTACTGGACTCTGGGTACCGTAAGGGCGGAGGCGGTCATATTTGTGCCTGGTTGCTGGTATGTGACCACCAACTAAATACTGGCCTGAAGGCATACATGAATCAATAGCAAGTAACTGGGGAAAGCGCCCAGAATCTAATGCAAACGGTGAGTGTAAAGAATTAGTCCTGGACGTGCAAACTTTCTCCTCTGCTGACGAGGCAAACAAAGCCAATTTTTTGAATAACTACATTGTAAATAACATTAGTGGCAGATTTTCCTGGAGCAGTGAGACATCCCATGTAAAAAAGAACCTCTTTTCTCTGTGTGAAGTTTCAGTTTATTTTGCTGAGTGCAAAATTCTTTTATATACTTTACAAGAAGGAAGGAGGCATGCTTTATTATATAGGCATAAATGCAGGATAAGGCACTTTGAAAAAGAAAAGCAATTGAAATTCTGTATGGAAAGTGTTTTAAGAGGCTAATGCAGGCGCACTGCTGTATGTTCCGGAGTAAAGTGACCATGAAAAGGAAAGAAAAGAGGCAGGAAAACTTCTTCCAATTTGTACCAATAAAATGTAAATGCTTGTTATTTCCCTGTGAACATCATCGTATTGGATTTGGAGAGCACTGTTTTCCAGAATTTAAAATGCAACAATCCATAGAGAGAAACTGTTCCTCTGACAACCAAACCTTGAAAAAAAAGTTTAAGATTAAAAGCAAATACATATGAACAACAACAAAAAATCTCTCAATTCACATACTGGAAATCAAAAGAATTTTATTTCAAATTATGAGCAAGAAATGCCCTGCCTGTTTACTACCTGCATTTTCCCAATAATTTATAATTAGAACCCAGCAGTAGGTATTGATTTCCAGTTGATGGATATCATCTGTGCCCTAATAAACTGACAGACCTTCAGAAATCTATCCAGGGAGACCTTTAGAATACATGTCATGAGTTAAACATATTTTATTTAACACCCGAGGAAATTTGCATTTCATCTCTCAGGCTTTTATGAAGCTGTGTAAATGATTTAGCTCAGCTCTTAGATTTCAGAGTCATTTCATTTCAATTTGGGAGCACTCTTATATAATTCTTAGCCTTTGTTCAACGAAATGTAGATGACCGATATTTAGCACGTGGAATAACATGTCAAAAGTGTGGGATGCTTCAATTCACGGTTTGTGGATTTAGTAAAGATGTGAAATAAAGCCTTTGATGCGTGTAAAAATCACAGTAAAATGTAAGTGAAACCTAATTGTAAAATGTAAATGAGGTCTAATTGTTTACCATGCTCTTGTAACTGGAATCCTGCTGGGTAATATGCCACAGCATCCCCTAGGAAGTGGTGATACCACATTCATTGAAGTCCAAGGGAGGTTTAGCTCCTACAAATGCTATCCTTGTTTATGAGAAATGGGTGGCGCATTTCTTCCAGGAGCGAGATCTTCTGTTTTGTGTGGTTGGCAGCCTATTCAAGGCATAACCACTGAGGACAGGATATTCATACAGAAAAGGCCAAGAATCAGTGTACCTAAAAGATTGCTCAGAACAAACTGAGGATCCTAGGCTAATGCATTATTTTACTAGCATTATTTTATTTCATTAGTTTTATAATCTGAGGAAAAAAATGAAGTGGAGAAGGTCTCATCATTAAATACTTGGCATTACTAATGGGTCAATTTACCAAAACTTCCATTTAGATTTTTGCAGCAGAACCAATTTTTTTTTTCTTTTTTGGTCCTGTTTTGTTTTTAAGGAAGACAGCAGCAACTTGCAGGTTTAGTATGAAGTAGGGCCCTTCAGCATTTCTGTGTGGATTTTGTTTGTTTTCTGGAAAAAAAGGATCCTATTAGCAGGTTCATTTGTATAATAATCATTCATTAAAATAGACTCCGTGGCAATAAAATACTGTACTTGAATTCCAGCACAAAGCCTTTAAAAAGCTAAAATGTCAAAACAATAAAACTAATTAAGGCAACAAAATGGCTTTTTCCAGCTTAATGACAAGCTGGTCCAAAAACACACTTCAATGATTTTTCTTTCCTCCAGAGACACTTTAAGTAAAGCAAGGATAGAATTTTCTGCAATCATTATCTAGCCCAGCGTCATCTAGGAACCTAGCCCAACTGAATTGTGTGGCAGAGGAGGTAACATGTCTACCTTTGGCTAGTTTCTCTCCCTCCTCCCTCACTCCTTCTTCCTTCTCTCCCTCCCTCCCTCCCTCCCTCCCTCCCTCCCCCTCCCCCTCCCCTCCTCCCTCCCTCCTCCCCCTCCCCGTCCTCCCTCCCTCCTCCCCCTCCCCTCCTCCCTCCCTCCTCCCCCTCCCCCTCCCCCTCCCCCGTCTCCCCTCCCCCCTCCCCTCCCCCTCCCCTCCCCCTCCCCCTCCCCCCCCCACGTCTCCTGCAAATATTTATGAGGGTTTGCTGTGCTGCGGGCACTGTGGAGGGGTAGCAAACTGAGCCAGCTGTGAATCTGGAAGTCAAACAGCCGATGAACTAGAAAAGGAGACAACAGGTAAATAACTCTAAATGGGGGAGAAAAGTAACACGTTTCAGAACTACAGAAAAGTTGCAAGAATAATACACAGCACTCCTCCCCCTGTGCCCAGAGACTGGATTCAACTTTTGCCAATTTTTCCAGCAGTGTCCTTCTAGTAGCAGAGGATCCAGTCCAGCATCATGAGTTGCTCCTGGTTGTCACGTCTCTCTATTCTCTTTAATCTGGAATAATTCTTTAGTATGTCGTTGACTTTTATGACTTTACCAATTTTAAAGATTATCGGCCAGTCATTTTACAGAACATCTCTTGCTTTGGGATTGGCTGATGTTTCCTTATGATTAGATCCTGGTAATATGTTTTTGGCTGGAATATTACAGATGATGTGCTCTTTTTGTTATATCCTATTGAGTGATATGTGATGTTTATTTTTCCCACGGGTGGTGGTGTTTACATTTATCATTTGGTTTACGTAACGTCTGCCAGGTTTTTCCACTGTAAGTTACTTTTAAAAAAAATATGGATTGACAAATATTTTGTGGGCAGCGACTTTAAGACCGTGTAAAATTCTGTTCCTCACCACATGTTCATTCATTAGTTTTAACATCCTCTGATGTTTCATTATAATAGTTGCCAAAAGATGGTTTTCTAATGCTATTATTCCCTTTATATTTAGTATATATTTTTATGAGGTGACTTTCTGTTATAAGGAATAGCTGTCTCTTTTATTTATGTGGCTTTTAATTAATTTATTTATATCAGTGTTGACACATAGATTCTGTGTGTCAGATTTCCTGAGGACTCTTTTATTATTCAATGGGTTATAATCCGTCCCTATAATTACTTATTCTGATGCTCAGTTTTCCCCAGATTTGGCCAGTGGGAGCTCCTTCAAGTTTGCTTCTATGTCTTTTTGATATGACTCCATTATTCTATGACCATTTCCTGGTACCACATTATATTTCAGGCTCCTCTTGTGCCAAAATCATCTGTGCTACAAGAATCACCCATGTTTTCAAAGGGCTCTGGCACGTTCCGGGTGATCTTTGGAAACCATATATATGCACGTTTACAAGTGTATTTATTTTATATCTATTTATCTATATTGACAACTTCGAATTTACATTGATTTCTCCAATTCCAAACCAACACCACAGGTTCCTTCTAGCCTCTTCCTTTCCATGCTTCCATCACTTTTCCAACTGGGAGAATTCTGGCTCCCATTATTTTAATATCCCTACATTTAGCCTGTCCATCTGCCCTTGTGTGGTACCATTCTCTGCCCTTCCCCTCCCGTAGACCCCCTGCTGGCCCCGATCCTGGCTCAGGCTTGCTTACTCTGGTGTCCTCCTTGTTCAGGCCTGCCTGTGCCTTTTTGATGAAGGAAGAAAGGGACGGAGGGAGGGAGGGAGGAACTGTTTTTTTAAAAAAGGGAAGGGATGGGAAGAGGAATGGTGGGTATTTGTGGTTGACGATTGTTTGGTGTGTAAACATTCTTTCATTTTAAATACAATTAATTTTGATTTGATAGCTGTCCTCATTGTGCATACAAGTTCAGTATTAGTTGACAAAGCAGTAGCTTAACTCTACTTGAATAATTCTCCTCATATATTCTCATAGTAGCTATCATGCATTCATTCAGGAGCTTATGGAACACCTAGACTTTTCTGATTGTTCTCATCAGGTCTAGTCTAGAATATTAATATTCATTAGATAGTAAAAAGGTTAATTTTGTTTTCCTAATATTTTCTAACATTTCCTAATATGAGCAATATTACTCATGAGAAAAATACTTAAATTTGAAATAAAAACTACAGTTATTGTTATAATAAAATCCCTATGAATCAGTAGTCTGTCTCATGTTCAGTATCTCATAGGGATTTGGAGGAAGACTCCATTAATGAGGTATTTGAGCTAGGGCTTGAGGAGTAGGTAGGACTTAGACCATTGTTTCTTCAAGTATATTTCTTGGAGAATTAGTCATGTGAAATGGACTTCAAAAAAGTGTTCTGTAGTCCAATAAATTTGGTAAAATATATTATACCAATTGCTTGCCTTAAAAAAATTCCAAAAGGCCCTGAGAAGTCCTTGAGTAAAGAAATTTGTTAAACTTTATTTTACTCAGCTTTTCTTATACTTGTTTAATGATAATTTTTTTGTGTGTGATAATCAACCAGTTAAAAAAAAATTGTTTAGGCACATGGGGAAAAGATAATTTAAAATGAAAGACAGGAAGTGGTGGGGACTTGAGTACTCTGGGTTGCCAGAAAAAATGTTATAAGTAATAGAGGTACACAAGGTTAAGAGTCTTGAATACAGGCGCAATACTTTTGCTTTATTCAAATCAATAGGCAATTACGATATTTTCTGCAAATATTACTGTTTATACAGATTTGAGAAGAAATAACATTTGTTGAGTAGTTCAGTATCTCCTACATCTCAGCTACACACATACACACACACGCACACCAAAGACTTAAACTACCTAACCCACAGAGCTTACTCTCTACATTAATAGGACTTGACTTTTCTATTGTCTTAAATATTGTCTTTCTATTGTCTTAAATATTGTCTCCTTCTAGGAGAATTTTGCACAGGCAGATAACTTGATTGTTCATTATAAGAATTTTCCAAAAAGACATCAATTCTTCAATGGAAAGTATCAACAGTTTACAAAGTCCCAGATTCTTTGAATTCCTTGCCTCGCTGTTTCCACTTGAAGGAGATCAGAATATGTCACCCCAAATATGCCACTTTGGCATAAGGATTATTTTGAGCTGAAGATAATTGAGAATCACCAGAGGCAGAGAGAAGCTGTCTCAGATTTTCCCTATCTGACTAAAAGCAACAACTTTTGGAAAATAACACTGCCATAAATGCCTTCCTTTGGGCAGATTTACTCCCAGAGGGGAAAATGGGAACGGGAATAAAACCTACCCCAAATCCCTTGTCTGGGGAAATTTTATGGCCCTGAAGGAGAAAGAAAGACGCCCTCATACTGTATAGATGAACATTATCATAAGCTTTCTTATCTCCTGATTGTTATCCTGAAAGCTCTGTGTCTTTCCTAAACAAACCTATTTATTCTTCCCCCAAGAAGCCTTTTCTCCCCTCTCCCCCTCCTCTACTAAGTTAGGTACATAAGCCTTTACTTTAACCATGTAGTGAGCCAGGTACTTCTTTCCTTGGCATCCTGTACAAATAAATCTTATCTCCTGCTAATCTGTCTTTTGTCAGTTTAATTTGCAGGCCTCAATCACTAAACTTGAGAGAATAGATGAAAAGTTTTTCTTTCCCGACACACCAATCCTAAACTGTTATATCATGATTCGTACTCAATCCTAATGGAGTCCCCACACTGAAAGACCTAATTTAACGCAAACTTCCAATTCTAACTAAATTCTGATCTTGCTTCCACCTCTGAGACACCACCAAAGCTCTCTTGAGGTGGTATTCTCCCTCACTGTGGTAAGCAGTAAACTCAGCTCTGTCTTATTAACAGGGTTTGTGGGTGATAACTGGGGAGACATATGACATTCTTTATGTCTGTCTGTCTATCTATCTCCCTCCTTCCCTATCTATAACTTAAGCCATTTTAAAAAACTGATAACTCCCAACAATTTTAAACTGTTAAAAGAGAGATGGTTGTTAGAGAGGGTCCGGTAGCAGTGCTACTCAGGAAAGGCTTCAACCTCTAAATCAGTATAATCTTGAGGTAAAACATGACTTTAGTTTGGCTCGCGTTCTCACTTTGTGGTTAAGAGAAAAGTAAGGGGTGTGAGTAAATGGGACTTAGCTCTGGAAGACTGAGAAAGGGCTTCTCCTCAAGGTGCTAGAAACTGAAGCCCTGGGATGACCCAGAAACAGTATGAAATTGGTACACTTCCTGGAGAAGCCTTGCCTGTTTTGAAGGTTGTGAAAGAAAGCCCTGTGAGTAGAAAAATCCGTGGCAGCCACATCTAAAATGTTTCAAGGGGAAAAAAAAATTAAGTAATTGCTTACATATCCCACAGAGCAATAGTTAAACAACAAACAAACAACAAAACCCCATCAAAGTTAATAATTTTAATTTACCCTTAATTCAATGGATGCATTCTTTCCCTTATAGCTTCAATGAGATGTTTGCAAATGCATTTTCTTTTTTTAAGGCAATGTATTAATACCATACGAAGACTTTTTCATCCTGTGTTTGGTTCTTCATACACACTGTCAATACCGTTCTCATTTTACCATTTACAGCTCTTGATTCTTGCCTTCTGGATGCCATGAAGTCATCCTAATCCAGAAAGATTTGAAAATGGAAAAGGTTTTCAGTTACTGTTATTATTATTATTTTTATATATAGGCTTTCTGTTCCCATATTTCTTTCTTTTTTTTTTTTTTAAAGGTCATTTATTTATTTATGGCTGCATTGCGTCTTCGTTGCCGCACACGCACGGGCTTCAGTAGTTGTGGTGCGTGGGCTTAGTTGCTCCACGGCATGTGGCATCTTCCAGGACCAGGGCTTGAACCCGGGTCCCCTGCAATATCAGGTGGTTTCTTAACCACTGCGTCACCAGGAAAGTCCCTGGTTACTCTTATTTATCTTTCCTTATACCGAGTAGGTATTTCTTAGGTCAACCATTCCCCTGTCCTCACTGTTCCTTCCCCCCAGGTTCATGTGTTTTACCTCCCTCCCAGCAGGCATGTAATTCTGAGAACTGGGTTCAGTTACCTCGACCTGCTCTCTCTTGCCTTGGGGTAAAAACTTCCACCTTTGCTTGCTTAGTTTCCTAAATATTTGGAAAAATGATTCCATGGTTAACATTCACATGGAACAAACTTTTGAGGCTGTTAAAGACATTTAAGTAGCGAACAGACACATATTGTATGTTTGCAAATTTGGGGCTGATTATTTTAGTAAGAACATTGCCCTGATCGTAGACAAAGAGCAACCCTTGCCTCTTCATGGGTTGTCTGATCATTCCTTGAAAGAAAAAAATCCTTCAGATTTGTTAGATGAAAATACCACCTTATTAATTTAAATTGTATTTCTTCAAAAAAGATTCCCTAACAAAATAGAATTACTATGAAGTTTAAACTAGTTAATGTTTATTAACTCTTTATATTTCTTCTACAATGTGTAGTTTGTTTGCATACTTTTCCCATTTTTCTGTTAGGATATTTATGTTTTACTTATTCATTTGTTAAAGGACTTTATGTAGTTAGATAACATCCCTTTATATTTCGTGTATGTACAAATATTTTCACCAGTTTATTATTGGTATTTTATATTTTGTGATATACAGAATCTTTAGATTTTTTTCAAATCAACAAACATGTGTTCTGGGCTCCTTTTTTTTTTTTTTTTTTTTTTTTTTTTTTTTGCGGTACGCGGGCCTCTCACTGTCGTGGCCTCTCCCGTTGCCGAGCACAGGCTCTGGACGCGCAGGCTCAGCGGCCATGGCCCACGGGCCCAGCCAGTCCGCGGCATGTGGGATCTTCCCAGACCGGGGCACAAACCCATGTCCCCTGCATCAGCAGGCGGACTCTCAAACACTGCGCCACCAGGGAATCCCTGGGCTCCTTTTATGCTTTATCTATTTATTTGTTTGGAGTGACTTCCATATCCTCAGATTAGAGGGTCATCTACATTTTGTTTTCTTTTCTTTTGGTTTGGTTTTAGTTGTGTTGAAACGCTAAAGTTCCAGTACAAATTAGAAAGGTATTTTTGACAAAAAAAGATTTGTATAGCAAAATATAATTATTACAAAGGATGAAAGTTATAAAATTTTGGACTTAGAAATGTTAAGCTCATTTAGTTCAATTTAACTAACATTAATTTAGTGCCAGCTACACAAAAGTTGTTTTGATGGATATTTTAAGCCAGTGGGTCTCAGCCTTGGCTGGACGTTAGAATCCCTTGGGGAGCAGTCATTCTGTTTCTGGGCTCTCCCTCCAAGGATTCTGATTTCGTTGGTCTGGATGAGACAGAGGCGTCGGCATTAACAAAAAAAATCTCCTTAGGTCCTTTTAACGTACAACCATGGCTGAGAACCAGCACAGTCCAGTTTTCTTCATTTTTAGAAAAAGAAGCTAAGACTTGGTGAGGACTTGGCATATTAGAGTTTAGAGAAATGCTCAGGTGTCCTGATGGTTCTTCCAGCATCCTTTGCACTACACTTCAGTTTTTCTTTTAGCTGTGAGGTCATGGGACAGAAAAACCTGTGAATAATTTTCACCAGTTTTTTTCCTCCTCACCTTGGTGGGCAGTTGGTTTCACAATTTCATTTATTCTTTTCCTAGTTTCTTTTCCTGCTACGATAACTGTTGGATCAATGCTTTGATTTAATATTTCCCGTCTCACTCCTCCTCCCAGCCTCGAAAGATAAGCAGATGGACTTAAGGAGCCAATTGTTTATTGGGCATTTGCATTGTTACCTGACGCCCCGCCTTACTTTTCACACTCAGAGATTGGCAGTGGATTGAGAGGGAACTGGGATGGAGACAGAAGGATGAGTGAGGGAGAAATGACACAAGACATGAGCAGAAGGCAGCAGAAGAGCCGGAACGTTAAACAGAAGAATCTAATTCCTTCTGCCTTAGAATTCTTGTTCATCGCCAATGCAATAAGACACTCTCAAACCCCGGAGATGTGGGAGGAGGGAAATTTTGCCAGAAGCGGAGGGGAGAGCCGTAGAAATAATTTCTGAAGCTCAAGTGCCTGATCAAGTTTACGATGACAGCTCTGCATCTTCTCAGGCACTGTGACAACCAACGCAGGGTCTTGAGTCATCTAAGGCCTCTACTTTAGAAACAAAGGTAGCCGTGAAAAAGTTTGATCTATTTCCATTTCCAAATAAGATGAAAATTCACTTCAGAGTAAAATAACCCACCTAGTCGTTGGTGCTACAGGAGTCTTGTCTCTTTTATTTACTGTTATAATCTCAACACTTAGAACAGCGTTTGACACCTAGAGTTGGAGCTCAGCAATTATTTGCGTAAAGAATGAACGAGTATCAGGTCCAAGTCATCAGTGCAAATTCCCCGGGGGGTCAGGCAGCCGACTTAAGTGAATGCATTAGGTTGGATGGAGTGTCGACTGAAAAAAAAATGTACAACGTGAGAATTGTGATTTAAGTTGTTTGGGGCAAAATGAGGACTAGAGCCTGGGAGACAGCATTTCAGATAGTTCTGAGAAACTGCTCCAAAGAGGTCAAGGGAGAGGTCAGTATTATATATGATTTTAGTGAAGGGGGTTCGTGTAGTCAGGCACACATTTTGGCAGAGACTTGCTGCTGGTCACGAGGAGCAGATGTCACTGTTAATGATTTTAGTGCTTTTCTAGATGTGAGGAGATGCAAGAATTGGGCTCATAAAATCTTCTCCTGAAAATACCTGATTATCTGAAGGTCTGTTCTGCCAGTTTTTTCCCAGAGTACAGAGTGCCTTATTCCTGATCTCAACCCTGTGAACTCCTTTCAGGGTGTGTTGAAGGTCAGCGGCTGCCGCGGCTAGTGACTTAATCCTTCAAGAGGCAGATGGCAAGTGCCAATCTCTAGCTGGCAGGAGGACGATAGAGAAGCAGGGTACGGGGCAGACCGGAGGACTAAAGGGTTCTTTATTTGTTTCTCTTTTTAAATTAAAATGCTTTGTTCATCAGGCAAAGCTCTGAAGACCACATCTGGCACAGAGCTGCCAGTTTGTAAGATCTATTCCTAGTCACTGCAGCATTTCTGTCATTTCCTTGAGTTTAAGATTGTGGTGAAGCCAGGCCCCTCTGAGACTTATTTCTCAATGTGACAAGGATTTCCACAGGTTGCTTAGATTGTAGAGTCCAGCATTTTAAAGCCGAATGAGGCCTAAGAGATGGTAAGTGCAACCATTTCATTTTGTATCGACGAGGAAGGTGTTGCCCAGAGAGGTTAAGTGAAGTGTGCGAGGTTAAACAGCCTGGTAAAGGAAAAGCCAATTTTGGATCCAGGGAACCGGAATTGCAATCTGGTGCTATTGCTCCTACACCACGCTGACGATGCACTTTATGGAAAAAAGCTTTACGGCATTAATTCTCGAAATGATCGTTGCTGAACTGGAAGCGTGCCTGCTTTTATTTGAATTGAGATTTTATTTTTGCCTGCCTGGAGCAAGGAGATCATTATGGTATTTTAAATGAGGACCAAGGAATTACCTGCACTTCAAATATTAGCAGTTACATTCTGCTAAAGTTGCATGTGGACTGTCTATTAGAAACATGTCACAGGAAACAAGGAACATTTCATACTAATTGTTATAAGCGTAGTATCCATCAAAATGTAAATTTCCCAAAGTGGGCTTTATGTGGATCATGATTTCCTTTATTACAAAATGGACGTGAAAACTCTGGCTGGCTCCTTGTTCTTATGTAAAACCTTCATTTCCTGTGGTGACTCCAATTTATTTTTTCCCAGCTTTAACAGCTCTCACACTGTGATTTTCTATATCTGTTGCAAATGTTCAACAATTTACAGTGCAAATTTTAGTCCATGGCTTTCTGCTTGTAGCTTTTCATGTATAAAGATTAAAGAATGAATGTGCAATCAGCAGATATATAGAAAACATCTCTTGCTAGAATAGATGGTTCAACTTCTGAAACCCCAGTGGAATTTATAATATCTACCTACAGCACTTCCTCTCTTTTGTATTGTGCCTTCTGATAAATAGGCTCCCAGAAGAGACAATTTGGGAAGCTGGAAAGTACTTTATTTTTCGTTATAGCATGACATAGACATAGCATTGTCCAGGACTTGCAGGTGGGAGAAACATCGGAAGCAGAAAGGCAGAAGGAGACGAGACCTAGGGGTGGTAGTGACTGACAAATCAAAAGAAAGTTTACGCTGCCTAACGAGAACCTTAAAGGCTAATGCTCTTTTGGAAAACAGCACAGAATTTGAGATTACACCTAGAATATTGCTTATTGGTTGTTGCTACCTCAGGACTTAAAAACATGGTAATGCAGTCAGGCACCTGCTGGTATGTTTAGTTAGAGGCAAGGGGCTACTTCCTGAAATTGTGTATGGTGTGTGTGTGTGTGTGTGTGTGTGTGTATGTGTGTGTGTGTGTGTGTGCGTGTGTGTGTGAGTGAGAGAGAGAGAGAGAGAGAGAGAGAGAGAGACTTTTGTATTTCTTTAGTATAAAAATGCTTGCATATATAAAAATGGTTTTCTTTGAATCTATAAAAACACAGCTGAAACAAAAGGAAGGAGGTAATTCAGCCAGCTCAGTTTGCTCTGACCTGTCTATATGGGCAACCAGGAGTACTTCTCAGGCTGCAGGGATGCTGTTGATATTATTAGATCCAATCTGTCTGCATCAGATCTCCCTGACCTGAACCTCTCTTCCAGAAACAAGAGCTACTATTTCAGAAATGCATGAGTATAAAAGCTTTTGTTTACATCTTTGTTTGGTACCTTTTTGATTTGAGAGGACCTGATGGAAACATGTGAACTGCTCTGGTGGGTTCTAACCCAGCTGCTCTAACCCAGCATGTGCATTTGAAAGCACATTCTCACTGCCAGGTTATGGAGGTGACTGGCTAAGCACAGTGCATTGGGTGCAGAACCAGTGAGGACGGGGTAGTTTTATGGGCTGAATTGTCTCTTCAACAGTCATATGTTAAAGTCCTAATGCCCATACCTCAAAATGTCAGTACATTTGGAGATGGGGCCTTGAAAGAAGGAATTAAGATAAAATGAGGTCATATGGGTGAGCCCTAATCCAGTATGACTGGTATCTTCATAAGAAGAGGAAATCTGGACGCAGAGAGACATAGAGGAAGAACTACTGGAAGAAGACAGCCATTGACAAGCTGAAGAGAGAGGTCTCAGAAGAAACCAACCTTGCTCACTCCTTGATCTCCAACTTCTAGCTTCCAGAACTGTGGGAAAATAAATTTCTGTTGTTTCATCCACCCAGACTCTGGTACTCTGTGATGGTAGCCCTAGCAGACTTATGACTATGAGTTTCAGGAATATATTAGCTTAATTTTAAATTATTTGTTTGATATGGTACTTGACCTTCTGTGAATCTCATATCCAGCCCCTTCTTTATGTCTCTCTTGCCATTACACTTTTAAAGACCATCTTCATTTTTTTCCTGGAATATACCTGAGCAATAATGAGAAAGCACTAGTCCAGGGATGGGGACGGGCCTCACCAGCCATGTGATAGAGATGATTGCTAAGGAAGGTAGAGGAGGGTTTGGGAGAAAATTCTCACTCTCTTGTGAGTCACATCTTCTCCACCCCTCCCACCATTGCCTGGTGGTCATGAGTATGGATTTTGTGAGACGTTAAAATAGAGGACCATTGGTATTATAAGCATGTCATAATATATCGTAATACATATTTGAAATGAGACTATATGTTCACTCTTGTAAATCTATTAAGAGGATGGAGAGATCATATTGACTAAAACTGTTCTGAGATTGAGACTAAGGTTGGTTGTTGTGTGAAATGAAGAATTTGGATGTACAACTAAAAAAAAAATCAGATTATATAAAAACTTATTAAATGATATTTTCTGCAAATGGGAGAGGAACAGTTGGTAAGAGCAGGCTGTGGGAAGCGGAGATGTGCCCAAATTGGACATTTCCTACTTGACAATTTTGCTTTCCAATTAGAAAAACAGTGCCATCGCCCTCCTTTTGCATCAATTCAAAGCATCAAGTAGAATTCTTGTGCAGAAGACCATCCACCAACTTTGCTGATAGAATCTTTTTCCACAGCAAAGACGGATAACAGTCAAGTTAATGAAAGAGTATACAAAAAAACAAGAAACGTTTTTGGTTTTTTTTTTTTGCGGTACGCGGGCCTCTCACTGTTGTGGCCTCTCCCCTTGTGGAGCACAGGCTCCGGACGCGCAGGCTCAGCGGCCATGGCTCACGGGCCTAGCAGCTCCGCGGCATGTGGGATCTTCCCGGACTGGGGCATGAACCTGTGTCCCCTGCATCGGCAGGTGGACTCTCAACCACTGCGCCACCAGGGAAGCCCCAAGAAACGTTTTAAGATGACTTAACAGTATCTTAAATTTAAAGGGTTGAGTTGAGAAAGTAGACACTGGTGTTTTAAAAAATATAAACAAGGCCAAATTTGGATACTGTTGGAAAAAGAGAGAAACAAACAATGCAAATAATAAATAATAGTGTATATCAATGCCTTCTTATAGTATACTGTCCTGTGGAGCCTTTGGTCCTCCAAGCAAATGCTGGGAATACTTGAACCCCATCTATCAGGTTAGTAGGAATGCAGAATGAAGCCTAGATTGGATCAGGTAAGTGTTGTTGCCTCCCTTTCTAATGAGAAGCCAGAGTACAATTAATGAAAGCTATGTAAATGCGCTCCAGGCTGTTAAGATTACAAAGAGAGTTCAGGGCTGGGGATAAAGAATCAGAATAGGATCCACAATCAATTACAGAGAAGGTCCTCCTATCTCAGACAGGCACACACATTTTGATATCTCATCAGGGAACCAATTGCATCCGGGCGCCTTTTGGAAGAAAAATGTAGGAACATGCTCCCTCCTATTTAGGGAATGATACGAGGGGGCTATTTTTGAATGATTAATTAAAGGGAATCAATCTTCATTGCTTTGCTACTGATGTGAAAAGCGCCAGGCCTGAGCAATAATCGCGCGCAATTATTCAACTACCCCTTTGGCAAGGACGACGTAATTAGTCCTGGTGGTGTCGAGAGATTCTCTTTATTCCCAACAAATTGGCAGTTTTAATCAAGTGTTGCTGGAAATTTATCATAACACAGGGAAAACAATAGGTGAAGTTACAGGGCCCCAAGCTGTGTGACTCCTATCTACAATGGTACAAATTTACAATGCTAACAACATGATAAATACTACCAATCCGTGAATGCGTTGATTATAATTTCATATCAGCACCAAGCCTTGGCAGTTCTTATTTGTTTAGAAACATGGCTGTAATGCTTTTTGTGCTGCCTTGAGTTTGTTTGCGGAGGAAGCTGAGGTTAGCCCTGGGTGCTGGTGGCCTGGAACTTGGAAGGTCTAAATGCACAGGGAACAGGGGACATTTCCAGAAATGCTCACCTACTCCAGCTGCAGGAGTCTGGGAGCAGCTGATAGCAGAACAGATAAGGCACAAAGCACACTTACTACAGCTTATTTTGTGTTTTACTCAGAAGAGTCTTCTGCAGGGGTGATTTTCCAGATATCCAAGGACAGGCCTTTTCTCTACTCTCTTTTTGCTTTTTTCAGGTATTTTTGTGCCTCTGAAAATCTTTGCTTCAAAATAATAGCTGAGGGCTTCCCTGGTGGCACAGTGGTTGGGGGTCCGCCTGCCGATGCAGGGGACACGGGTTCGTGCCCCAGACCGGGAGGATCCCACGTGCCGTGGAGCGGCTGGGCCTGTGAGCCATGGCCGCTGGGCCTGCGCGTCCGGAGCCTGAGCTCGGCAACGGGAGAGGCCACAACAGTGAGAGGCCCGCGTACGGCAAAAAAAAAAAAAAAAAAAAAGCTGATATTTATCAAGCACTTAGAACATGCTGGGTGTTATACTTAACAATTTACCTATGTTGTCGAATTTAATCCTCTCTAATAGCTTGGGTTAGAAAACTATTATGTTTTTCATCCCTGATTTTACAGATGAGGAAATTAAGACTTGGAAAACAAAGGGCAGGAGAGCGAGGATCCCAAGTCCAGGTGGCTACATTCCTGGTCTGTGAGCTGACCCACTGTCCTGTACCAGCGCCCACTCTCAGGCTGCTGTTCCTTATTCTTAGAGACAATAAAAAGATAGACTTAATTTATCTACTTTGACTTAAGCTAGAGGGCTACTGCCTATATTACCTCTGCCTTCTTATTGAAAGAAGAAATCAGCTCTGTTACATTCAGGGGTTTGTGTAGTTTAAGGTGTTCTTTTATAATTAGCATATATTTGTGTGTGTGTGTGTGTGTGTGTGTGTGTGTGTGTGTGAGAGAGAGAGAGAGAGAGAGGGAGAGGGAGAGGGAGAGAGGGAGAGAGGGAGAGAGGATGGGTATACAGAAAGCCGGAATTTCTCAAACTTACCTCATTGATAAGAATCACCAGGATTCCGTGTTAAAACTCAGGTTCCCAGCCCTCACTCCAGATCTGTCCCATCAGATGCTCAGGGAAGGGCCTGGAAATCGGCTAAGAAATTGCTCCTGGTATATCCGGTGTTCGTGCTCTAAGGCAGAATATCTCATAGTGCGTTTCCCCAAGCGTTAGTTCCATGGGATGTTAATTATAATATGGAGAACATTTCCCCTGGTCAGATAATTTAGGGATATATAGGTTAAATGATATTTAACAAGTTTCTTCTAAAAGACTTTAAATGTAATGCCCAGTGAGATTATCAGGAGGTAATTGTGGTTCTCAAATTTTTTCCTAAGTCCTCTGGCTATGGGGCGCTCTCTTCAAGGAACATCTCCTGGGAGTGGGGATTTGCACAATACACCCTGGGAGATCTAGTTCCACGGGATGCTTAATGAAATATAACCATCACCAAGAAAACCTCAGCTGCTAGCTTGAACAGTTATGGAATCATTTGGAGGCATAATCACCAGTATCTCTTCCCTAAAGGTATTGAAGGCAACTTCTGGAAAACATTTATAAAGAAACAGTGTTAAACTTATCCAGGAATTAGAAAATGTGCAGGATTTGCTTATTTCAGGTGAGCTTTGGAAACGTATTAAATAGCTCTCTGATGTGAGATTTTAACAGCATGTTCTTAGAAGCATGTTGGAAGGTCCTCAGGAAAACAACCATGATCCAGTTTTTCCTTCTCTCTTTCTGCTGTCATAGTAGAAACACAGGCCGAAGGAATAAAAGTGGTTATTTAAAGGCTGTTTTGGCATTCGGAAAAGTCTGGGATCCTAGGCTGAACGGGGTTGGAAACATATCTCATAAATCAAAGGATGTTAGCCCAAATCCCATTGCTTAAAGGTGAGCCCTCTTGCAAACAAAATCGAAAAGCTTCGAAGAAGTCGTGATCGGCACGGTTAACACCAAAGCAGCTGATTTCTGGCCTTTGTAAAATGCAGCGTACTTAAAGCAGGTTTCAGGAAGGAACACATCAAGAACTAACTCCCAAACCCAGCAGAGCTCATTTGTGGATAAGACCTTGTCAGTTGCTGCCCTGATCTCACTTTCACTCCTTTGTTCTACTGGTTGCAAGAACGAACATCTGGCACAGGGCCTGGAAAGCAGACTCCATCCTCCCGTTGCACCTGCCCCAGGAGGAGAAGGAGAAATGCTTTAATGACAAAAGGTAGGATTTTCAGAGCAGCGTTCCCACCCATCAAAGCAGCTTGTTTGATCCCTTCAAAGCTCAAGATCAAAGGGAGGCTTTTCCAGAGCTGCCAACTCATAAAGCTACAAGCAGAGAGAAGGACCTCTGTCTTCCCGCCGCCAGGTGGATCACCCTTCCAGTTCTCAGCCGGGGGGAGGGGCCGTGGGTGGGTTGGAGGGGTTTCTCACATCTAGCTGCTGCCATGTGGATCCTGGACCTTCTCGGGAAAGCAGGAGTTACTCCTGGAAGATCTCGGCAAGTCAAAACCACTATTTGGCAAAGAAACCCCGAAATCTTCTCTCTCTTCCTCGCCTCCACCTGGGGGACAGGTTGCCAGTGTTCACCTTATTTCCTAATTCCAAAGGCATGACCACACATTTCTGCGTGTAGGAAAAGCTCCCAGCACCTTTCCTCTCCTCCGTAATTTACAAACCTGATCATGAGAAAACAATCCTGTAATTTTTTTTTTCGGTACACGGGCTTCTCACTGTTGTGGCCTCTCCCGTTGCAGAGCACGGGCTCCGGACGCGCAGGCTCAGTGGCCATGGCTCACGGGCCCAGCCGCTCCACGGCATGTGGGATCTTCCCGGACCAGGGCACGAACCCGTGTCCCCTGCATCGGCAGGCGGACTCTCAACCACTGCGCCACCAGGGAAGCCCAATCCTGTAGTTTTACGTGTATTTCAAAATCTCCATTTTATGAAATCCTTGCTGGCTTTGACTATAATGGAATGTATGAAGCAGGGACATGAATTTGGACTAGCTTACCCAAGAAAGTGTGATGAGAGGATTCTGAGCCCCCCTCAGCCTGTCACCACCTCCCTGCCAGTAGCAGAGGTCCCCTGGCCCCAGACCAGTACCTCATGCTGACGCTGGCCAAGGCTCCAGGAATGGTGGGTAGTGTTTTCTGGGTAGAGAGGCAGCCAGACTGTGACTGTCTCTGGCAAGGGCTACACAGTGCTATAAAAGATTTTTGATTTAAAAATAATAACCCCCCTCCCAAACACAAACAAACATTTATAAGCATAGGCAGCAAAAAAACCTCCCAGACACCAGAATAAACACAGGATTGTATAGAAGTTAACCATGGTATTGAGAACTATATTCAATATCTTGTAGTAACCTATAATGAGAAAGAATCTGGATCACCTTGCCGTACACCAGAAACTAACACAACATTGTAAATCAACTACTTCAACAGAAATAAAAAAGACAAATTCCCACCAAAAAAGAAAAAGAAATTAACCATGGATCTGCATCTAACAGTCCACACATCTTAAGCACAGAACCTAGGAAGGGGACACAGGTGGGAGAAGTTCAAAACAATGACAAATTTAGAGGGGAGAGGGGAGAAAGAAGAAATACTCCCTGGACACCTGAAAATAAGGATGGAAACCAGATAAGACAAAGGCCAAGGGAATGGAGTGAAGAAAACCAGTTTCTGGAGGCACAGTGGCCCCGGGCTGCAGTAGCACCAAGCCTGCGGTGGGGCCGATGATTGGTTTTGCCCTGGAACAAGTTTTTCTCCTAGAAAAAAATCTTCATGAAAGCAAAATGGGTGGCATCACAGGATTCTATATTCAGAAATTTAATGACGCGGTTTTTTTTTTAAGCTTTGCCTCTTTTCTAGGTGCTGTATATGAGGCCAGTTGAACAGAGGGATGATCAGAGAAAAGCTACACTCGCTATGAGGGTTAGCTGAGCTTGGAGATGCAGAGAGGTGGAATCATCCATTAACCTGGATGGGAAGGTGCGGGCCTGAGTGACAGGCAGGGTCATTTTGTGAGAGGTGAGGCGGTGGAGAGGAGTGAACATTGGGGAGCAAAGCAGGAGGCAAGGGAAGAATTTGGTTCCCATGCATCTCCTTGGGCAGAGCTCCAACCTGTGGGAAGAAGTTACTGAGTCTTCCTGGGCTCCAGCTGGGCGATTGCTCTGCCCGTTTCCCCAGCTGGACTTCAGCTACAGTGGCGAGAGTGAATGTGATGGTTAGAATGCACCTCGTGTATCACCCACAGTCTATGTAGCTTTCTGCTCTGAGGAAACAAAGGAGCAACGGTAAATAGTGAGAAAATGAGATAAAAAGACAAAGCCTTTCAGTGGCTTAGAGAGATCAAGCAAGGACACAGAGAGACCAAGTTCAAGATGGGGCTGTAAACCTGGCTCCCTAACTCTCCGCTGGGGAAAAGCAGAGCCAAGCCTCCTACTTCACTGCCCTCCTTGGCATCCTAAGAAAGCAGCCAGGGATTTCCTCAAAGGTAGAACTCTCTTGGGTCTCATTTTTTTCTGTTGGAGTCAACGGCTGCAATTCAAAGTCTGTGACAGATGTATTGGCAATCGCGTGTTTTCAAGGTAAGAACACAGATACAGGGGAGGTTCCTCATATTCCCTGATTCCAACATTTCCAGTTTTTGGAGAGATCCTACGTTCCCTGAAAAATGTAGTCCTTTTTCATAGAAGATAATAAAAAAGAGAACCCTCCCTCTTTCATTTTAGGTGCACCAACTCTTAAAGTATGGAAGCTAAAAGAGATTGAAGTTTGGTTGTTTGTTTTATCAATTCCCTGTGACGAAATTGAGGCTCAGTAAAAATAGTTGATTCGCTCAGGCCTGGGGTGATGGGTCAGCAGTAGGAATTGTGCTTCCGGGAAACACTGAAGCAAATGGGGCTATTTTGATCAGTGTGGCCGCTTGCCTAACTGGAAGGTGGCTACTCAACAAAGGCAAGAGCCATGTCTGTCTGAAGCATCATTGCATCCCTATCTCTTAATCATGTCCTTGGTACATGATAGGGACTCAACAAAAATATTCGTCTCTCACAACCTACATTTAATCCTTTAGCAAGTCCTTATGGCCCTACTCTCAAAATATATTCTCAACCCAACTGCTTCTCACCTCCTCCACTGTTGCCACCTGCGACTCGGCCGATGGCATCCCTCATCTGGGTTATTGTGATCATCTCTATATGAGCCTTGCTACGTCTGTCATTTACCACCACCTCCTCTCTATAATCTACTCTTCCCACAGCAGCCAGAATTATCCTTTTAAAAGGTGAAACAGATGTTGTCTGTCTTGTGCTCAAAACCCTCCAATGGCGTCCTCATTCCCAACACACACATCATTAACTCTACCTGCATCTCCTGCAGTCTCGCCCTCTGCCCCAGCCACCTGGAGCCCCTTGCTGTTCCTCCAATAAGCAAGGCATCCTACCATTTCAGTGCTCTGGCAAATGATATTTTATCTGCCTAGAGTCTTTTCCCCCAGCTCTTCTAGGCTCTGCATTACCTTCCACAGACCTTTGTGCCAAGACTGTCCATCATCTCAGCCATGCCTTTCCTGATCATCCTATTTAACCTACACCCACTCACCCTACAGTTTCCATCTCCCTTCCCTGCTTCATTAGCCTCCATAACACTTGTCACCTGACATTCTATGTGATTTACTTGTTGACTGTCCATCTCCCACTAGAGTATAAACAGCACAAGGTCAGGGAGTTTTGTTATATCCCCAGTGACTAGAAAAATATCTGATATATACTAGGCACTGGATGAATATCTGTTCAGTAAAGAAATGGAAGAACAGATGAATATCTTTTATATGAAAGATTAGCTTATAGCAAATTCATGCCCTTTTTCTACCAAAATAATAAAATTATTATGCATTTGTCTGTCTTAAAATTATTTTCCATGGAAAGTCCATGGTGACAAAAATATGAGTCAAAGGCCTCACGTCTAATCCAGGATTAGATGTTGTGTGACCTCTCTGACCCTCAGTTTTCATAAAAGGAAAATGAAAATGATAATATCTTGCCTAACTCAAAGAGTTTCTACGAGGATAAAACATTATATATGTAAAAGCATTTTGAAAACTGTAAAGCTTTTCTGTGTAAGTTATTATTATTTCCTGTGAGGTTATCTTCCCTAAGGAAGTTGCTTTGTACTTCAGGTAAAGTAATAAAGCATTTCTCGGTCAAGACAAGTCATCTGAACAAATTGGATGCCTTGTTAACTTTATAGTCCAGAAATAAGGGAGGTGATGGGGCCCTTTGAACATTGTTTCACCATGAATTCTAAGCAGCAATTATCAATGCCTACAAGTTGTCTTGATCTATCTAACTTGGTTAAAACTCTGGTGACACATTTGGCAGAAATGAGTAGAAACTATCAGTGAGGTTTACTTAAGGGTCCTCAAGCCACAAGTGTTTATTGAACACCTACTAGCCCTATGCTAGATGCTGAAAGGAGAAGCTAATTGCCTAAGATTGTAAGCCCTCTGGCCACAAGTGTAGTTTAATACAGTATAGAATCTTAGCATGTATAAGCAAATGTGCTTTATATCTGAGTGGCTATGGTTGTAATATGATCATTTCTAGCACCTGCCCACTTGCCCTGTCTCAGATACTGCCTGTGCTATGTCCTATTTTATGCTCTACCAACTCTAGTCCCCTATGGCTTCCACCAAACACCAGGACAATCCTGTATCTTTATTCTTGGTGTTGCCTCCACCTCAATTGACTTCTCTCTTTCTCCTATTTTCCTTTTTTTTTCAACTTTTCCTCCTACTCTCCATTCTCCTGCTGAAACATGTTAATCCTTTGAGATTCAACTTAGCCATCAACTTTTGCAGTTCATTCAGGTCGCCTCACCCCATCAATCTTGTTGAATTTGAGGCTGCTCCATCTCCTATTCTCCAGCAGCACAAAGGATAATATCTAAGTTGCTCTCAGAATGAAAATGTGAAGTCTTTTCCCGGACAGCATGCTCTGATCCTGGCCTCCTGCTGTGCCTCATCTCCCACTAAACTTCCCTACAAATATTGCCCTCCTTTATGTTGTTCAAACTCTTCCAACATGCCGAACTTAGGTCTTAGGGTCTTTGCGTTTGCTGTTTTCTCTGCCTAGTTGCACTATTTATGTATCAATTCAAATGTTATCTCCTCAAATATTTGTGAAACACTTGATTGCAAACCCACTGCTCCCAATATGTAATAAGGCTAAAGAAATGTTTGTTGAGCTGACCTGAAAAGATGCCATAATCTCTGAAACTCACTGTCAGAAGAGACTGTAGCCTTCCTTCCAGTGAATATCGTCCTACACAGCAGCACTTCTCTACCATGTCAAGGTGTTCTATTTCTGAAGCAGTCGAATTTTGCTAATAACTCACAAGATCTTAGAACTTTTATCTTTTGATCTTAGACATCAGTCCAGGCTCTTCATTTTATAAATAAGAAAACGGTGGTATTGCTTGCAATCACAGAATCCTGAGCCATAGCAACTTCATGATTTTCAAAGCAGGAGTGTGGATTCTGAGTTACCAGCCAGACGGAGTTGTGTGCATGAGGTTGAGATAGAGCAAGGAGGTAGAAATCAGGCGAGGGCCAGTTCCTATGGTGGAGCCTGCCTAAATGCCAACTTCTCAATTCCCTCTGAATCTGGGTCCCCTGTAGTCCCATCATCCCCCTGCATTCGACTATTCCCTACGGAAAGCACAGAGAGGAGGCCGTGTGATCTCAGACTTGGCAAGAGAAGGCAAGCAGTAAAGCATGAATTTTAGGGCAACGTCTTAGTGTTTGGACTGTTAGTGCTTGACAGACTGGGACTGGGTCACATAAGAGAGCCAGAGACACCCATGTAATGTGGACTGTTGATTTTGAATTCTGAGAGCCTCAAGAGTGTTGGTACTGTCTCTTGGTCACCCAGTGCAAATGGCAACCCCAGTGTGGGACTAAAGGCAGAATGGGGCTTCTCAAAGTTAGACGAATTCAATGATTGTTGATTTGCTTGGACTTAAAGACCTGGTGGGACTCCAAGTTTCCATCCATGGTTACATCAGACTGAAAGGGTAGAGGTGTACAGGTGCAACTGGGGGTGTTGAACCAGGGACTGACAGCTTTAGGAAGAATCTCTTTAACAGTCCACTGTAAATAGTAATCTACATCTAACATCTACAGTGTTCTTAATAAAAGTTTAATCAAATTCCAAATATCAAAGAATCAAGGATTTTCACGGTCATCAGTTTAATACCTGATATTAGCAGGAAGCAGTCCAAAAGCGTGACAAAGGCATAATCTATCCTACTGACCAAAACTAAACTGAATTCAAACCAAACATTAGTTTCCATATTTTTCAAATTCTAATCAACACACCGATAATTATACATAGGGAGGAAGCTCTACACGGCTGCCTAGAAACATTGAAGTTCTTGATTTTCTTTTGAGTCCTGCTTACTAGGTAATATCATAATTTGGCTGCTATATTTTCCTACCTGTCATTTAGTTGGCCCCAAGTATGGCTTTAATTAATATATTGCATTGCTTAGGGACTTCCCTGGCGGTCCAGTAGTTAAGACTCCGCGTTTCCACTGCAGGGGGTGTGGGTTTGATCCCTGGTTGGGGAACAAAGATCCCACATGCCCCGCAGCGCAGCCAAATACACACACACACACACACACACACACACATACATACATACATATATACACTCACACACACACACACACACACACACACACACACACATATATATATATATATGTTATTGCCTAAAAATACTGTGGACACCCTGAAAATCATCAGTTGATGTGATCATCAATCTTGAGGTTTAGTTTCTTTCTTACATTTTATATCTTATTATAACCCCTTGAATTCATTCATTGAAAAAGGAGTTTTTTTATAGTTATGGTTATTGTAATTAAAATATGCTGTCATAATCAGTATTCCAGAATCATGATCAGGTAGGATATCGAAAAGGAGAAGTAGAGGGTTACAATGGAAAGAACTACGTTCTAGGCCTAACTCTTGATTATTAGCTCTTTTTTTGCAGTACGCAGGCCTCTCCTGTTGTGGAACACAGGCTCCGGACACGCAGGCTCAGTGGCCATGGCTCACGGTCCTAGCCGCTCCATGGCACGTGGGATCTTCCCCAATCGGGGCACGAACCCATGTCCCGTGCATCGGCGGGCGGACTCTCAACCACTGCGCCACCAGGGAAGCCCGATTATTAGCTCTTGATTTTGGACAAGTCACCTTCTCTGAGCCTTGGATCTCTTGTCTGAAAAATTAGTGGGCTGAGCAACAGAGAGTCAGAAAGTCAAATATCTCCACAGAATTCAGGTTGGCTAAGTATGTAACAGAAGCTTGCAGGCTGGATTGAAACTTTAGCAAACTGATGTACTAGATCTAAAGGGGATACAATGACTCTGCTTCAAATGTTACTCCTTCCTCTGAGTATTCAAAAGGAGCCAGACATAGATGTTTATATATGGAATCTCATCTTTTTTTTTTTTTTTTTTTTTTGCGATACGCGGGCCTCTCACTGTTGTGGTCTCTCCCGTTGCGGAGCACAGGCTCTGGACGCGCAGGCTCAGCGGCCATGGCTCACGGGCCCAGCCGCTCTGCGGCATGTGGGATCTTCCCGGACCAGGGCACGAACCCATGTCCCCTGCATTGGCAGGCGGACTCTTAACCACTGCGCCACCAGGGAAGCCCAAATGTCATCATTTTTAAAGTTTACAATTAATATATACTAAAAAAATGATTGTATGAAGTCAAGAAAACATATCTGAGGTTATGTTTAGCCTATGGACTGACTTTATATGATATTTGGATAAAGAACATTTAAAATTCTTTCAAGGTGTCAAATGTCATGAATGAAAACCAGGTCGTGCCATCATTCAAGTGTTGTGATGTCTACTCTCATTGTAGATGATGGTGATACGGAAACCAAAAAGAGCAGTGAGTGGTCTCCCAGGGAAAACTTGACTGTTTGCATTGGTTGGCCCTTTGTTCCATCCTTCTCATTGTGTTTTGCCTCCTGCCTGGATCTGTAACGCTCATCTTCAGTTCAGGTTCCGCTCAGAAAGTGGTCATACTGGGACAAGAGAATCACATGATCCAGGAAGAATTGATTTAGCTTTCAATTTACTGAATCATCTTTTCATAAGGGAACTAAGACAGTTTTCAACAAGTTGGAATACTGAAACGACTGTAACAGTATAATGGATGAGTTATGAACAAATAAAATCTTTTCTCAAACCTAGGTTATTTTTCTAGTTTAATAAGCAGAATTGAGACTGTGAAGTTGTCCAGTCAGCATTGTTTAATCATTAACACTAGGTTTCATGCAAATTGCCTGTAATGATGTGTGGAGTTGAATGAATTAATTATATATGGAGAGGAAGTTCTGAACAGCTGGGCAGAAACTTTGAAGTTCTCAGTTCCCTTTTGGATTCTGCTTCCTAAATAATATCGTAACTTGGCTGCTACAGTTTTCTCCCTACTCAGATTCCCCCTTAAACTTTATTGCCTAAAATCCCCACAGGATAAACTCTGTTGATTCTTTTGAATTCAGGTTGACAGCAGAGTTTGAGGTCATCAACTGGTAACACTGAAGTTTGAACATATGTCTTTTGTTAGCATGAAAATTCTGCAGCCACTAAATATTGTCTAAATAAGCACATATGTGCTTTTAGAGCATGTCATTCATGTCTTTATCTTGAGCAAACACACGTACCATACCCATTCTTAACCCAGTTCTCCCATTACTGCTGTCATCAGACTCGCTGGAAAGAGGTTGTCGCTAATAGTCTTCATCTCTACAATCACCTTTGAACTTTGAATGAATATTTTTCCTCAGGCTACATTTGCATGTTCAATGTTTTATAATACTGCGAGTGAAATGGTTTTGCACACTGCCGGAGTCCTACATTACTTGTGGCAAAGTGGTGATTTGTTATGCTGAGTGACATTTAGTTAAAGATACAAAAAAAAAAAAAGTGAGGTAGAAAGGGAGAGGAGAAGAGAAAAGCCTTGGTTCACACAGCAGGCTTTGTGTCTAATCTGAATAACGTCCAACCCTGCTGAGGTCTCTTATCTTAATGACTTTGCTAAAGAAGTTGTCTTGTCAAATCTATTTAAAAGCTTTTGCCTTATATGAATAATTTACCAACAGAGGCAATTTGGGAACATTCTGACGAGATTAAAAAAAAAAAAAAGCTCAGTGATAAGGAGCAAGCTTGAAAGAGCTGAATATAATAGAAAAGTTTCCTAGGATTCTGGGACTAGTCCTCAAAGGGTCAGTACAGTAGATTATTTTTTTGGTTTTAAAGAGGACTCTTCCTAAAGATTTCTATTTAGAGAAACAGCCCATTTAAAAAGACCCAAATTCAAGGAAGGAAATCCATAATGTTCCCATAGTGATTTAGTCTGTTACCTTTTGAAAAACACCCACCTATTAGAAGAATTTTACTTATATTTTCATAATTCTGTTTTAAAGTCTTTACTTCAGTAGAGTTAGAGAGGATCCTGACATTATTCATATATATTCTAGAGTCACCTATGGAACAGTGATTTTCATGGTTCTTGCCCTCTCAAGGGAAAGAATTCAGTCTAGAAACATAGAGCAGGTTTAAGCAGCAAGTGTTTTATTAAGCAGAGCGAAAGTATGCCCCCGAGAAAGGATGAGAGCAGTCTGTCTGGAAACCAGAAGCAGCCCTACCATGGGGTAGTTTTGGGTTTTTTAGAGTGCTGGTCCCTCCCTGTGTCCTGTGTCATTTGACTGACAAGTTGATCGACAGCTTTAGGTTATATAACTTTTCTTCTACTGCGCAGGCACTTACCCATAAGCACCCAAATGAAACCCATGGGGGGTGTGGGGCAAAAACTGCAATGTTAACTTATTACAGATACAGCATACTGAATCCCAGGTTATGTTTAGTCACCTTTTAGGTCTTGGTGGGCCTGCACGAAGGCCCTGATTCTCATCCTGGAAACTTAGTGGTGGTCCTTGACTGGAAGAGGGAGGATCTCTGGGCATGTTCTGATGACCAGAGTTCAGTTGGGGGAGGGAAAGATGACCCCGTCCAGGATGGGGCAGGACGCACTTATGTCTAACTAGCTACCTAACGCTAGGACTGTACTGACCACTGGGCTGTCATCATTGTATGAAGTCATCCTCTTCACTGGACAGTGATATCATGTGCTTGATTAGGCAATGATCTGATTTTTCTTTGGTCATATCATTATAATTAAAAAAAATCCCTAGGACTTATTGGAAATGTAGACAAAAAGAGCTACTATCAGCCCCTCTTTGGGGACTCCCCATTTTTGGGTATTTTGGGGCTTACACCCACTTGAAAGCTGACTATATCTCAATCAGTACCTGCTCACAGTGGAGGAAATGGATATTGAAAACTTGCTGTGTGGCAGACATTTAGAAAGTGCTGGACTAAAAGATATTAGAATAGGGAAGTGAGAAAATTTAATATGCAAGAAACCAAATGATGGATTGGGCACTGATACTCATTAGAGCTACTCTCTGTCGGCCCCTCCTCACCATCATCTGTTTAAACATGTAGGTAGAGAGGAAATCCAGGTCACCTATGAGATTTTCATGGGCCTGAGTGCTCCCAGTAAAGTCATAAAAGCCTCATCCGTGCTTATCTTAACGTTGGCAACCTCCATGCAAAGCAGAATCACTTAAGTAGATAATGGACAAGAAAGAGCTTCTCTTGGCTTTTTCAAGGTTTCAACCAGAATCTTGTCCAAAATAAACATTTCGTCAAATGCATTAAGCTCTAGGATTAGGATCTGACTGGATCTCAGAGGCTTAAAAGTAAGTAGAAAATGTGTCAAGTGAAAATGTGGCAGCGTGGGGAGAGGAGGAGACAGAGCCTGGGCAAGTGAGTGAAAGCAATTGTGTGGATGTCAGATTCTGGCAGACCCGACCCCCCGGCAGAGCAGGCCCTCCAGCTGCTCTGCTGCAGTTGCAGGAACCTCTTGGTGCTGCTTCCCATAAAGAGTTTCTTTCCTTTGTACAAGAGAGGCAGCAAAAGGAAGAAACACATCACTGCAAATGGCAGGAGACCAGGGCCAGGACAAAGGTGAGGAAAAAAAATGGGGCAGCTGGCTCTGTGGGTGGAGAGTTGGGGAGTCAAAGACTGACCGTGTCCTCCACCACAGCAGAACGCATGCCAGCAGCACTGCCTGGCCTTCAATATGGTATGACCTTTGAATCTTCCATTGTTAGTACCTAAACTCCAGGACCCTCTGGATCAAATTCGGATTGCAAATCTGGCACCTTCTAGAATCTGGGAAGTTGGAGTTGGGGTATTCATGTGAATCTCTTCACATCTGTTGGAACATCTCAAAATTCAGAGTATTTTGGAACTCCAATAAATGCTTATTTGATGATGATTTTCCAATGCTTTTATAGGTATTAGGGAAAGAGGGTAAGATAAAATTCCTTCCGACAGGGGATCCAACAGAGAACTTGTCATTTTTATTTGCTTGGGAGAGTAAATTCTCTTTTTTTGCTTATATCCTTTGGAATTTTTCTTTATTACTTTTTGTTACTTCCAACCCTGCAGATCAGCAAATCATCCCAATTAGAGTTGCCAGATCTAGTAAATAAAAATACAGGGCCACTTACATTGCAATTTCAGATAAACAATGAATACTTTTTTTTTAGTATCAGTGTGTCCCAAATGTTGCATGTCCCAAATGTATATTGGTCTTATTACGTTAGGAAATATATGCTTCTTTTTTTTTTCCAAAATGTTCCTATGGGTTATCATATTCAGAAAATAAATATACAGGATTCCTGGTTAAATTTGAGTTTCAGATAAATAACAAATAACTAGCTATTAGGCATTCTTATACTAAAATATATTTGTTGTTTATCTGAAATTCATATTTAATGGGGTGTCCTGTATTTAATCTGGCAACCTAAATCCCGATGCTAAGAATAGATTCTTGCATCTTTTCATCTTGTTAAATTTTTTGAGTCCTCTATGAATTATTATGTACAAGGTGTTATGGACTGAATGTCTGTGTCCCCCCCCCCAATTCATATGTTGAAGCCCTAACACCCAGTGTGCTGGTGTTTGGAGTCAAGGCCTTTAGGAGGTAATTAAGGTTAGGTAAGGTCATGAGAGTAAGGTTCTACCATGGGATTAATGGTCTTTTAAGAAGAGACACCAGAGAGCTCTCTCTCTCTCTCTCTCTCTCTCTCTCTCTCTCTCTCTCTCTCTCTCTGTCTTTTCCCCTCCCCTCTCCCCCTCCCCTCTGTGCTAGAGCTTAGGCTCCCACAAAGAAAAGGTCATGTGAGGGGCTTCCTTGGTGGTCTAGTGGTAAAGAATCCACCTTCCAATGCAGGGGATGCAGATTCGATCCCTGGTCGGGGAACTAAGATCCCACATGCTGCAGGGCACCTAAGCCCATGCGCCACAACTACTGAGCTCGCGTGCCTCAATGTGAGAGCCCGTGTGCTGCAAACTATGGAGTCCACGTGCTCTGGAGCCCGCGCCACAACTAGAGAAGAGAAAACTCGCACGCCACAACTAGAGAGAGGCCCACACACCACAACGAGCACTGCAACGAGCACTGCAACGAAAGATCCCACATGCCACAACGAAGATCCCGCGTGCCACAAGGAAGATCAAACGTGCCACAGCAAAGACCCGACACAGCCAAATAAATAAATATTAAAAGAAATAAAATAAAATGTCATGTGAGCAAGATGGTGGCGGCCTATACGCCAAGAGAAGAGACCTCAGAATAGAAACCAACCATGCTGGCACCCTGAGCTTGGACCTCCGGCCTCCAGAACTAGATGACAATACATTTCTGTCGTTCTAAGCCACCCAGGTTTAGAATTAATGCACTGTCTGACTTGTTTCTTGACTGTGTCGTGCCGTTTTACATCATCTGATTTTGTTCATGCCATTATCGGGATCTGCAGTGTCCTACCACCCACCTCTCTCTGTTGACTCTTACTCCAAGGCCTAGCAAAAACTCTGGGAAAACTTCCCTGAGCGTGTTCCCTCCAGGCAGAATAAATTGGTCCTTCATCCAAGCTCACACAGACATTTGTTGGCCCCTCTACCCTAGTACTATCATGTGCTATTGTTTCTAGTCATTCAACACCTAATGAACATTGCAAATATTTGTTGGGCATGTAAAGTGCATAGCACAGTGCTAAGTATGTGTATACTCTCATCTATCTTTCACACAAACCCTGGGTGAAGCAGGTTTTATTGGTAGTTCTGTCTACAGATGTGGAAACTTAATGTGAGAAGAGTTAAGTAAATGGTGCAAGGTCATGAATCTAGGAAGCATCAAAGCCAGAATTCAAATTCAGGCCGTCTGACTCCACAGTCTGCTCTTTCAGCTACCCTGGCACGTTGTCTTTCCTTTATCAGAGATTACTGTGCTTTCAACTTCCTACCTTAGCGCCCCACCTAGAGCAGCGTGAATAAAGTGTTTGTGGAACTAGAGGGTATCATTGTATTCAGTTGCAATAACTGTGATATAGGTAGTTAGTCTTAGGTGAATAGGACAGAACAAATTTGCAAAGGAGAGCAATCAAGTTTACTAGAGATTTGAAAAGGTTTTAGTTAATCTTTGGTTATAATATTTATCACATAGTCACTTCTCATGTATTGAAAAATACTATTAAGTTGTCACCAAGATAAATAACATATCTCTCAACATTTACTACACTTTTTCCAAACTTTTAATGGATTTTGATTCATTCCAGATACTTTTTTTCAATATATCCACTGACCTGAATTGGAAAAAGCTGGAAAAATTAGTATTTCTCTGTGAGATATAAAGATTGGGTTTCAGAAGTATTTTCTTCTAAATAAGTATTTACTGAAAGTTTGCTTAGTGCAAGGTAGTGTTGTAGAGGTAATGGTAGTGATATGGTTGATATCATAAACAAGTACCACTGGAAGATTATAGAAACTTTCTTTACGGGTAAGTTTTACAAATATTTATTTTTATTTGTTTGAGGTCAAAATGATGTTCTTTTTTTCTCATGTCCTTATAAGACATGTCATTTTCTTGCTAAAATCCAAGGACGTCTTATGCAAGAGATTAATGTTCTTTTTTTTTTTTCTTTGCGATACGCGGGACTCTCACTGTTGTGGCCTCTCCCATTGCGGAACACAGGCTCCGGACGTGCAGCCCCAGTGGCCATGGCTCACGGTCCCAGCCGCTCCGCGGCATGTGGAATCTTCCTGGACCGGGGCACGAACCCGTGTCCCCTGCATCGGCAGGTGGACTCTCAACCACTGCGCCACCAGGGAAGCCCGAGAGTAATGTTCTTAATGAAGTGTTTCCTAAATGTTGAATGTTACTGTTACCAGAAAAAGTATTCAAGTATAGGAAATCAAAACAATATCAGCCAGTTTTATTTATTTGTTTTAAGTGCAGGATTTCTCATAGCCTTAATTTGCTAAGTCATCTTGAATCCCAAAGATGAGAAATTGTAGCATTTTGCATATTTATTTGACAACAGATTTTTTTTCTCCTTTACCTTCTCAATGAGGTGATCCAAGGAAAACATTTTAAGTTTTTGATTTTGTTTTTGTTTTGCGGTATGCGGGCCCATTACTGTTGTGGCCTCTCCCGTTGCGGAGCACAGGCTCCGGAGGCGCAGGCTCAGTGGCCATGGCTCACAGGCCCAGCTGCTCCGCAGCATGTGGGATCTTCCTGGACCAGGGCACGAACCCGTGTCCCCTGCATCGGCAGGCGGACTCTCAACTTCTGCGTCACCAGGGAAGCCCAAGTATTTTTGATTTACATTACTTTGCTAAGAATTAGAAGAAAACTTTTTTTTTGCTGTTGCTTTAAAATCAGTTTTTCTCTTTTGAGTAGTATTTTTCTTGGAATAACCTTCATTCAGTTAACAAGCTTATAAATAATTTAAAACTTAAGCTCTATATTATCCTATTCATTAACACTACGTTAGATGGACAAGTTACAGTTTTTCTTTTCCTCAGTAAATTACAACTGAACATTGAGTTTTTTTGCTGACTACTGCATTTTCTTCTCCTTGAATTTAGATCAAGATGCATCTTTAGTCATTACATTCTATCACATTCTTTTTTTCTTGTAAATTTATTTATTTATTATTTACTTATTTTTGGCTGTGTTGGGTCTCCGTTGCTGCGCGCCGACTTTCTCCAGTTGCGGTGAGCGGGGTTACTCTTCTTTGCGGTGCACGGGCTTCTCATTGCAATGGCTTCTCTCGTTGTGGAGCACGGGCTCTAGGCACACAGGCTTCAGTAGTTGTGGCTCGCGGGCTCTAGAGTGCAGGCTTAGTAGCTGTGGTGCACAGGCTTAGTTGCTCTGTGGCATGTGAGATCTTCCCGGACCAGGGCTCGAACCTGTGTCCCCTGCATTGGCAGGTGGATTCTTAACCACTGTGCCATCAGCGAAGTCCTCTATCATATTCTTGTAAATGAATTAATGAGTAATGAATTAAACAAATAGCATATGTGTTGGAAATTTAGGAAGGTGTGTGTATAGTTAATTGTGTAATTACTGATGTCGCATTTTTAAAATAACTGAATTCAGCCTTGATAAGTGAAATCACAAAAATCAAAGACCTGAGAAGGAATAAAGAGTTAAAATCAGTAGCTGTATTTTTGTTCAGGTGTATGAAGAGCTGCTAAATAGTTAAATATTAACTACATATTTATATTATGCAGTTAGGATACCAGGCAGTAATATGTAGCAAAATTAAGACTGTGCTCACAGAATCGAAAGAATTTCAAATTGGTAACTGCTGCTCTTCCTTAAAGGAGCCATAGAATATAGTAGCTGTAGAATATTCTCGGAGCAAGTGTTGAGACAGTGACTCCTAGGCCTGGCAGCTTCATTCTTCATTCAGGTTGGGGCATTTTGTTGGCATTTAAACAATGAAAACCTGAAATTTTGGGAGAGAGAAAAAAGCAAGGGCAGGACTGTTTTTTGTATATTTCACCAACAGAGATTCATATATAAGAGTTAAATGATATTCACGTTTAACAGTGATAATGAACCTACTGAATTATATATAATTCAACTCCCACACTCTTCCTCCCTCCTTTCTCTTCCATCTGGTTCATTCCAGGAAATAGCTATTTAGAAATATTGAATAAATATCTGTTGCAAGAAACTAAGGTACAGAGGAGAACATATCTGACAGTTTGTCCTGAGAATTAGTAGACATTTTTCTGCTACTGTGAAAGTTCCAAATAAAGGATCAAGAGACTTTAGGATCTGATCAGACAACATTATATTTGAAACTAAGAATTCGGGCTGAATATCTTAAAGCTGGTAAAAAAAATATATATATATCCATTCTCAGAAGAAATTCTTAAGGGCAGTCAAACTAACGCTTATTAAATACCTACTGTAGTAGCTTTATATGTAGGTGATTTTATATAATCCTCACAATAAAACTGTGAGGTGGATATTATCTCCATTTTGTTGATAAGGATCCTAAAATGCAGAGGAATTACGTAACTTGATTAAATTTATATAGTACGTGGAAGAGCAGATTTGAACTTGAATCTTTAGACATGCGCTTGATATTTTTCAGTAGTCATTCCATTCCAACACCATGCTTCCCTCTCCTCTTGTCTTTCATTTCACTGGAGTCCTATTGGTGTGTGATCAGGACATAGGGATAGAGACCTAGACTGGGGGAAAGATCTGTCTCTTACATCTCTATGTAGATCAACAGCAATCAGGTTGCTTGTGGAGATTTCAAGCTAGTTTTATTTTAATTGAATATAGAGTAAGCTGGAGGAGTACAATGATATAGAACGTCAGAGTCTAACCCAGGATAGTTGTATTAGGGCTTCATTCTTTGCATTCCTTCCCCATCCTCAATATAGACTTGTATGCTGGGTATAAGAGCAGGGTTTTAAAAAATTTTTCCTTCCCTCCTTCCCTCTTTTCTTCCCTTTCCCTCTCCATGACTCTCTCTTTCCTTCCCCTTCCTCTCTTCCTTCCCTTACTACTTCCTGCTTTTTGTAGAATTCTCTGGATGCCTCCTCAGTACCCCTTTTCTATTTTCAACTTCTAGGTATTTCCCTAATGGCTCTTATCTTGGGGTTGATGCCACCTGTTGATCCAGATATGAATCTTGCTTGGCTTAGGCCACTCAGTATAATCTCACTGCCCTTTTCCCAGCCATTGGTTCAAAAATAGGGGATAATCCTCCAAGCTTAAGTGGCCTTTTATTTTCACCTGGATGGTGAGGTTATGCAAATACAGTGTCTGACACTGAGGAGGCCATTTTGCTACCAACGGGAAAGCCAACTCCAAGATAAAACTATAGAAGAGAACAGAGCCAAAGAATCCCAGAGACGTGGAGGCAGAACTGACCAACCCTCTGCAGTTTATAGCTTCTGGGTTTTTTAAAAAGTTTTTATTAGAGTACAGGTGATTTACAGTGTTGTGTTAGTTTCAGGTGTACAGCACAGTGAATCAGTTATACATATTCATATATCCACTCTTTTTTAGATTCTTTTCCCATATAGGCCATTACAGAGTTTTGAGTAGAGTTCCCTACGCTATACAGTAGGTCCTTATTAGTTACCTATTTTATATATAGTAGTGTGTATATGTCAAACCCAATCTTCCAATTTACCCTTCCCCACCCCTTACCCCCTGGTAACCATAAGTTTATTTTCTATATCTGTAACTCTGTTTCTGTTTTATAGGTAAGTTCATTTGTACCCTTTTTTTAGATTCTACATATAAGCGATATCATTTGATATTTGTCTTTCTCTGACTGACTTACTTCACTCAGTATGATGGTCTTTAGGTCCATCCATATTGTTGCAGATGGCATTATTTTGTTCTTTTTTCTGGCTGGGTAACATTCCATTGTATATATGTAACACATTTTCTTTATCCATTCCTCTGTTGATGGACATCTAGGTTGCTTCCATGTCCTGGCTATTGTAAATAGTGCTGCAATGAACATTGGGGTTCATGTATCTTTTCAAATTATGGTTTTCTATCGATATATGCCCAGGAGTGGGATTGCTGGATCATATGGTAGTTCTATTTTTAGATTTTTTTTTTTTTTTTTTTCTTTTTGTGGTACGCGGGCCTCGGGCCTCTCCCACTGCGGAGCACAGGCTCCGGACGCGCAGGCTCAGCGGCCATGGCTCACGGGCTTAACCGCTCCGCGGCATGTGGGATCTTCCCGGACCGGGGCACGAACCCGCGTCCCCTGCATCGGCAGGCGGACGCTCAACCACTGCGCCACCGGGGAAGCCCTATTTTTAGATTTTTAAGGAATCTCCATACTGTTCTCCATAGTGACTGTACCAACTTACATGGCCACCAACGGTGTAGGAGAGTTCCCTTTTCTCCACACCCTCTCCAGCATTTGTTGTTTGTAGATTTTTTAATGATGGCCATTCTGACCGGTGTGAGGTGATACCTCATTGTAGTTTTTTTTTTTTTTTGCGGTACGCGGGCCTCTCACTGTTGTGGCCTCTCCCGTTGTGGAGCACAGGCTCCGGGCGCGCAGGCTCAGTGGCCATGGCTCACGGGCCCAGCCACTCTGTTGCGTGTGGGATCTTCCCGGACCGGGGTATGAACCCGTGTCCCCTGCACCGGCAGGTGGACTCTCAACCACTGCACCACCAGGGAAGCCCGCATTGTAGTTTTGATTTGCATTTCTCTAATAATTAGTGATGTTGAGCATCTTTTCATGTGCTTTTTAGCCATCTGCATGTCTTCTTTGGAGAATTATCTATTTAGATCTTCCACCCATTTTTTTTATTGGGTTGGTTGTTTTTTGATATTGAGCTGCATAAGGTGTTTACATGTTTTGGAGATTAATCCCTTGTTGGTTGCTTCATTTGCAAATATTTTCTCCCATCTGAGGGTTGTCTTTTCATTTTGTTTATGGTCTCCTTTGCTGTGCAAAAGCTTTTAAGTTTCATTAGGTCCCATTTGTTTATTTTTGTTTTTATTTTTATTACTCTAGGAGGTGGATCCAAAAAGATACTGCTGTGGTTTCTGTCAAAGTGTGTTCTGCCTATGTTTTCCTCTAAGAGTTTTATACTGTCTGGCCTTACATTGAGGTCTTTGATCCATTTTGAGTTTATTTTTGTGTATGGTGTTAAGGAGTGTTCTAATTTCATTTTTTTACATGTAGCTGTCCAATTTTCTTTATATGGTTCAATAAACCACCTTAATATCTAAGCCAACTTAATGTGGATTTTCAGCTACTTGCTATGGAAAATATTCTCAATGATTGCATTCTCCCTCCTCTCAATAGGAATTTATTAAGTACCTATCGTGTTTCAAAGTTCTGTATTCTGACTATCAGGGAGTACAAAGAAGTAAAATCTCTCTCAGAAAGAGGCTATACCTCCATTTTTTTAGTCTACAAATTCTGATTGTGCCACTTCTACACCTCTTTTACTGTGGACAATTTGTTCCACTTTTGGCCCTGTCCTGGGTGCTGGACCATCAGCCTGACCTAATCTTCTGTGTTAAACCCCATGTATTTGAGAAGAGGAATTACTTACTATTTGAATTAAAAGATCTCTAGGACCAAATACAAGTCTACTCCTGAGGCCTGTTTTTGTTCACTGATCTCTAAGAGAGCAACAGTGTTTTATCTTGTCAGAGAACAGAGGTCTGATTTGGATCATCCTTCTTCTGTTAGTGCTGTCTCTTTGTATCAGGTGAGTCCTAACTGTTTCAGTGCAAAGTGGGGAAAAGGATGGAATAAAAAACTTGTTGTGGGAAGAGTTGGAGCTAGAGGCCAAGTTCATCCAGTGATGATGCTAAGTTGTAGACCCTGGAGAGCAGAGTCCCCTCTACTCTAACTACCACAGTGCTGGTGCTGCAACAGTAGGAACCAGCAGCATAAGGACTAGGTCAAATAGTCATGCATGCATCCTGTACTGTTTATCCATTCATTCTTTCAACATATTCGTTAAACTCCTACTATATATATAGCACACACTGGGGACTTAGAAGAAGTTCACGCTTTAGTAGAGGGAATAGAAACATAAATGAGTAGGTATAAATGCAGAGTGATAGAGGTAAGGGGAGTAATTCCTCTATCCAGGGGTCAGGAAAGGTTTGGTGTAGGGGACAATGCAAAGACTAAGGGCCCCAAAAGTGGTCATGCTCACGCTCCTGGAAGAACTGGAACCAAATTTGGTCTCCTGAGTTCTGGTCTAAACTGACATGTGTCTTGAAAGATGTATCACGTTACTCTGTTGTGAAGAGGCTAATTGAATCAGTATGAAAGAAATATCCAGAAGAATGGATTTGGGAATGACAAATAATTTTGAGAAAAGAGGAATCTAGACATCAAGACCAGAGATATTCACTGGGAAGCATGAAGAAGCAAGAAATTGAATTAAACCTGAAAGGAGCATCAGCTGTGAAAAAAATCACATGCTCAAGTTGTCCTTCAAAATGAAATTGTACAAGAAAACGTCTACACAGCCAGGGCAGCAGACTGCAAAAGTAGGAGTGGACGAATTAGAGCTGCTCTAAAGACATGCTATCACATTCTGCTGGTGGCCACATTTTCTGTATCTGTGGTGGTTTGGGTTTCTGTGTGAGCAGTCCATAAAGACCCATATTCTACTTAGCCTTTATAGAAATTTCCTAAAGGGAAAAGGGGGGATTTTACTGACCACCCAACAAACTTAAACTGAAGGCCTACTTTGTGGTAAGTGCTATACTATATACTGTTTTTCAGTCTTCCCAAGTTATTTATTTATATACCTTCTCCTTCAGAAAGAAATAAGACTACTAACAAAGATAAGTAAAATGTAAGATGGTGTCGTTAAAAAAAAATTCTTTCCTGGTACTGCTTTTAACCCTGTCAAATTCTGCTTTTTCTGTTGGATGGACCTTGCAATTTCCCCCTCACTTTGGTTATGAAAATTTAAGCCAGCTTATTTGTAACTCCAATCTATAAACTCCAACTCAAATTTCCAGGTTTAATTCTCCCGTCGCCAGTTTGAAGTTCTCTTGGACAGTTTAGATACCAAGTTATAAGAATTCAGATGGAAATGACCTTGATACATCCCATTCCCCTTCTCATTTCTGTTCCTATCTCCTCATGTGTCAGGGAGGGAAAGACGGCCTTCTGTTGCTGGTCACCTAAAATGTCCATGTCTAGAAGTGCCCCAGGTTTCCAAAACTCTGGTTTTACGTAGTTCCAGTTGCTGCTGGTGGCCTCTGCTGACATAGTGGTCTTGAGTAAATGAATGTAGTTGCTTTGAGGGAATGATCAGATCCAGTCAGCCCCTCTGTCACCAAAGACACCTCAGAGAGGCATAGCTACGTCTCCAGCTTCATTTGTGGCCTACCGGCTTGACAACCTCCTGCCCTTTTCCAACCCTACGCCCCTCAGGTAGAGCCACAGAACCTTTGAGGTCTTCTTCTATCCTTGCCGAGGGTGCTTCTGTGGCACCCTGTTTCAAAAGGAACAGCAGGAGTTTAATTTATATTGGTGACTGAAGAATGACACAGAGAGGTCCATGCCATTGAAAGAAGAATTTAGTTCTTACATTTCCTGAGAGAAGGGGATACACCATGCCACGCAGGGTCACGTGGAGAAGTACCAGGTTTTGCTCAGGAGGCAGAAACAGAAGTGAGGGGACAGCCTAGGCTGGAACTTTTATTGGAGTTTCTGTGGGAAAGACAAGGCAGAGCAGAATAAATGGTTTAGGATTGGCTAGTTTGAATCATGTTAGTGAACTCTGGGCTCTAGGGATGGTCTTTGTCATCTGGTACTTGGCCTTGGATTGATTTAGAGCAGGGGAAATATTGGTTTGTATGTGAGAGTTCGATAGAGCAGATGGTTGGGGAGTTTGGGTTTGGGATTGGTTGGTTTGCGTATGAAAGGTGTGCTTTCAGTCCTTTGCTCTCTCTAAGAATTGGCTAGTGCTGGGAGGGGCAGTTTCCCCAGCCAGCAAGATTTTTAAGATGTCAAAACTTTATAAAATACAGAAAATAAAAAACAGGATGAATACTCATTCATCCTATGGTCCCTATATACCTTTCCAGCCAGCCCTTCCAAATCTCTAGACCAGAAAGGACACTGTCTCTATATCCAAGTGCATCTCCAGCACTTCAGAAGAGCATGTCCCATTTTTTCCGGAGTCCCTCAATATCTCCTCTCAGGAAGCAACACTGAGGGGAGTGGGTGGCTTGTAGGTTCTGTGTCCCAGGTGGACTCCAGGAGGAATGAAGGGAAAATCATCACCTATGGCTATGGACTAAATTGTGTACCTCACCCCCATCCCAAATTCCTATGCTAAAGCCCCCACCCCTAATTTGACTGTTTTTGGAGATAGGACCTATGAAGAGGTAATTAAGGTTAAGTGAGGCCATAACGGTGGGGCCCAGGTATGACATAACTAGTACCCTTGTAGGAAGAGATACTGGAGAGCTCTCTCTCCTTCCTTCCTTTTCCACTGTGCATAGATGTTACCAGAATCAGATTCGGCTGCTCATCCCTCGAAAGCCAAGACTTGAGAGACAGGTGCTGGTAGGAACTGAAAGATTACTTTATTCAGGCAACCTGGGGAGAAGGCGGACTCGTGTCCAAAAACAAACTCTGAAGATTCTGCTTGACCATGAAAGTTTTTAAAGGGAGAATCATTTGGAGAGGGGCTCAGAGTCTTCATTATCTTCCAGTGTGTGCAGACTGTCTTCTGATTGGTTGGTGGTGAGGCAAGAGGGTGGTGTTCCAGGAATCTTGTGCTCTGAAGCTACCATCCTCCACCTGGGTGGGGACCTTAGTTTCTGCAGAAGCACTCAAAGGTATTGTTACATATATTCCTTGAGGAGGAACCAGGACCCTGCCCTAAGGCTGCACTATTCTTTCTTGACAGCTCCTCCTTTGTTTCTTCATCCCCCTCCTTTCCCTGATAAGCAACTCTTTGAATCTACCCTTTGGAACTCAGGGAAGGTCAAGGAGGCTGAATGAAGTCTTTTTCCTACAAATAAGAAACAGAGGACTCAGAAAGGATTTTTACTCGGGTTGGCCCCACAGGGTCCTGCTCTATTTCATAGAGAAAAGCTGTGTGAGGGAACAGTGAGATGGTGGCTGCCCTTCAGAATGAAACCTACCTTGATGGCGGCTTGATTTTGGACTTCCCAGCCTCCAGACTGGGAGAAACAAATTGCTGTTATTTAAGCCACCCAGTCTGTGGTATTTTGCTATGGCAGCTCAAGCAGACTAATACGCCTAGGAACACCTAATTCCCACAGGTTGATGGTGCCTATTTTAAATCCCTCTTCTCCATTCTCTTTTATCCTCTGCTCATAATGAACTTAGGAGATCACGGTGGTGGTGGTGGTGGTGGTGGTGGTGGTGGTGGTGGTGGTGGTGGTGGTGGTGGTGGTGGTGGTGGTGGTGGTGGTGGTGTCATCATATCAGTGCTAGGGCAGCGTCCTCAAAACTCTAGGAAAATTTGCTTCAACTGATAGTGGTTAACTGGTGACTCTAACTTGTGCCTTAATTGCAATTTTAGGATAGATCCCACTCAACACTCTGTTGTATTTCCTAGTTGTCCACATAGAAATGGAAACGTAACGTAGCTTACTTCATGTGGGTTATTTTTCCCCGTGTATGTAAGTCTTACCTTTCTACTCTTATTGTAATTCCCTGAAGACAGCACTCTGAAGAGTCTGGTATTGTGCTTGCTGGTGGGAAGAAAGAAAATGCTCTGCTGTTTTGCTTATTTGGGGAGTGGTATCTCCTGTTAGTTCCTCAGCCTTAGGCTGTCTTTGTCACCTGCTGAGATCACCATGGAGAATCCTGCCTTCACACCCAGGAATATTTAAAACACAGTGACTCTAGGCAAAAGGGAAGGACTCATTAGTCACATGGAATTTGTTTACAAGTAAATTTAACTTGCCCAATAAACCAGGTTGTTTATTACCTAAAAACCATTTGAAGAAACCGCAGCTCAATTGAAACCAGAGCTTGGCTTTTTCTTGTTTTCATCCCACTGTCTGGTGGCCCTGTTTCTTTTACAAGCAGACACCGCCTGGAAGCTACAATTGCTGCGGGGTCATAACCAGGGGTCCTCCATAGGCCACAGATTCCAGAATCAAGAACAGGTGCAGGCACACCCGCTCCACAGACAAAGATATTTTGTTTGAATGGGTACAACATGGAAGAATGGGATGTATTAATAGCTAAATAGCGTCTTTATTAACAGTAGAACAGCTGGCATTTCTCTATGACAGCGCTCATCCCAATCCATTTTATCCAACTGCTGAAGCATCAGCACGCTCTACCAGAGAACTAAGGGGACCACACGCAAGCAGTCAGCCATTCAACAGCACTCTAATTGCTTCACAGTTGGAAATATGTTCTCCTCAGCCACTGTTATTCTTTTCGGAGGAATTGTTGGTGCACTACCCTATCTAGAATCAAGTGCTGCTAATGCAGATAAGCTGCTTGAAGAAACTTCTTTGTTTTACGAGGTCTTATGAGCCATCCTCTATGGGGGATGCTCCCTGGTCGCGGCTGAGGATAAATCCCTGGTGCTGGGTACCAGGTGGAAAGCTGATGCAGGGAATCTCAGCATCTCTGTCATCTCCTAGCAAAGTGGTTCCCCTAAAGAGGGAAAAATAAACTCCCAACTCATAAAGGTCCTGTTAGACCCTGCTTGAGAACCTTTCTTCAGGGCATCCTACTGAGCAGAAGAATAGATTCAGTGAGTCAGTGCAGATGTATAAATGCCTGTACTCCAAGTCTCCGAGCAGTGGGGAAGCTGTGCTGGGAGGAATCCGTGTCAGGGTATAATCAGGTTAACACAGGTAAGAGGGAGGAAAGAGGGGAAGGAATTGCAGGGTGGGTAAAAGCACAACCGAGGAAACTAATTTAAAACAAGACCTGGAACATCTAGCCAGACACACAGAAACAACAATGTATTCCCTCAGTGTGTTTATCGAAGAAGGATCTGGAGAAACATTATTAAATCAGTCACATGTCAAATAAAGGAGGCTGGGATCCTTTCTTATTCTTTTCAAATATTGTTTTGTTTTCTTTGTGTGTTTGTTTCATTTGCGGTTTGCCTAGTCTAAGAAAACATTGTTTGCAGAGCATTGTATTTCTGCCTTTTTACAGGGTAATTCCTGTTTGGTGAGTTTTCAAAGTATCCTTTGGGGGAGAATATTAAAAAAGCTCTTGTCTGTATTTAGCCCAGACAAATATAGGCAGATACAAAATTATAAAATCTTCCTGATTTGCATGGCTCTCTTTGTCCTCTCTAATCATTTGGGAATTAAATGACTCAGAAGAATAAGAAGTATTGTTTAGAATGTGCCAATCAGGCCACTGATCCATCTCTGGCTCACCCAAGTTATTGTTGGGACTTCCTGTTTTGTCTTTTTTAGCATGTAGCTCTAGGTAATAAAATTATAGGTTACTCTCATTTATCTCCTCCCGTTTTGTTAAAATGCCCCCAAATGGCTTTCGAACAATATATATATTTTTATGCCTACTGATGGTACTTTCTGAATAAAGAAACACATCTTTGGCCGTGGTAATAAATTCAGATGAAATAGAAATCATTGTTGAAAATAAAATAGACCCGAGAGAGCCCGGGACAGTGAAAATCACCCTTTCACAAAGAAAGTCACCAAAGCTTTAATGAAAGGCAGCAAAGACCCTGGAGGCCAAGCAACAGACTCCAAACAGAGGCAAAAGGTCATGTCTTTTATACGAACTCTTTTATATTGCTTCCACGACGGGTTAAGTTTTCAGAGCAGCATAAATTCCCCTCAAGAATCCTTACATTCTCAGCCCTCCTGCCAACAAAGTGAAGATGCGTATGCATCTGTTTGGAAATCTCCCAAAGGCACATGTGAAATGGGCCAAGCAGCTTCTGCTGCCAAACCGACGGCAGAGCCCAGAGCCTCACGCAGAGGACTTCATTTTCAGGGCGAAGGCACCTGCAGACAATGCTGGGAAGGGAGGAGGGGGAGGCGAGGATATTTTTGGCAACAGGATGCCAGGGTCTGCTTAGAGTGGAATAAACAAATCAGACTTCTCTCTACTCAGTGGGGATATTTAAAGGGACACTTCTGCCCAAGCATGTGCATTTTTTTAAACTAACATTATCTGCGTACAGGACTGACCTGATTCCCCCACCCCCACCCCCGCAATCCTAACACATACATATACATACACTCAACATTATTTTGCTGTCCGGTTGAGCTCATAGTCAGGGAAAGATGGTATCTCTGGCCCTTAGGATTCAGGATTTCTTGACCACTTAAATCAACACCTTTCATTTCCCGGGACATGTAAAACAATTCAGAGAAGATTCCCTGTTTACCCATGCTCAGGCAGGCATGTTCAAGAGAGTATCTGACTCTTGGACCTTTTCTGAAGTGCATACCTGTGTGATGTTGAGCACGTTACTTCTTGTAGTCAGTAATGGCCTCCATGTTTGGTCCATGTCTCACCTGGGTAATATGAACATACATCTTGATATTTGTTATATAGGAATAGGAAAAGTGTGCATTTTTTATATGTTTAACCCTTTCAAAGTTTGGATAATTTTTACAATAGTCTTATGACATGGAACAGTTATTCTATGTCAGTCTGTTGAACCCAAGTTTGTATGCCCAAGGCCAAACAAACCAAAACGTCGGAGTTTGGAGCAGAGGAAGGTTTATTGCAAGGGCTGTGTAAGGAGAAAGGGGTGGCTCATGGTCAAAAGACCCAAACTCCCTGATGGGTTTCAGGGAAGCATTTTGAAAGGCCAGGTGAAGGAGGGGAGTCACAGGGTGTGTGATCATCTTGTGTACAAGTCTCTGATTGGCTGATGGTGAGGGAAAAGGGCAGTGTCACAGGGGTTAACGTTATCAATCCTCAGGCTCCAGTACATCTGGGGGCTACGTGCTCAAGGTCATCAAGTAGTTAACTTCTTCCATTTGGTGGGGGTATTAGCATCTTTAAAGCTTTAAATGTGCATCAGCTACTGTTATCTTATGTACTTCAGGGAGGAACTGAAGATTCTGTGACTGCTGGATGGCTGATATACTGTTTCAATTCTTACTGGTTCCCCTGGTCCAACTGCTATTTTTGTCACTACATTTTCACATCCTTTCAATCATTCATTCTTGAGCCAGGCTTCTGTGACTCAGAGGAGGCCTGAGAGACTGCAGCTTTTCTACAAACAAGAGGCAAACAGAGGACATGGAGGGAGGGGGTCTGTCCCGGGAAGGCTCCATAGGGTCCTACTCAGTTACAATTCTATATACGAAAGTACTAATCGCTCAAAAGACACACACTAGTCCATGGTACCAGAAGCCTCCCCGTTAAGCTGGGCTTTCCCTTCAGCCTAGCACTAACTAATTTTTAGTAGAAATAAAATTGCATAGGGAGACGATAAGTAAAATTGCATGTGACTGGGGGTGCCACAGCCATGTGTCTCATCAGAATTATCCAGAAAGTGTGATGGTAGTTGTCATCATTTCAATTTTTACTCTTTTGTATCAGTTTACCTGTATACCCAGTCAGACTCTACCCAAGTTTTAGATCTTTTCTTCATGGAGATTTAGTGCTCTTATCTAATCTTACTTCTAAGGCATATTCTGCGTAGCTGTGTGTCCTAGTTCTTCATCTGTATAACTCAGACCCTGGTCCCAAATTCTTTTTTCCCCATAAGGGATACTGATTGCATAGATACGATAAACCTTCCAACTTTGAGACCGTTCTAACTCTCCATGCCGACCACATGACATTCTAGCCAGTGCTGGCATAGTCGTGTCCTACTTTGGCTCTGAGTAGGGATAGAACGTGCCATCTGGGAAGAGTAACTGCCTTTCTCCATGTGCCAGACTTGCCAGGAAGCCGCTGACCATGTGTGCTTGAGGACAAGCTCCTCTCTCTTTTGTGGCACCTAGCAGAGTGTCCAGGCCACAGCCTGGTTGTTCAGCCAGAGGTCCTGTTCCCACCAGGGGGAGCAGAAGGGGACAGGAATCCTGATGGCAGTAAGTCTACAGGGGGAGCTTATTCCTTGATGAATACCTTTGTGATTCTTTTAAACTCTCTGCTGATTTGGTTTGGTCTTTAGTATGTGGACTCTGGTGTCTCAGAGTCTGGCCTTTTATTAAGTGACTGCAGGGCTAATGTTGACATTGTCTGATGTGAAGTATGCCAGGCTTTCCTCAGAGACTGCTGAGGCAGTGATGCACTATTCCACCAGATTTATTCAGCTTCTGAAAGTTTATACGTTTTTAATTGAGGTATAATTGACATATAACATTATATCAATTTCAAGTGTACAACATGATTCAATATTCGTATATATTGAAAAATGACCACCACCATAAGTCTTTAGTATCTCTCACCATACATAGTTACAATTTGTTTCCTTGTGATGAGGATTTTTAAGATCTATTCCCTTAATAACTTTCAAATTTGCAGTACAATATTATTAACTATAGTCACCGTGCTGTACATTACATCCTCATGACTTATTTATTCTATAACTGGAAGTTTGTACCTTTTGACCGCCTTCACTCATTTTGCCCACTCCCACCCCCCTCCTCTGGCAACCACCAGCCTGTTTTCTGGATCTACGAGCTTGGGTTTTTCTGAAGGTGTATTTTTAATATTAACAGATAGACTGGATGAACCAATTATGGTACTTGTATCTGATGGAATATCAAGAGCCCATTAGAAAGGATGGTGTAGCGCTAAGTTTATTGACCTGGAAAGATTCTCATGACACAATAACAGGTGCAAAATTATTCCCCTTACGTAAAATTGCAGATATTTATATTTCTATACATTTATATGTGGAGACAGGTGTCTAGAGGGTTGTTTATAATTTGGTCATCTCTGGGTGGTAGATTTTTTTTTTTTTTTTTTTTTGCGGTACGCGGGCCTCTCACTGTTATGGCCTCTCCCGTTGCGGAGCACAGGCTCCGGACGCGCAGGCTCAGCGGCCATGGCTCACGGGCCCAGCCGCTCCGCGGCATGTGGGATCTTCCCGGACCGGGGCACGAACCCATGTCCCCTGCATCGGCAAGCGGACTCTCAACCACTGCGCCACCAGGGAAGCCCTGGGTGGTAGATTTTGATATGACTTACACAATTTTTTTTTTCCTATTGTAACTATGTGAGGTGTTGGATGTGTTGGCATACTTCATCATGGTATTCATTTTGCAATATATACATATATCAAATCATTACGTTGTATGCATTAAACTTACACAATGTTATCTGTCAATTATACCTCAAAAATGCCAGAAAAATATTTTTTTTCCTAATAGTTGTGTGTGTGTGTGGGGGGGGGGGTGTAATTTAAAAATTTTTTTGGAGTGAGAAAGTCTTATTTTTTGTAGCAGGAGAAAATAAAGCTAACTTCGTTTTGAGAAAAGATGTCCTCTGGGTTTTTTTGAGCCGCTTTGCAATTTCATCCTCTTGAGCAGTATCAGAAAACATTTACAAAGTGTTTATTTGTGACTGAGGCATTTTTTGACACTAGGAAAAGAGTCATTTAGATGAACCTTAAGCCTGCCCTTCCATAGCAAAATCAAGCAGGAACATAAAAGATGTACTGACAACCAAGTAAAAATAAACTCGTGTATTCAACAGAGACGAATAGTCAATGTTTCCCTAATCTCTATTGCCTGTTTCATTTTCAAGTCTATGAAGACACCAGTCAGAACCAATTTACATGTACAGGATATGGATATGAAATTTTGAGTTGCTCAGTTACAGTTGCCACAGGGATTTGGGAATTCCAAAGGTAGGCAAGATCTGTAAGGTCATTTAATTCAACTGTCCCCCTAGTATATGATTCCTTTCCTGCATGTAGCTCTCATATCGAATGAGAAGCCAGCAAGTTTCTGATCATTTATAGTCTGCCAGAGCTCTCAAGAGAAAAGAACAGGCTTCTTAATCTCCCTGAGAATATGCTTGGAAAGCAGTTAATGGCATTGCCAGTTGTTCTTGGGTGAATTCTCACAGCTGTACCGTCAGGGACAGTGGAGGGATGGTGGGAAGCAGGGAGAAGGGGGTCTTCAAAATTTCTTAGAGCATCATTGGAGTGAGAAGTATGATGTGACGATGGGATTTAGTGCATTTTCCAGTGATTGATTATGCTTAAATGATGTTAGAATTAGGGAAAAAGGGGAAGCCAGACAGGAAAGGAACAGAAATATTTATGGAACAAAGAAGAACACACAGAGGTAAGCATTGCATCTAGAAGTTGGAATGACGGGAAAGAGGAGAAGATGGAGTAAAGGTAACATTAGATAGAGAAGGGAAACTCACTGACTTTTAAAAGGCCAACACTGTGACGTTGAAATAGCAACACACTGATTTTCTTTGACAGAGGAAGTTCAGGAGTCACAGATCCAGAAGCACATTATCTTCCATATTCATATAACATGTTCACTTACTACTTGGTCAGAAAGATCTTTTTCATCTTGTCCAGAGATGTAATTGTCTGAAAGGAAAAACAGAACCAAAGTAAGGACCTTAACCTGGGACTCCTGAAGCGTCTATGGATAGAATTCAGATGTCCATGAACTCGGATGGGGAGAAACCCTTCATTTTTACTATTCTCTAGCTCAAGTTGATGTTTCCTTCAATTATGAATGTTGACAGAAACCTCAGCATAGTGTTAGGAGCACCTGTGACTTTGTCATCAATGAAACAGATACTTTTGTATCGCATTAGAGTTTCTGCAGAAATGTTGTTTTTGCTCATCACTTACCTCAAAATTGTGATAGGTATTTGACCCTCTGCCCAATTCTGTTATTTAGTGGGTTAATAAATAAGCACGTACATGACTATATTACAAATGCATTTGTTTAAACATTTTGATAAGTATATTTCAATGTAACTGATTTCCTTTGTGTTGTTCCATATTTTATTTTATGCACGTAAACACATTATCTGAGAAGTGTTCCACAGACTTCAAAGCTGAGATTCCCCCCTTAGACGCAGAAAGGGCATTCTATCTAAGACAACCCACTTGCTCCGAGGGCACGTGAGCCCACCCCTGTCCAAGGAAATGCTTAAAGCTTCTTGCATTTCTTCTCTGATGTGACTATGGTAAGCATCCTACAGGCAACCCGGGGCCCGAATCCTGCAAGCAATACAGGTGTGCAAGAAAGGAGGGATTCCACTCTTCCTGTCAAAGGGGCTTGCTTCCCTAGTTTTATTTATACATTTTAGAGGTAACACAAATTGATGAGATTCCTCTGAAAAATTAAAACATATTCAAATAACATATTATTATGTTTATAATTATGTTCATAAAGGAAACAGATGTATAGAAATGACACGTAGGACACTTGCCCTGGGTCAGGGGTGACTTAAACTGTTCACCGAGTTGACAAGCACTCATTTCAACGCTCATGTCCTCAGTGTACCCATCTTTTCAGTAGGTGTATTGGTCCCAAACCCAGTTGGAATCAGGAAAGCTTAAGCATGAAGATACATGAAGATACAAACATCCATTTGCTTAAAGCAATTGTACTTTCCTACATCGTCTGCGCCATCTTGTACATGCAACGCTCTCGTGACTATTCCGTCCAAATGGACAGACGGCAATGAGGGTGAAAAAATAGGAAAGCTCCAGAGCTCTGATGTTTGTGTGTTTCCAACAAAGGACGCACCTACCCAACTCTGTGTCTCTCACGCAGCTACATTGTGGAGCTTCTAGCAGATGGCTCTGCCACGTCAGGCCCACAGCTGTGTGTTTCTGGCACAAGAATAATGTTTGAATTCTGTACAGAAATTTTGTAAGATATGTTTCTTGTTGCCTTTTCATGAATTTTATTTGGTAATTTTTTCAAACCATAAAGAGTCTGGAGACCATATTGAGAAAATGCTGGCAAGAGAAAGCTATTTGTTAGCTAGCCAGATTTATTTAAAGAGGATCAATCGCATCTAATTCCTGGAAGAGAGGCAGCCATTGGCACCCACTGTGCATCCCAACAACTCAGAGCTTGAACTGCAGCTGCTCGGTGTTTCCTCTCCTGCTCTCTTGCAATTAAAATTCTTACCAAGCCAGGTAGGACAGAACATTTCTCTAGGAAACTCAGAGGAGGCTAGAACTTAAGTGTCTAGGGCAGCGGTCCCCAGACTTTTTGGTACCAGGGACCAGTTGCATGGAAGGCAGTTTCTTCCACGGATGGGGGGTTTGGGGGGCGGGAGGGTTCAGGCGGTAATGCGAGCGATGGGGAGCGTTGGGGAGCGGCAGATGAAGCTTCCCTCGCCCACCGGCCGCTCACCTCCTGCTGTGCGGTCCCGTTCCTAACAGGCTGCGGACCAGTACCAGTCTGAGGCCGGGGTGGGTTGGGGACCCCCCGTCTAGAGCACTCAGTCTCTGAGTATATCCAACACATATCATTTCAAACGAGGAGGAAAAAAAGTAGAAAGCACAGAAGTTTTTGATCTAATAAGGTACAGTGTTGCCTGACTTTATAGAAGTGGCACCGTGTCATTTCTGGGTCCATTGTGAAGGGCTTCTGCCATCTTTATTCTAGGAACATCCTGGATAAAAGTGTAGGACAGTTCCTATGTTCCCTGTACCCTGGATCCCTACAGGGAAGTTTAAACCTTGCACATGGGATGTGTGTGTGTATGTGTATGTGACCGACCCCAATTTTGTTTCAGCTGGGGAATTAATGACTTTTCCAAGCTAACCCAGGAAGTCAGAGTAAACCAGACGTAAGACACAGGCCTCTCTAATTCCAACCACATGTATAATTCAGCAGGACCCACTGATATATTGAAAGAATACTGAACTGGCCACTTTCTTTCAAACAGAGATATAAACCACTGTGTGGGCTTTAAGACTTTTTTTTGTTTTTAAAGAAAATGCACACTTTCTCTCAAACCCTGTCATTTCTGCTAGTTCCCTTAATCCTAAATTTCGTGTCTGAAATAAATTTAGGGTAGTTTCCACTATGTTGTTGAAAGGCCCCTGGGACTGCTACTGTTATCAGAGAAAGGGGTCCAGTGCCATTCAGGGTGTTATTCAATAGTGTGTCAGGCTGTCTGCAGCTGGTAGCTGGCACTCACTCCGGGCAGTTCATAGGACCCATTCTTCTGATTGACAGTACCCTGTACCCCGGGTCAGCGCTTCAGCAGCTGTGCATGGGAGCAGATTCCTCTGCCTCCCATTTGATGGATAAACCAGAAGAATCTGGCAGTGAGATCCATATTAATGGCAGTGGGCAGCTTTCCCTTTCATGATTTTCTTGCTTTTTCATTTTGTTTGAGATTGGATTTGAAAGTGAACTTTGTTCCACCCTGTAGCCTATGGCAGCGAGCAAATGAGATGAAACTGCACAGAGACATAGCATGCATACTGCACACACCAAAAGCAGATGTATGAAAAATGGAAATGACAAGGGTGCTTGGGTTTCTTTTTATAGGAACTGAGCTTCCCCCAAAGAGTTTTTGAGGGAGACCGTGTGGAGGAGAATGTGCTGGAGTTTTAGTAATCCTACACAACCAGCTTTCCTGGAGAAAAATGAAAGCGAGCTCCGAAGTACCAAGCAGACTTGAAGGGCAAGGAAGGAAAAACCATGTTGGCAACCACGACTCAAATGCCCACGTTTGCTGGGTGCAGTGTTTTGTTTTGCTAGAAATCCCTAGGCTTTGTGGACTCGGTGTTAGAACAGAAATCCAAAATCGCTAGTGATAACTGTCTGAACAAGAACAGAAGTCACCTGATACATCTCCATCCTCATCCCCATCCCGTTCCACCCAGATTCCACGGCCAGGGAGGCAACTTTGGGGGCAGGAGTAGGCAAGGTACATTTTGTTTGTGATGAAATTCACTATAAAATATTCCCATCCTTCTCATGATCTTACATTCCTGCTACTTCTTTTGAGATATTTTCTTCCATTCTGTGGCTTGTCTTCTTATTCTCTTGACACTGTCTTTTACAGAGCAGAAGTTTTTAATTTTGATCAAATCCAGCTTATCAATTCTTTCTTCCATGGAGAGTGCCCTTGATGTTGTATCTAGAAAGTCATCACCACACCCAAAGTCATCTAGGTTTTCTGTGGTATCTTCTAGGAGTTTTATAATTTTGCATTTTACATTTACATCCATTTTGAGTTAATTTTTGTGATAGTTGTAAGGTCTGTATCTAGATCCTTTTTTTTTTTTTTTTGCGGTAAGCGGGCCTCTCGCTGTTGTGGCCTCTCCCATTGCGGAGCACGGGCTCCAGACGCGCAGGCTCAGCGGCCATGGCTCACGGGCCCAGCCGCTCCGCGGCATGTGGGATCTTCCCGGACCGGGGCACGAACCCGTGTCCCCTGCATCGGCAGGCGGACTCTCAACCACTGCGCCATCAGGGAAACCCTAGATCCATTTTTTTTTTTTTAATGTAGATGTCCAGTTATCCCTGCATCGTTTGTTAAAAAGACTATCTTTTCTCCATTGTATTGCCTTTGTTAAAGATCAGTAGACTGTACTTATGTGGGTCTATTTCTGGGTGCTGTATTCTGTTCCGTTGATCTACTGATATATTCTTTTGCCAATACCACCCTGTCTTGATTATTGTAGCTTTGTAGTAAGTCTTGTCATCAGATAGCGTCAGACTTCCAACTTTGTTCTTCCTCAATATTGTGTTGGCTTTTCAGGGTCTTTTACCTTCCATATCAACTTTGGAATCAGTTTGTCGATATTCACAAAATAACTTGTTAGGAATATTCTTGCTACATCTTTAACCTGGAATGTCTCACAATGACATAGCTTAGAGAATTTTTTTTAATGAATTCTAATGTCCAGCTCTCCCCCTAAAGGATTCTGTTGTAATTAGGCTGGGATGGGTGGGCTCACCAGTACTGTTTAAAGATTACCACAGGGATTCTAAGATATCACCAGGGTTGAAAATCATTGTATTTGTTTTCATCATTATTTTAACAACGGTAATGCCAATACATTTCCTAAAATTTGTTTGGAAAGGCATGGCTTTGGTAGAATGTTCTCAGGAGGTGTGCCTTCTGTCTATATCTGCATCGCTACGCAGTTTCTAGATTTTCCTTATTTCCTGTGGCCATCACTCTGCAGTGAGATGCCTGGCCTGCCTCAGACAAAATCTTGGAGCAGGAAAATTTTTTTCTTATGATGTGGAGTCCACATTCTCCCCTTTTACCTTTCACAACAATTTTTAAAGGAAAAATTTTATAAAATTCTTATAAATTTAAAGGAAAAATTCTCATAGAAAGTTTCAGTTATGACCTTATTTTAACATTTCAGTCAGTTACTAGATATCAAATGCTGATAACATCTGCACTCAGAACCCTTGCTGTGTCCATATTTCCTCTGCTCCTGCCCTGCCAGCCCTTTCTCCTTTCCTCTTTCTCCCTTTCCCTGTAGTCTCTTCTTTCACGTCTCTTTCTTCCTCTCATCCTTCCCTTCTCCATTGTTCTGTCCTCTCTCGTGGGTCACCTGTCTGCTTTTACACCCTTCCATAGATTCCTTTCCTCATCTGTTTTGCTACTATCATCTTCCCACCTTACCTTCATCTACATTTCTTGGTCCAAGATGCTGTTCTCAGTGAGGCTTCAAGCAGGCAGTTTAACTTGCTAATTTACTCTAATTGGGAGAGGAGGGCAGATTTGAATGAATTAAACTCTGATTTAATCACAGAAAGAGGCCATGTATGGACTGTACACGGGGTTGGCCACCTACTTGTGATGTGGCCTTGGAGAGATTGTTCAGCCGCTCGGTGCCTCAGTTTCCCCATCAGTAAAACAGGGATCTGGTAGCGTCTGCCTCGTGAGGCTTGTTGTATCGATCAAGTTAATGTGTGTTTCATTCTCCTGTACTTGGCACGCAGTAAGTGCTCATTAAACGTTACATATGAGTATTAGTGCCCCTTGTAAGGTTTGAGAGTAACCCTCCTAATAGGAAGGAAAAAGATTGCATTCAAAAACAGATGAGAACAATTTATAATTTACACACCTGTTGGATGCCATTGCTATTCTATTGTGTAAGCCAAACTTTCCCTTGCTAACACTACTAATTTGCTTATAAATTCTTGTGTTCATAACCCAGATGAGTTTCCATTTGAACAGTTTTTTAGAGTATAGCTATTCTCATGTGTCCACCATGAAACGAAGCAGCTGAAATTTGTTAATCTGGGTGTGACTAGTCCGTGCACCATATAATCCTGAACAGTAGATGCTCTGTCTAGTCCTCTCCTGTCTACAGGACAGTCCTGCAAGAAATGCACATGGTTTTGTGCTATTTTGGCTATTGACAAGCAGGAAAAAGACGGGTGGGGTTGCAGCTGAATCATTGGTTCTTTGGTCTATGTTTAGGTAAGAGTATATCCCATCACCTTTTCCAGACTTAACAGTATTTTGTTACATGAAAAAATAACACCTGTTACAAACTCCCTAACCACAAAAAGGAAACACTAACCAAAGAGCAGAGGGGAGGAGAGTTGATTGTGCGCATTCTCCTTCCCTATTCAGTTCAGTGAGTTTTCACTAAGAGCTACAGAGGTTCTCCTAGAACCCTGCTCTCCACTCTCATAGCACCTCCTCACCTCCCAACAACCATCATCACTGCACCCTGAACCTCTGGATTCCATGAAACCTTAAGGTGCTGAGGGCCCAGGAGCAGTGATATCTTCCTCCTCTCCCACCCCCTTCTTCCCCAAGTGAAGGACTCACCAGGCACATGGTAAAATAGGGAGAAATTTGGAGTTTTATGGTGAGATGGGGACTGTTTGGGGTGCCTATCCTTTCCTGCAAAAACATGTATATTCTCACAAAAACATTTATTAGGAATCCCCTTCTTTGGCTATAGGACTAGCTCAGGTGAGATGTTGGTAATCATCTAATCTAAGATATAAGTAGGGGACCAACCATTTTGGTTGGCCCAGGACTGAGAGATTTCCTGGAACATGTGAAGTTCATTGCTAAAACAGAGATAGTCCTGGGGCCCTTGGGGTGGTTGGTTATCCTAGAAATAAGAACTACATACTGGAGAGAATTATTTCACTTAGCTATGAAAAAAAAAAAAAGATCCCCATGTTAATAGATACATAAAGGTGAAATGTACTCTAGGGTATATAAAATGTTTGCTAATTTCCACTGTAGCCTATGTTCATTCAGATCTCCTCTAAAACCTTGCTCCGCTTCCCATCCCTATACAAACAAGTCCTCAGCTTAGCAAGTAAAACTTCCACTTCTGTGTTGAAGGGTGTTGTGTTAGTTATCTATTGTTGCATAACAGATTACTCCAAAATTTAGTGGCTTAAAAGAGTAATAATTATTGATTACCCCATGGTTTCAGTTGGTCTGGGAACTCAGACAGTGCACAGCAGGGGAGGCTTATATCTGTTTCACATGTCTGGGGTCTCACTGGTAAGACTCACAGTCCGGAGGACTGAAGTCATATGAAAGCTTGGCAGAGGATGAAAGATCTCCTAAGCTGGCTCAGTCCCGTGGCCTCTCCATAGGGCTGCTTGAGTGTCCTCACAACATGGCAGCTTTCTTCCCCCTATAGCTAGTGACCTGAGCAAACACGGTACAAAAGAAAGTGCATTTTATGACTTAGCTTTGGAATCCACACGCCATCACTTTCACTGCATTCTAATCATTAGAAGTGAGTCACTAGGTGCAGCCCACATTTGCGGGGAGAAGTCAGCGCTACTTTATGAAGGGAGAAGTGTCCAATTTATGGACAAATTTTAACACCACCAGTAATTTGTAGTGAACAAATTACCTTGAGCATAAAACATTGGTGGTGGTATGAGGATGCCAAAAAACTTCCTGAAATGCTGACTTCCAGTTTAAAAGTAATAATAATACAATATTTTACAATAATGGAGTACTTATATTCCAGACATTGCTGTAAACACCTCACCTGCATTCTCCTGTTTAAAATGCACAGCAAACTCATGAGCTGGTACTCTGATTATCTCAGTTTGCTGATGAAACTGAGGCCACAGAGAGGTTAAGTAATTTCCCTTAGGCCACACAGCTAGAGCTGGGATTCAAACACACAACAAGCCAGCTTCAGAACCCCTTTGCTATATGTGATCACCTTACAGTGATCTAAGAAATCTAAGAAAACAAGGTTTGTGATTTTGTTTTATTAGATTATTTTATGGCTGTTAGTCTAGTGGTATTTATAAAAATTCTATCCTCCATACAGCTTCTATTTTATTTTATGTCAGACAACTTTGGTCATAGTAAGAAATTACATTTTGAAAGGAATAATCTAGAGTTTGCAAGTTATCCAAAACCTTTTGGGAATGGGGAAGACTGCCCTGTCCATCACAAATGATAGTTTTGTGAGCATTAGGAAATAATGAATGAAAGAATTATGAAATCTGTAACACTCTCTAGAGTTAATATACGCTAACTGTATAAGATGGCATCTTTATTTTCTTTTCTATGTTTCTGCCTCGCAACCTGAACCAAAACAGAATGACATTAGGGTAATTTGGAGAGTCACTATCAATTTGGATTCAGCTCATGAAGACTCCTGGGGTTTTCTCTACTGCATGTTTTTCTAGAGTAATTTCTTTTTTCACCTGCTTCCCAGGGTCCTATGAACTTACCAGGTAAATGTCAGTGAGACCAAGAAAGCCTGAAGGTACTTAATGTTTATAAGTGAGTGGGCCCCCATCAAAGGGCTCACAGCCTCCCTCACCAAGGCGTGTTATTGTACACAACTGGCTGTGGCTGGAAGCTGCGATGGCTGAGGAGGTGTGGTAGAACCACCCGAAACCTAAAGATGAACATGGGCATGAGGGAGTTAATTAGGTACAAAAGAAAATCACAGTTTCGGGGGAGAACTGGCAGAACAGACCAACCATGCAAACTGTGTATTTTATTTAACAAATACATAGCACTTACTATGTGCCAGGAACTATTTTAAATGCTTTTCAGATATTGACTTAATTATCATCATGACAGCCTCGTGAAGTCACGGCTATTTATGGGTGTTATTTTATAGATGGAAATTTATTCAGAAGCCCAGAGCAGTTGAGTTACTTGCCCAAGGTCACAGGACTCATGAGCACTGGGGCTGGGATTCTCATCTGGGGAGTTTGACTCCCGAATACCTGTGTGCATCCACTCTGCAATGTTTCCCCATAATTTGCCTGAGAGATGGGTCTGTTGCAGAGGATCCCATCACCACTGATCTCACAATAAAAGCCATACTCTCAATCCGAACGTATAGGTAGGCATTTCCCATAGAGAAATACTCAGGGAGAAAAAAAATACTCTTTAGTTAACCAAATGTCAGTAGCTAAAAACTCTAGCCCAAATTGATATATTGCAGCACGCTGTCTGATATTTCCCAGATGTGTGGGTATAATATTAGAAGAGCATTTAATGTAATAATCCTTTTGGCATTCAAGTAGGGGTGACAGGAACTCTTTAAGGCTGTGTAAACAGTGCACACAGGTGTTAGAAAAACAGCTGTGAAGAAAGGCCAGGTTTTTTCAGAGAGAGAAATGGTACAATAAAAGGGCTCTAACCTTATGTTTCTAGGCTTATGACCTTTGTTTCATTAGATGCACCTTTAACTGTGATAAACATCCACTTAAATGAATATCATTTCCTTACAATTACCGAAGGGTCATACATAATACACTAAGTTCCCCTGGCAGCCTATGTGTTAGTCATGCATATTTCATGAGCGGTTTTATTCCCCAAGTCACTTTCAAGCAATGCTCAATCCCATGGCTTTGGTGCCTAGGAAATAAAGGTCTTGTGCGTAAAGAGATCTCAGAGCAATTATTGTAGCTCTGCACTCCATCAAGGAGTGCATCCGAATGACCTGCCTGCAACATCTGACCAGCACATTATCAATTTTCTTCTTAATATACATGATTCCTCTTATTTATCAGTGGATCTGGGAAACGTGTTCTTCTGATTCTATTTGTGCAATGTAAATTGTTTGCACGATACTGAGTGATATAAGGCGATCGGCCCTAAAGAGAATACTTGTAGCAAGCTAATGAATGTAAATAGAAAAAAAAGAAAAAGCCTTGTCCTCATGCCTACAACATGCTCAATACTTGCGGAGCAGCAAAAAATAGATCACGGTCCACGAAGCGTGGTCAGGCAATCTGAGTGGGTCTACATCTGTTTGTACAATGTGATGTTTTCCCCAGCTGCATCAGCTGGTGGGAAATAAAGGGTTGGAATGATAATAAGCAGAAAGGAAGTTTGCAGTAACAGTGAAATATAAGCCTCTTTATAGTCTCGGTATCTTTTGTGGGCAATTTTCCTTTTTCTCTTTTCAAGACTACTGAGTTCATCAAGACGGCTTCATCTTTTTCCCATCTCCCACCACACTTGGAATGTGATCGAAGAAACGTGAATCTCATCTGCCAGCTTTTTGCAAGTCGACTTGCTGAGTTAGATAAAACTACATACAATTTACTTTTAAAAGATTTTGCCTTTGGAAACATTACCCATGCAGAAAGTAGCTTCCTGGTCTTTTGCCCCTGAAAACTGCCACCCCCCGCCGCCATCTGCTATATTTCATTTACTTTCAAATGATAAGATCTGGGCCAGGTTAGGGTCAAGTTATTTTAATCATACCTGTTGGTTCAACATCCTACCTTCCCACTCCATCCTGCCCCAGACAGGTTTGGGGTGAAGCCTTTGTTCTGCATTTTCCAAGGTTCCGTAGGGGTGGGAGTGACAGTAAGGGGAGAGAAAGAGAGAGGTTTCCTCTGAAACCAGCTAAATTAATATTTATGTTGTTAAAATATTAGAGAAGCCACAGAATATTCTTAATCTAAAAAGGTTATAATTATCTTTAAAATGGTGGCAGCCATTGAAATGTAAATCCTAACGCTGGGGAGAGGGCTCGTGTTCCTGGTGCCTGGGGCTGCCTGCCCGGCTGCCACAGCTGCAATTGATCATTCCGAATCAAAGGGAGAGGGAGACATCTCTGGTGGCACAACCCGGGGCGGGAAGCTAACAGAGAAAGATGCTCTGTTCTTTGGGTCTGTTATCAAAAAAATGAGCCCGAATGCGTTTCAAATCTCTCTTCTGTTGAATTTGCAGCCCTTCAAAGCACACCCACAGTAAATAAAGTTTTCAACATCCACAGACTCTAAAAGATTCATTGAAAATTCCTCTGAATTAAGCAGCCTCTCTCTCTCCTTTCTTCCCTCCCTGTCTCTCTCCCTCTCTCTTTACCAAGGCCAGCACAGTTTGAAACAAATGTGAATGAGATGATGAAATACAAGGCATATTTAAACTACTTTAATGCTTTCATTAATAGTAGAGTTATTTTTTGGCCCACACTGCTAAAAAGTGAATGTGTTGGTTCCATTGTTAAAGAAGGCCCCCTGGTCTAAGAAGAGAATAAGACGGCAAGGAAGAGAAAACGGGTGATAACACAGGGATCAGAAGTGTCAATCCCATGTGTCAAGCTGAGTCACAAGGCCGAGGCTTCAGGAGTTCACCAACAAATGATAGGAGACAACTGGAATCTTCCCTAGGCCCTGAATATTACTAACTGTGTAGACATTTCTCAAGGTCCATTAAATTCTATTTGACGTACATTAAAAAAGATTTAATCACAGATGCCACTCAGCTAACTAACCCATTAATCTAGCTGTTTTTCCTAAGAAAATTGTATTTAGAAAGGTCTTTTTTTCTCAATTTAATTTAGTCATCCTTTTAAATTTCATGTATTTATCATGTAAATGTGCCTTATTTGCAAAAGAAAAGCACAGGATTCAATGAAATAAATAGTTATTTCATTAAAATGGATACAAAAAACCCTGTGATTAGGGTAATTAATTTGCACACTAAAAGCTATCTTCCTGGTTCAGATCATTAATATTGATGGCCTTCGATTTTGTTCTCAGTA